>NW_006408629.1:5073669-5115842 GCF_000296735.1 Chrysochloris asiatica
CAGGATCGGACATTGTTTCGTTCTGCTGTGCATGGGGTCTCTATGAGTCGGTTTCGACTCTATGGCACCTGACAACAACAACCACAATGTGGAAATCATTGGGGAATTTGTTTGATATCCCATGTGAGTAAGGTTTTACCAAAGGTAATACAGAAATGGCTGAAAACATACATTGACAGAGAACTTCCAGAGGTTCAAGCCCGATTCAGATGAGGTTGTGGAATGACAGTTATCATTGCTTACATCAGATGGATCTTGGCTGAAAGCAGAGAATACCAGGAAAAAGTTTATCTGTACCTTACTGACTACACAAAGGCTATGGATTGTGTGGATCATGAAAAGCTATACATAAGATTGCAAAGTATGAGTATGCTGGAACACTTAATTGTTCTCATGAGGAATCTGTACATGGACCAAGAGGCAGTTGTTTGAGTAGAACATGGGGACACTGAATGGTTTAAAATTAAGAAAGGTGTGCAACAGGTTGTATTCTGTCATTATACTTATTCAGCCTGTTTGCTGAGCAAATAATCCAAGAAGCTGGGTTATATGAAGGAAAATGTAGCATCAGGATTGGAGGAAGACTCATGAATAACCTGTGATATGCAGATGATACAACCTTGCTTGCTGAAAGTGAAGAGGGATGAAAATACTTACTGATGAAGATCAAAGAGCACAGCCTTAGGTATGGATTCCATCTCAATGTAAAGAAAAGAAAAATGCTCACCACATGACCAATAAACAACATTCTTATCAACAGAGAAAAGATGGAAGTTGTCAAGGACTTCATTCTTCTTGGATCAACTATCAACAGTCATGGAAGCAGAGTCAAGAAATCAAACAACGTATTGCATTAGGCAAATCTACTGCACAAGACCTTTTTAAAGTGTTGAAGAGTAACAATTTCAGCTTGAGGACTAAAGTGTGCCTGACCCAAGCAATGGTATTTTCAATAACCTCATGTCCATATGAAACCTGAACTATAAGGAAGACTATAGAAGAATTGATGCATTTGAGTTATGGTGTTGGAGGAGAATATTAAAATGCCATGGGCTGTCAAAAGAACCAAACAGATCTGTGTTGGAAGAAGTGCATCCAGAGTGCTTCTTGGAGGCCAGGAAGGCCAAATTTGTCTCTCATACTTTAGACATATTGTCAGGAGGGACCAGTCGCTGGAGAAGGATATCATGTTTGATAAGGTGGAGGGTCAGAGAAAAAGAGGAAGACCCCCAACGAGACGGACTGGCAAAGTGGCAGCATCAGTGGACTCAAGTGTGGCAACAGTTGTGATGTTGGCCCAGGACCGGGTAGTGTTAGTACTGTTGTGCATAGGGTTTCTATGAGTCGGTACTGACTCGATGGCACCTAACAACAACACAATGCCTTAGATATCAATGTCTATGCATTTCATTTCACTTTTGACAATTTTCCTTGACTAATACTTGATACATTCTATGCTCTGATTATTACTGGATGTTTACAGTTGTTTGTGTTCATTTTGAGTTGTGCCCCATCTGCAAATGAAGGTCCCAAGGTATTTTCTCCCAATGACTTTACTCCATTCGCGTCATCACGGTCAACTCTAGTTTGAGGAGGCTACTCTTCCCCAGTCATATTTTGAGTGCCCTCAAACCTGAGGGACTCATTTTCGTCGCTATACCTAACAGTGTTTCTCTGCTATTCTTAAGGTTTTCAGTGACTAAATATTTGGAGGTAGTTTGTCTCTCCTTCTTCTTAGTCTGTCTTCATTTGGAAGTTCATCTGAAACCTGTCCACTGTGGGTGACCCTGCAGTTATTTAAAATACCCATGGCATCACTTCTAGAATCACAGCAACTCACAAGCACCACCAGAATATGACAAACTGAGAAATGAGTGGTGACAGATGAGTGGTGGTCCCTTAAATATAGATGTGACATAATTCATTTTTCACACACACACATGCAAGTATACAGTTTTATATTTTAGTCTATAGGATGAATCATATGCAATGGTCAGTATTCAAACTTCTTGGTGAACAAAAATGATAACTTCACATGTTTTTGTTGTTGGTAGGTGTCATTAAGTTAGTACCAACTCATAACGACCTTCTACATAACAGAACCAGACACTGGTCTGGTCCTGTGCCAACCTCACAATCATTATTATATTTGAGCCCATTGCTGCTGCCACTGTGCCAATCTACCTCATTGGGGATCTCCCTATTTGTCTCTGATCCTTCACTTTACCAAACACGATATCCTTCTTCAGGGACTGGTTGGTCCCACCTTATACTATGTTCAAAGTATGAGAGACAAAATCTGGTCATCCTGGCTTCTGATGAGCATTACGGTTTTGCGTCTTCCAACACAGATTGCTTTCTTCTCTTGGAAGTCCATGGTACTTTTAATATTCTCCTCCAATACCATATCTCAAATGCTGCAATTCTTCTATGGTCTTCCTTACTCACTGTCCAACTTTCACATGCATATGAAGTTACTGAAAATACCATGGTTTGGATCAGGAGCACTTTAATCCTCAAACTGACATGTTTTCTTTTCAACACTTCAAAGATGTCTTGTACAGCCTTTCCATAATCACTAAGGCATAATCAATTATCACTAATGAATGTCTTTCTGATATTCTCTGTTTTCAACAAAGATCCGGCTGACGTCAGCAATGATAGCACTTGGTCCACATCCTTGTCTGAATCTGGCTTGAACCTCTGGAAGTTCTCTGTCAATGTACTCTTGCAGTTGTGTTGGAATTATGTTTAGCAAATTTTACTTGCCTAGATAGTGTAGTGGTTATGAGTTGGGCTGCTAACATCAAAGTCAGCAGTTCAAAATGACCAGCAGTTCTGCAGGGGAAAGATGAAGCTTTCTGCTTCCAAAAGGGTAGCTATGAGTCAGAACCGACTCCATGGCAAATAATCACCACCCCCACCAGATTCATACTTGGTTCATTCCATTTTCCAATTGTTAGTGGATGTTTACAGGTGTTTCTGTTCACTTTGAGCTATGCTGTACCAGCAAATGAAGGTCCAAAATGCTTTACTCCATTTTCGTCATCATGGCCAACTCTACTTTGAGGAGGCAGCTGTTTTCCAATGGTATTTTGAGTACCTTCCAAACTGAGGGGCTTGTATTCTGGCACTACATCTGACAGTATCATGGTGCTCTTCATCATGTTTCAATATTCAATATTCTGGTGTTTTCTGACAGTGTTCCACTGCTATTCATAAGGTTTTCAGTGACTAAATATTCAGAAATAGTTCATCTTTCCTTTTTCCTAGTCTGTCTTAGTCTGGAAGCTCAGCTATAACTTGAACACCATGGGTTTATCCTGCTGGTCATTAAAATACCAGTGGCATAACTTTCAAAATCACAACAATATGCAAGCCACCACAGTACAGAAAACTGATAGGTAAGTGGTGGCAACTTACTTCATCACATGGCTTACCCTATTAGCCTAATTAGAAACTTTCTGAAGCCAGGTTACTATGTCATGTTACTTTTTGTTGTCTAAATTTATTATTGGCATAATACTATGTGGACAGTAGTTGTCATTTTCCAAGTGCAGACCATGAATTAATGTGGTTCTTTCAGGGGTCTATGAGATCAAAGCAATTTAATAATGGTGGTGATTATATGCCATGGTGTTAGTTCTGACTCATAGTGACCCTGTACAGGGTTTCCTAGGCTGTAAATCTTTACGGGAGCAGAAAACCTCATCTTTCTCCCATGGAACAGCTGATAGTTTTGAACTGCTGACCCTGAGATTAGCAGCCCGTTATTTGCTTTTATCATTGTGTTGAATTCTGCACTAATAGTGAAAAAACTGCTAGTGCCTTTGCATGAGTCAAGGCAGTGGCATCTGACTCTTCTGTTGTAGTTTGTTAGGGGAAGTTGTGTTGGTTCTGATTCACATAGCACAATAACCCTCTGAACAGAATGAAGCACTGCCTTCGTAACTACACCATCGTAACTATCATTGTTATTTTCAAACCCATTCTTGCTGCTCATTTTTGCTGGCTCCATTTCATCGGAGGGCTTCTTCTTTTTTGCTAACCTTCCACTTTTCCAAACATGTATGTCTCCAGTGATTGGTCCCTTCTAACACCATGTCCAAAGTAAGAGAAAAGTCTCACCATTTTCACTTCTACTCATACTTAATGGATTCTTTGCCACTATGGTGCTGTGGGATAATACATAGGACCACAATGTTGGTTTGAACAAATTTACCAGCTATTCATCAGAAACTCTATTCAGGGTCACTATGAGTCAAAACTAACTCAATGGCACTTAACAACAACAACAACATACACTCATATTAAAAAGTATTCAGTGCTACTTAAGAATATACTCGAGGAAGCAGTAAATATACATCTTTCTAATATTCTCTGTAATGAAATGGAAAGTACACATCAAGTCCTTCTGATATTAAAGTATAGAAGCTGTCTAGAGAGAAAGCATTTGTGTGATTGATCTGCAGGTGTAAGCAACCATTTTTGTTATGAAATACAATGTTTACTTGAAAAAAGGACTGACAGGTATTTGGCAGCATTTTCACAATAATGAGCAAAATGAGGCTGTCATTTTTGAGAAAATAACTGACAGTATTAGTTTCCAATGATAAAATTTGAGCAGTCAGGAAAAAAAATAGAATTTTTGAAAAGTAGCATCTGCCACCATAACCTTGACAGATTTCTAATAATGAAAGATTTTATTTCTCAGGGAGATCAGTGATGATATCAACTATTTAATTTTATATATGAAATGTATCAATATTTCTCAAATGAAATACTGCTATTATAAAATACCTGAAATATTAATAAAGTTTCCATGGTGAACGATCCTGTCAAATCAAGATATAATTTGAGATTCTACATTACAACTTACCTTTAAGAAACCACCACTTGTTGAGTTTTGGTGTAATATTAAAAAAAATGCCCACAATTTTTTGAAATGGTAATAAAAATATTTCTCCCTTCTCAACTTAAATAATTGAAGCCAGATTTTCTCCGTATATTTCAACAATAACATATGGCAACAGATTCAAAGCAGAAGTAGACATAAAAGTCCAGCTTCTTTCTATGAAGCCCGACACCAAAGAAATATACAAGAATGTAAAACAATGCAACCCTTGTCACTAAATATTTTTGTTTTTTAAAATAGTTATTTTTCATAATATATGTTAACAAGTAAAAGGCTTATGGTTATTTTCTAATGAATTAATAATTCAATAGAAAGAACCTATATAAACAAAAGACCATTAGTGTCCTCAATAATTTTTAAGAATGTAAACAGGCTCTAAGACCATATGTTGAGAACTACTGTAGTGTATGATCAATCAATGTCTAGTGAGTCAGTGAATTAATCAATCAATCACTATAAAGGAAACAAAGAAGGTTGTGATAATACAAGCCTAATTCTGTGATTGGGGGTTGAATTTTATGGTTTGCTCAAAAGCTTGTCTGTTAGCATACCCGTCACTGAGAAGTGGTTAAGGATTAAATTCTATTTAGTTTAAGAAATTAACTGAAACTCAGTTTTAAATAGAAGCAGAATTAATTATTCGTCTTAAATTGCAAGTGAAAGAGGACTCACATAGACGATGCTTCCCTCACTTTGCATAGGTTCTAAATATAAGGCAGGATTTTTGAGAACTTTTCTGATTTCCCATAATTTGGCTTAGAAAATATGAGTTGCAAATACCACTATGATGGAGTGTTTCCCAGATGACAATAATGGAAAGTAGCCAGTGTATTAGCATTGAAGTTCTGCTTGTCACAAGACAATTCCACTGTGCTGGATGCACTGGATTGTGATAGAAATTGGATGACAACGGCATACTCCAAGTACAGCTGCATGGTGAAGTAACATGGGACAACCACAAGGGGAGGGGGCAGAAGCAACATTTCAAAGAAGCACTGAGGTACAATTTTTTAAAATGTAGCAACATTGTTGACTGCTGAGAAAACCACGGTAGCCAACAAACAGGTCTGCGATGCTCTTTGAGCAAAGGCTTTGGGCTGATAAAGCTAAGGCAAATAGCAGTTGCAGTCTTCTACAGAAGAGAATCTTTATAATGTGTTCGGTTCGAAACTACCAGCCGCTCCGCGGGAGAAAGATGAGGCTTTTTACTCCCGTAAGGATTTACACCCTCGGAAACCCTGTACAGGGTCGCTATGGGTCGGAACCGACTCGAAGGCACTTAACAACAACAACAACAACAAGGAGAAAAATACTGTTGTTCATGCTCTGTCAATGTATTCAGTCACATCTGCAGAGACCAATCTTGAAAAATATAGACCTCTGTTACATAGATGGCACCAAGTTCTCATTAAGTATCTTTTCCTCTGAGAGTTCTCCTCACACTGTATATGTGTCTCTTATGGAATCAGTTGTGTTCAGTCTGGTATTTTAGTGATTCTTTTACAAACTTGATTCTTCTATCTCTAGTAGAAGCTCCTTGAAGCCTAATGCTCAGGGGCCCCAGCACAGTACATGTGCAAGGCAGGCTTACAATGCATTCCTGAATAAACGAAGGAAATTTAAAATGAGAAGAATGTATCTGTGAATATTACAAAACTGTAAAAAACCTTCCAGCACAGCCTTATCAACCATATTTCAATTCAATATGTATTTATCCAAGGTCAGCATTTCAAATCTACCAGTTGCTCTGTGGGAGAAGGATGAGGCTTTCTGCTCCCATGAAGATTTACAGTCTTGGAAACCCTATACAGGGTTGCTATGAGTCTGAACTGACCCAGTGGCACACAACCACCACTATCATATATTTACTACATGCAAGATAATGAGTGAGATGAGTTGAATTATGTTAATATGCTAGACCTGGGTGCATCCCTCAAAGATGCTACAGTTCAATAATCGGCCTTAGTCTCCTCACTAAGAGTTAAAGAAAGATACATTTTTTTTTTTCTTTCTGACCACATCTATCAGTCAACCAATGTTCCAAAGTGATGAACAAATCAGAAAAAAACAAAAACCCACACCCTGGACACTGATGTTCCTTTCTAAATGAATAATTTAACTGTTTTAAACTAGGTAAGACATCAACCCTGCCTTCAGGATAATAGAGTAAGCGGCAATACAATTTAGAATTTTTTCCAGACTCCACAAATAATATGCTTCTATTTCAAATAAAATATCTTTATTTTTAGGGTTCTCAGGGTCTAACATAAATATGTTGTTGCTGTTGTTACGTGCTGTTGAGTTGGATCTGAATCATCGTGACCTCTACAGAGTTTCTGAGAAACAGCTGGGAGATTTGAATTACAAATTTGTGGTTAGCAGTCTAGTGCTTATCCTACAATGCCACACCAGGACAACAAACATAAATACTATTGTTGTTGTTAAGTGGTGTGGAGTCGGTTCTGACTCATAGCAACCCTATATAGGGCTTCCAAGGAGCAGCTGGTGAGTTTGAACTGCTGACCTTGCAGTTCAAACTGACCCTGTGGTAGAGTGCTTATTCCTACAGTTCCAGTAGAGTATAATTCATAAGGGAAAGAAGTTTTCTGCCTTGTTCACCGCAGTATCTCCAGAGCTCAGCACAGTTCTTACTAACACACGATCAGCCACTCACGGCCGTCCAGTTTTTTGCAACTCATAGGACAGAGTAGAATTGCTCCCTAGAATTTCTGAGACTGTAAATCTTTATGGGAGTAGACAGATTCATCTTTCTCACATAAAGTGGCTGGTGGGTTTAAACCACCTATCTTGCAGTTAACAGCCCGGTGCTGAATCCACTGTACCATACCACCAGATTTCTTAAATGGATTAATGGTTCATTAGAATAGCACAGGGTAGATTCTCTATAAATATTTGTTAACTGAATACACAAAAATTAAATTTAAGAGGGTATTTGTTTCATTTTGTTGTACACAGGGTCACTATGAGTCAGAAAACGGATTCAATGACACCTAACAACAACAATAAGTATTTGTTTATTTATTGTCAATATGAATAAGAAGGATGGCCTTGGAATTGGACTGTTTGGGTTTAAATCATGGTTCCATCATTCACTAGGATGTAACCTTGACTAAGTAAGTTACCTAACCTCTGTACCAATTTATGCATCTATAAAATGGAGGAAACAATCCTCCTTATCTTGTAAATTTGTTCCAAGCATTAAATGAGTTAATATATATATGTTTCTGTAATTGTCTTAAACATACATAGGAAGACCTCAAAAAATGTTAAACATTATTATATAAGTTTGTGTGTATGCATATGGAGAGAAAATGAATTACTATTAACTAACATAAATCAAGGAAAATATAATATTGGTAAAAAAATGTTATAGATAAAAGTCAAAATGTTTATCAAAACTTCCTAAGGTTAAATAAATTTATTCGATGTTTCTATCTGCCCTATGGTGCTGTTGTTAGGTGTTGTCGAGTCAGTACTGACTTATAGCAACCTTAAGCACAACAGAATGTAACTCTGCCCAATCCTGGGCCAACCTCACATTTGTTAATACATTTAAGTCCATTGATGCTACCACTGTGCCAATCCATCTAATGGGGGGTTTTCCTCTTTTTTGCTGTCTCTTCACTTTACCAAGCTGATTTCCTTCTCCAGGGACTGGTCCCTCCTGATAATAGGTCCGGAATATGAGAAAGAAAGTCTGGCCATCCTGGTTTCTAAGGAGCATTCTGGTTGTATTTCTTCAACACAGAATTGCTTGTTCTTTTGGCAGTCCATGGTACTTTTAATATTCTCCTCCAACACCATAACTCAAATACATCAATTCTTCTATAGTCTTCATTATTCACTGTCCAATTAATATGTTCTATAGTTGAGCAAGTTTCTTAAGATGATTAGAGTTTAAGTTTGGCAACCTCATCTTTCTTATGTTGAAAATGGGGTTAATAATATTTATATCCTATTTTTATTGTAAGAGTTGACATAATGGTTACTCTTCAGTGCTGTCGAGTTGGTTCTGACTCACAGTGACCCTATAAAGGGTTTCCAAGGAGTGGCTGATGGGTTTGAACTGTTGACCTTGTAGTTAGCAGTACAGTGCTCATCCTATAGTACTACGCCAGGCCTTTGATATAATGGTTGTTGTGGTTGTTAGGTGCTGTAGAGATGGTTTTGACTCATAGTGACTCTATGCACAATAGGTCCTGTGCCAACCTCACAATTGTTGTTATACTTGAGTCCATTGCTGCTGCCACTGTGTCAATCTAACTCATTGGGGGTCTTCTCCTGATTTGGGAGTTCTTCATCATATGTTACCTCTTGAAATGTTTGAACATCAACCATTTCTTTTTGGTACAGTGACTATATTCCTTCCATCTTCTTTTAATGCTTTTTGCATCATTTAATATTTTGCAAATAGAAGTCTTCAATATTGCAAGTCAAGGCTTGAATTTTTTCTTCAGTTCATTCAGCTTGAGAAATGCTAAGTGTGTGCTTACCTATTGATTTTATAACTCCAGGTCTTTGCACATTTCATTATAATATTTTACTTTGTCTTCTCAAGCTGCCCTTTGAAGTTTTCTATTCAGCTCTTTAACTTGCTCATTTCTTCCATTTGCTTTAGTATCTTTAGGCAGGAGAACAAATGTGTATACTGACATCCATTTTTGTCTTTTCTTTTCTTTCTGTCTTGTCTTTTGTAGGACCTTTTGTTTTCTTCTGCATGATGTTCTTGATGTCATACCACAGGTCTTCTGGTCTTTGGGCATTAGTGTCTAATGCATCAAATCCGTTCTTGAGATGATCTCCAAATTCAGGTGGAACATGTGTAAGGTCATCTTTTGTCTCTTGTGGACTTGTTTTAATTTTCTTCAGTTTCAGCCAGAATTTGCATATGAGCCATTGATGGTCTGTTCCACTGTCTGCCTGTCCCTGGCCTTATTTTGACTGATGATATTGAGCTTTTTCCCATAGATGTAGTCACT
This sequence comes from Chrysochloris asiatica, assembly GCF_000296735.1. Taxonomy (NCBI): domain Eukaryota; kingdom Metazoa; phylum Chordata; class Mammalia; order Afrosoricida; family Chrysochloridae; genus Chrysochloris; species Chrysochloris asiatica. Next base: position 5,083,585 of record NW_006408629.1, read on the forward strand.
TTGATTCTTGTGTATTGCATCTGGTGAAATCTATGTGTATAATGTCTTTTATGTTGTTTTAACAAGGTATTTGCAATGAAGAAGTCATTGGTCTTGCAAAATTCTATCATATGATCTCCAGTATCATTTATATTACCAAAGCCATATTTTCCAACTACCGATCCTTCCTGTTTACTTCCAACTTTTGCTTTCCTATAACCAGTAATTATCAACACATCTTGATCACATGTTTGATCAATTTCAGACTGAAGAAGTTAGTAGCATTCTTTAGTTTCATCATCACTGGCTTTAGTGGTTGATGAATAAATTTTACTTTATTGTAAGTGTTTGGCCTTTCTAGTAAGCATATGGGTATTGTCCTAGAGCACTGTAGTTCAAGATAGACCCTGAAACGTTCTTTTTGATGATGAATGTGGTACTATTCATCTTCAATCTATTTTTCCTGGCATAGGAAGACATATGACTGTCCTATTCAAAATGGTCAATACCATCTATTTCATCTCACTAATGCCTAGGATGTGGTGTTGGTGGCGATGTGTTATGGAATCTGTTCCAACTCATAGTGATCTTGTATGTGGTTTCCGAGGCTGTAAATCTTTATGGGAGCAGAAACCTCATCTTTCTCCCATGGAGCACTTGGTAGATTTGAACTGCTGACCTTGTGGTTAGTGGATCAACTCACAGCACACTATATTACCAGAGCTGTGATGCCTAGGATATTGATCTTTATGTGGTCCATTTTATTTATCACACCTTCCAATTTTCTTAACTTCCTATTTCATAATTCCCTGCTTTTATCATTAATGTATGTTAACAGCTGTTTCTCCTCAATTTGAGTTGTGCTCTATCAGCAAATTAAGGTCCTGAAATCTTTACTCCATTCGAATAATGATGGTCAACTCTACTTTGAGGAGGCAGCTCTTCTCCATTCATATTTTGAGTAGTTTCTAACCTGAGGGGCTCATCTTCTGGCACTATATCTAACAATGTTCTCAGGTTATTCATAATGTTTTAAACTTCCTGTGCTATATCTGACAATGTTTGGCTCTATTTGTAAGTTTTTCAGTTGCTAAACATTCAGAAGTAGTCCACCTCTCTATCTTCCTAGTTTGTCTTAGTCTGGAAGCTCAGCTGAAACCTATCTATCATGGGTGCCTGCTGGTTTTAAAATACCATTGGCATAGCTTCCAGCATCACAGCATCACACAGGCCTCCACAGTACCACAAACTGACAGCTGAGTGGTGAGATACAATGGTTAGGGTATACAAAATTACCAAATAGTAATTATTTTAGTTGTCATCATTATTATTATCATCATCTGTGTTTATGGAAAATGAAGAGAACTAGGAAAACAGCAGAATTAAACCACTCATACATGCAAGGAGAATGAAAAATTAGGGTTGATTTACCATAACATGCTTATATGCTATTCATATAAGTGTATCTGGTACAGAATAAAAAAGATATGCCAGAAAAACATGGCGTCCTATTATTGAGTGAACTTGAGACCATAGATAGAAGCAGTAAGTAGGGCACTGAGAAAAAGCTTACTCTGGAATTTACAAGAATTTATAATTTTCATATGCCATGTAGGAAAATATAAAGAACAAAATAAACAACATTCTTATCAACAGAGAAAATATTGAAGTTGTCAAGGACTTCATTCTGCTTGGATCAACAATTAACACTCACGGAAGCAGCAGCCAAGAAATCAAACGATGCATTGCATTAGGAAAATCAGCTGCACAAGACCTTTTTAAAGTGTTAAAAAAGCAAAGATGTCAGCTTGAGGACTAAGGTATGCCTGACCCAAGCCATGGTATTTTCAAGAACCTCATATGCATGCAGAAGCTGGACACTGAATAAGGAAGACCATAGAACGATTGATGCTTTTGAGTTATGGTGTTGGTGGAGAATATTAAAAATACCATGGGCTGTCAAAAGAACCAACAGATCTGTGTTGGAAGAAGTGCAGCCAGAGTGCTCCTTGGAGGCCAATATGGCCAAACTTCGTCTCTCATACTTCAAACATATTGTCAGGAGGGACCAGTCGTTGGAGAAGGATATCATGTTTGGTAAGCTGGAGGGTCAGAGAAAAAGAGGAAGACCCCTAACGAGATGGATTGGGTACGTGGCAGCATCAATGGGCTCAAGCATGGCAACAATAGTGAGGTTAGCCCAGGATCAGGCAGTGTTTCATTCTGTTGTGAGTAGGGAGTCGCTATGAGTCGGCACCGACTTGATGGCACCTAACAACAACAAGAAAAGGATTGATTGACATATATGACAGAATGGGATTGTAGAATTGTCTTTTCAGGGGTATTTTGTTGTTGTTGTTAAGTACCTTTGAGTCAGTTCCAACCCATGAAAACCCTGTATAGGGTTTTTGAGGAGCAGCTGGTGAACTTGAACCGCCAACCTTGCAGTTCAAACCGATTTTGAAGTCCAGCGCGTTAACCCACAGTGCCACACCAGGATGGAGCTAATTATCAATATAGGATGCTTGATCTCTTTGACCTTTAGAAAATTGAAAGGATGACCTTTCAATTATAAGAATGCCAGTGAAAAAAGAAGCTAACAAGCTTTGTGAGCAATATGTCAATTTAATCAGTTTTACTACAAAGCTAAACGATTACTCACTGACACTGTCACATAATCACCTGAATTTACATTTATTTTTTTTCATTTTAACAAAATAATTAGTGAGTGCATATTGTTACAGGCCCTGGACTGGTTAGTAAATCACAGGATGAAGAGGGAAGGTCCCTGCCCTTAATGTGCTTACAGAATGAGGAATAATAAAGTGATTATAGCATAATATAATTATTATAGTCAGGTTTATCATGTGTGGACCTTTTGTAGACAGAAAACCTAACTGCTGTCAATTTAAAATTTATTGGCTGAGAAAACAGAGCAGAAATAAAGCCTCAATGAGTAATGGAACCATCTTCTTTATTTCAGTTTCACTTCCTTGGGTTGCATCAATCTTCAGTCTATTGCCCCTTGCAGATAGAGGGTTACATGCAAAACACAAGAGAAATCAAAGCCTCAGAATGTAGTCTTATTGGACCTGAATAGGCTGGCTAGGATTGTGTACCCATTCATTCCTGAAGCCTTACTGATGCAGGTGTTGCAGAAGGGGAAAGCACTGATTGTTTCAGCCTCCAGCTAAGCTTTACCTGAGGCACATAGTGTGGTGGGAGTGATTTCCCCAAGCAGTTAGGGTATTGCCTCAAAAAGAGCAAAGGCATGCTAGACTGTCAGATAAGCACATGTCCACTACCCAGGGATTACATGTGCTTAACAATGTTCTTGGTTCAAGAAACGGTCTTTGAACACAACAATTTTCAAGACGAAAAATATGTTGACAAAAGGGTTACAATTCAGAAATCAGATAAAGAAGATAGATAATGACACAATGAAGAACTCCTGTGTATTTTAAAGGTTAGTTGAAGTAGACTTCATTTCCCACTTCAGGAATCAGGAAACACTTCAAAAAGGAGATGGCCTTTGAAATGGATTTTGAAGGAAGGGTGACATCTATCCTATGTAACACGATACAATCTCATCATAGCAGAAGGTAGCACAGTATCTCCTCATTTTGGAGATGTTCTTTAGAATACAATATCCTTAATGATCTTGTTCTAAAATATATGTATCTTCAAGAAGCAGCAAACTTCCCTAAATGGAGTTACTGGCGGTGAAAACATGATTATGGTTAATGATTACTGCTAACTCTGAACACACAAAAGAACCTTAGTTGAATGAGTGGATGAGTGAACGTCTGAAAGAGCGAATACTAATACAACATGCTAATGGGCAATAGATGAGATTCCTGTGGTCATATAATGTCGATTTAAAAGACATCACTAATCCTTGTCTAAGACAAGCTTTCTCTACAAGGTTCATATGGATCTACCTCTTGCACCCTCAGGTAGCCCTCGGAGGCCCATCAGTAGCATCATTTACATAGCTCACATTGTGCATAATGACATCCAACCTGGCATCCACCACACCCTCGCTCTTTCAGTGTAAAACAAAGTGCAGCTTCCCCCACAGAACATCCTGATTAAACAAATTAACTATGACGCTGCCTGCAAACATGCACACTAGAGTGCAGGAAATGAACAGATACAATGGCCAAGTCTGTATTTAATTTTAATTAAATTTCATTCTGTAGCTCAATTAATCCACATCTCCAAATGTCAGCAGGACTTAGGCAAATGGAATGACATCTGCTGCTCTGCACAAGACTATAAAACCTTCACCGCATGCTAGGTCTCTGGAAGCACACCAGGAAAAATGAAATATTTTTATTAAGTGTGTAGTAATGTATAGAATTCTAACTCAGAGTCTAATGAAAGAACATAAACCAGAAAGAAAATTAGACTAAGAATATGAATGGTTACAGGCATGGCAAATATTGCTCAATATCCTGCCTTGTACTATTGATTGTTTTAAAGTTGCATTTGGCTTTATAGCTGTGTCCCTTAATGTTTACCTGATGAGCTTCCCAACTGCCTAGGTCTTTATTTATTTGTGAACTGATACAGCTTCTTTTTTGATAAAGAGGCCTTGGCAGAGTAGGGTGAGTCTTTCTATATAGAACAAGTAAAAGATCATGGAAGGCATGGGAGGGGGCTTCCAAAAGTTCATGGGAAAAAATGGAATTAAAAGATAAGGAAAAATTTCCAAAAATGTTTTAAAGCCTCCTTGTATTTTCTATTTGTTGCTGTTGTTAGGGAACATCGAGTTGGTACTAACTCACAGTGACCCTATGCCCAACAGAACAAAACACTGCCTGGTCCTGAGCCAGCGTCACAATTGTTGCCATACTTGAGCCCATTGATGCTGTCATTTTGCCAATCCATCTCACTGGGGGTCTTCCTCTTTTTCTCTGACCCTACACATTACCAACCAACCTTCTCCAGTGACTGGTCCCTCCTGATAATATGTCTGAAGTATGAGAGACGAAGTTTGGTCATCCTGGCCTCCAAAGAGCACTCTGGCTGCACTTCTTCCAACACAGATCTGTTGGTCTTTTGGCAGCCCATGGCACTTTCAATATTCTCCTCCAACACTATAACTCAAGAACATCAATTGTTCTATGGTCTTCCTTATTCATTGTTCAGCTTTCGCTTGCATATGAGGTTCTTGAAAATACCATGGCTTGGGTCAGGCGCACCTTAGTCCTCAAGCTGACATCTTTGCTCTTCAACACTTTAAAAAGGTCTTTTGCAGCAGATTTGCCTAATGCAATATGTCATTTGATTTCCTATGCAAGGACATTTATTACAGAAAGTCAGAGGTGTAGCAGAAATGGTGTGACATATAACAAGCCTAGATGAAAATTTTTGTTCTGCCACTTATAATATCAGGTTGTTGTTGTTGCATTTGTTGTTAAGTTCCAACTCATAGTGACCCTGAATAGAGTGTCTAAGGAGTGGCTGGTGAGCTTGAACTACTGACATTGCGGTTCAAACTGACTTTTCAGTCCAGCATATTAACCCACAGTGCCCCACCATTGTTGTTGTTAAGTGATGTTGAGTCGATTCTGATGCATAGCAACCTTGTATGGGGTTTCCAAGGAGTGGCTGGTGAGCTTGAACCCCTGAGCATGCAGTTCAAATGATTTTGCAATCTGATGCATTAGCCCACAGTGCCACACCAGGACTCCACCACACCATTAGAGGGCAAGATATTGGAAGTACAGAGACCAGCAGGATGGAAGTCCTGGCCTCTAGAAAATCAACACACATGTAGAGGCTCATGCAATGGAGAAGAGGGGGAATTTAATTCCTATTTCCATATATAAGAAGGGGCTAAATAGAATGGGATAAAGATTAGCAATGGCTTATACAGGCATGAGAAAAACCCTTTGAATAAATAGCATAGCAAGCAGGTATGTGGACTGTTATGTAAAGTGGAAAACTAGAATACAGGAGGTATTGCCAAAGGACCTTACAAAGAGGCATTCCCTGCATGTTGTCACTGCTGTTGACAGACATTGTTAAGACTCATAGTGACCCTGTATAGGGATTCCAAGGGACAGTTGGTGGGTTTAAACCACCAGCTTTGTGAGGAGTCCAATGCTTATCCTACAGCACCACACCAAGATTTTAATTCAATAAAGATTGTCGTTGTTGTTGTTTAGTGCCATCAAGTCAGTTCCAACCCATAGCGACCCTGTTTAGGGTTTCCGAGGAGTGACTGCTAAGCTTGAACCATCGACCTTGCAGTTCAAAACAACTATGTAATCCAGCGCATTAACCCACAATGCCAGATAGCCTCTTACAAATGTAATTTCTCTGCATAGAAATGAGAAAAACTAGCTCTTGTTTGAAAAATGGGAGTTATTTTCTTAAGTGTACTCTTTGCCTCTCTTCATTTCTTCTTTCACTCTGCTAGAGGGGAATGGTGTGGTTTAACCTATTGGCAAATTTGGGAATAATTAACCAGGCTGTCTCCTGCAAAGATTACTACCTAGAAAATCCTATGGGGGCAGCAGTTCTGCTTTGTTAAATAGGTTGCTATGAATTGGAATCGACTCCATTGAACACAATAATGATAGCATGCAGGCTTTGCCCAACTCCACCAATTCTTCTGTGTTCTGCTTGCTAGGTGGGGATCAGTCACAATTATATATGTAAAGCACTGTACAAGCAAGACAGGAAGCAGAGAAAACCTGGGAAATATGCTCAAAGAAGAAAAATACAGATGACTGGGATAAGTGCAGAGCTAAACACTTTGAAGTTCAAGAAAGAAAACCATAAAGTAGGCACAGCTTTCTGCACCATAGTGATGACTGTGGTTCAAAAAAAGGGGAGTCCCTGCTGACTTTAAAATACAGATGACTGGGATAAGTGCAGAGCTAAACACTTTGAAGTTCAAGAAAGAAAACCATAAAGTAGGCACAGCTTTCTGCACCATAGTGATGACTGTGGTTCAAAAAAAGGGGGAGTCCCTGCTGAAATTAAAAATATAAATATTGATTTGTTATCTTAAAATACTACCTATATGTTGTTATTATTAAGTGGCCATTGAATCCATTCCAACTCATAGCGACTTTGTATAGGGTTTCTGAGGAGTGGAGGTAGGCTTGAGCCACATACCTTGTAGATAGCAGTCCAGTGCTTATCCTACAGTACCACACCAGGACTCCACTAGAAATATGGCGGTGGTTGTGCACCATCAAGTTGGTTCTGACTCATAGATTGAAGTTGTCTAAGACTTCATTTTGCTTGGATCCACTATTAACACTCATGGAAACAGCAGTCAAGAAATCAAACGACATATTATTGCATTAGGCAAATCTGCTGTACAAGACATCTTCAAAGCAATCAACAGCAAAGATGTCAGTTTGAGGATTAAGGTAAGTCTAACCCAAGCCATAAGGAGCTCCAGTAGTGTAGTGGTTATGAATGGGGCTGCTAACCTCAGGGTCAGCAGTTCGAAACTACCAGCTGTTCCACCAGAGAAAGATGAAGCTGTTCCTGTAAAGATTTACTGCCTCAGAAACCCTGTATAGGGTTGCTATGAGTCGGGGCTGACTCCATGGCACATGAACACCACCATGGTATTTTCAATAACCTCATATGCATATGAAAGTTAGACAATGAATAAGGAAGACTGTAAAAGAATTGATGCCTTTGAGTTATGGTGTCAGAGAAGGATATTACAAGTACCATGGATGCCGGAAGAACAAACAAGTATCTGTTGGAAGAAGAACAGCCAGAATGTTCTTTTGAAGCCAGAATGGCAACACTTTGTCTCTTCTACTTTGTACATGTTATCAGAAGGGACCAATCCTTGGATAAGGACATCATGCTTGGTGAAGTAGAGGATCGGCAAAAAAGAAGAAGACCTTCAACAAGATGGATTGGCACAGTGGCAGCAACAATAGACTCAAGCATAAGAACACTTTTGAAATTGGCATAAGACCAGGCAGTGTTTCGTTTTGTTGTGTATAAGGTTGCTATGAGTCAGAACTCATTCAACAGCACTTAACAACAATAGCCAGGTCTAGCCTACCCTTGTCTAGTGACCAGTGTAGTTGAAACGACCATTGAGCTGAATAAATATAATATTAATTTCACATAAGAAGTGAAGCTTTAAAAATGTAATCCTTGATTTCTAAAGTTTCAAATTTTTTTTTTTCTGTATAATGATAACACGATTTCAGTTAATCTCAGATGGACTGTTTCTAAAGCAGAGAATCCAGAGATTGCTATGGAGTACCTGGACAGATTCTGATGGGAACCATGGATTCTGAAGGAACCTCCCTGCAACTAGATACAGAATTGTGCATGAGTGTGTACATACCATTTTTCTGAGAAATGGTTTGTAGGTTCCATCAGATTTTTACTTGGATCCACAATCAAAATTCATGATAGCAACCAAAAAATCAAAATATGTGCTGCATTAGGCAAATCTGCTGCAGAAGATATCTTTAAACGTTAAAGTGGAAAGATGTCAATTTGAGGAGTAATACTAAGCCTTGGTATTTCCAATTGTCTCATATGTGTGTGTCAATTGGACAATGAATAAGGAAGACCAGAGAAGAATCCATGCATTTGAATTATGGTATTGGTAAAGACTATTGAAAGTTCCATGGACTGCTAGAAAAAGAAATAAATCTGGCTTGGAAGAATCTCAGGAAGAATAAGGAAAGATGGCAAGACTTCACCTCTTGTACTTAAGACATGCTGTCAGGAGACAAAACCCTGGAGAAGGACAACATGCTTGGTAAAGTAGAGGGTAAACAAAAAAAGGAAGACCCAGAATAAGAACTGATACAATGGCAGCAACAATGGACTCAAACCTAATAACAATCTTTCAGATTGTGCAGGACCTTGCTGTGCATAGAATTGCTATGAATCAGAAATGACTTGATGGCACATAACAACAACAACTCTACACTACTGTATGTTTGTTGTTGTTGTTATGTGCCGTGGAGTCAGTTCCGACTCATAGCAGCCCTGTACAGGGTTTATGAGGCTGTAAATCTTTACGGGAGCAGAAAGCCTCATCTTTCTCCCACAAAACAGCTGGTAGTTTCTAACTGCTGACTGTGAGATTAGCAGCCCAATTCATAACAACTATGCTACCAGAACTCACATAAAAAACAAAACAAAACATGGAAAAGTTAACATGGATTTATGAAGTTTTATAATTCTATCATGGGGTATTTAAAAAAATAAAATAGACTGATACTAATTTAGATTCCCTAAATTTTTCTAAAATTCAGGAACACTGAATTTCAAATTTCATCAATGTTTCTTATAGTGCTGCAAGTCCACAATATTAGGCAACTCATATTTATGATGGCTTGATGTTAGTAGGAAAGAATTTTGTCTTGGATGATTACTATTCTTCACTTAGTTTTTTTTTATAGTAAATGAATTTAAAATATACATTTTTAGATATTAAAAGTTATATATACATACAATTGAACGACAATTCCATTTTATCTTAAGTTATCTGAATAATGTCTTCAGTTTTCAATTTCATTCCATATATGTGGGACTCTGAATAAGAAGTAATTACATAAATTAGCATTATTATTAAGTGCTGTGGTATCAATACAGCTCATAGCAACAGTATGTACAACACAGTGAAATACTGCCTGCTCTGAGCCATTCTCACAATTGTTGAGGCCACCGTTGATGCCACTATGTGACACCACTCTTTTTTGCTAGCCTTCTACTTTTCCAAGTAAGATATGCTTATCCAGGGTCTGGTCCTTCCTTATAACATGACCACAGTCCATAAGATGGAGTCTAGCTATCCTTGTCTCTAAGGAACTTTCTAACTATTTCTTCCAACATAGATTTGTTCTTTCTTCTGGCAGTCCATAGTATACTTAATAATTTTATCCAACTGTAATTTAAATGCATCAATTATTCTTTAATCTTCTATATTCATTGTACAGCTATCACTTACATATGGAGCTACTGAAAAGGCCATGCATGGCTTGTGTCAAGTGTACCTTAGTTTTCAAAGTGACATCTTTGTTCTTTAACACTTAACAGAGGTCTTCTGCAGCAGATTCGTTCAATGTAGTATATTGTTTACTATCTTGACTGCTGTTTCCAGGTTGAGTGTTGATTGTAGATCCATGTAAAATGAAACCCTTGACCTCTTCAATCTTTTCTCCGCTTACCATGTTGTTTATTGGTCCAGTTGTGAGGATTTTTTTCTCTTTACATTGAATTGTAATCCATAATGAAGGCAGTAGTCTTTGGTTTTCATCAGTAAGTGCTCCAAGTCTTTTTTCTTTCAGCAAACAAGATTATGTCATCTGCATATTGTAGATATCTTCCTCCAATCGTAATGCCCAGTTCTTCTTCATACAGTCCAGTTTATTAGATTATTTGCTTAGCAAATAGTAGTGTGGTGAAAGGATACAATACTGATACAAACTATTCCTGATTTTAAACCATTCAATATCCCTTTGTTCTGTTTGAATGACTGACTTTTGTACTGGTTCTTCATGAACACAGTTAAGTGTTCTGGAATTCCCATTTTTTGAAATTTTATCCATAGTTTGTTATGGTCCACACAGTCCAATGTCTTTACATAGTCAATAAAACACAAGTAAATATCTTTCTAATATTCTCACCTTTCAGTCAAGATTAATCTGACTTCAGTAATGATAGCCTTCATTCCTTGTCCTCTTCTAAATCCTGTTTGAATTTCTTGAAGCTCCCAGCTGATGCACTGCTGCAAATGTTTTTGAGTTATATTTAGAAAATTTTTACTTGCATGTGATATAAATGATATTGTTCATGAGTTTCCTCAATTTGTTGGATTATCTTTCTTTGGAATGGGCACAATTATGGATCTCTTCCAGTTGATTGGCCAGGTAGTTGTCAAGATAAGTGAAGAAAAGATTGAAGTTGTCATAGTCTTCATTTTGCTTATATCTACAATTAACACTCATGGAAGGAGAAGTCAAGAAATCAAATGATATATTAGGCAAATCTACTGCACAAGACATCTTTAAAGTGTTCAAGATCAAAGATATCAATTTGAGGACTAAGGTGCGCCTGACCCAAATAATGGTATTTTCAATTGCTTCATACACATGTGAAAGTTGGACAATGAATAATGAAGACCATAGATGAACTGATGCATTTGACTTACAGTGTTGGGGAAAAATATCAAAAGTACCATGGGTTGCCAGAAGAATAAACCTATCTGTCTTGGAAGCAGTGCAGCCAGAATGTTCTTTATAAGCAAGGATGGAGTGACCTTCTCTTTTGTACTTTGGACATGTTGTCAAGAGGGACCAATCCATGGAGAAAGACAACATGCTTGGTAAAGTGGAGGGTTAGCAAAAAGAGGTAGACCCACAACAAAATGGATTGCCAGCAGCAATGGACTGAAATGGAACAATTGTAAGGATGGTGCGGGATCAGGCAGTGTTTCGTTCTATTGTGTATAGGGTCGCTTTGAGTCGGAACCTACTTGATGGCCCCTAACAACAACAATTTTCCAACTACTGATCCTTCATCTTTGTTTCCAACTTTCATATCCAATCACCAGTAGTTACAAGTGCATCTTGATTGCACATTTGATCAATTTCAACCTGCAGAAATTAGTAAAAACTTTAGTTTCTTCATCTGTGGTATTAGTGGTTGGCGCTTAAATTTGAATAATAGTGGCATTAACTGATCTTCTTTGTTTGGTTTAGGATATTATCCTGTCACTGACAGTGTTCTACTTCAAAGCAGACCCTGAAATGTTCTTTTTGACAATGAATGCAACATCATTCCTCTTCAATTTGTTATTCTTGGAATAGTACACAATATCTGATTCAAAATGGCCAACATCAGCCCATGTTACCTTACTAGGAGTCCTGGTGTGTTGCTATGGGTGAATGTGCTGGACTGCAAGGTTGGTTTGAACCACAAGGTTGACAGTTCAAGCTCACCACCCGCTCCTTGGAAACCCTATACAGGGTTGCTATGAGTTAGAACTTACTCAATGGTGCTTAATAACAATAGTGTTGAGGATACTGAACTTTATGTGTTCATTTCATTTTTGACAACTCCCAATTTTCCCCTCAGACTTCAGATATATTATCAGCAGGGACCAGTCCCTAGAAAAGGACATCATGCTTGCTAAAATGGAGGGTTAGTGAAAGGGAGAGAGATCCCCAAAGAGCTGGCTTGTCACAGTGTCAGCAGCAACATTATGCTCAAGCATAACAATGATTGTGAGGTAGGTACAAGACTGAGTAGTGTTGTGCATAAGGTTGCTCTGAGTCAGAACTGATTCAGTGGCATCTAACAACAATAATTTTTCTAGATTCATACTTCATAAAATGTTCAAATTATTAATATTTCCAGCCATTTCTTCTAATTTTTAGTTGTGCCACATAGATAACTGAATGTCCCTAAAGCTTTACTCCATCCAAGTCATCAGGGTAACTCTGCTTTGTGGAGGCAGGTTTTCCCTAGTACACTTTTCCCAAGCTTTTCTTCCTAGTCTGTCTTAGTCTGGAAGCTCAGCTGAAACCTGTCTACCACAGGTGATCTGCTGGTATCTGAAGTACTTGTGGTTTCCAGCATGACAGCAGTAATGCAAGCCACCAGAGTATGACAGATGAATGGTGGATATAAATTTTATATTTATCTGTATCTTAACCTTGGGAGGTTAAGATGTATTGTATTAGGCAAAAATGCTGCACAAGACCTCTTTAAAGTGTAGATGAGCAAAGATGTCATTTTGAGGACTAAGTTGCGCCTGCCCCAAGCCATGGTATTTTCAGTCACCTCATATGCTTGTGAAAGTTGCACAGTGAATAAGGAAGACCATAGAAGAATTGATACTCTTGAGTTATGGTGTTGGAAGAGAATACTGAAAGTACCATGGGCTGCCAAAAGAACAAAAAGATCTGTGTTGGAAGAAGTACAGCCAGAGTACTCCTTGGAAGCTAGGAAGGTCAGACTTTGTCTCTCATACTTCAGACATATCAGGAGGGACCAGTTGCTGGAGAAGGACATCATGTTTAGTAAAATGGAAGGTTAGAGAAAAATAGGAAGACCCCAGACAAGATGAAATGGCACAATAACAGCAGTGATGGGCTCAGGAGTAGCGACAATTGTGAGGTTGGCCCAGGACCAGGCAGTTTTTTGCTCTGTTATGCACTGGGTTGCTATGAGTTGGTACCAATGATGGTACCTAACAACAAGAGTGTGCTAGGGAGCACAGTGGGTCTGTATGATAAGCACTGGATTGAGAATCACAAGGTTGGAGGTTTGAGCTCCCTCTACAAGGTTCTCTGTGGAAGACAGATGTAGTTTTCTGCTCCTACAAAGACAGATCGTCTCAAATCCTACCCAGGGTGTCTATGAGTCAGAACCAACTCAACAACATATCTTAACCTTAGTTTTTCTCTAAGATGGCAACGAAATGATCATAGAATGTAAACTAGCTATTTTAATATTATTCCTTTAGTTTCACAAAAATCAAATAAGAAATTCTGCCTTGTCAGAATTTTATACATAAACCTTAGTTACTTATAAGGCAAATTTAATAATACAGAGGTAATAAAAATATCCTATTATAAACATTAGTAATAAATTCTCAGAAAAATGTATCAAACTTCTAAATATTCAGATATTTATCAATAAGTCATATTTGTACACTTTGTTGTTGCTAAGTGCCATGGAGTCAGTTTTGACTCATAGTGACCCTGTATAGGTTTCTCAAGATTTAAATCTTTGTGGGAGCAGAAAGCCTCATCTTTCTCCCAATTCTATAAATGGATCCAGTGTACATTATTTTAATATGCTGTTTAGGAGATAAAATGATTCAAGATATTTTTATTATATGAAATGGAAAAACTTCAAATTAAATTTTTAAAAATTTGCTTGAGAAAAAGCAAAATTAAGAGAGATTTGAAAGCTTAACTCATGATCTTGTTATTCCCGTCGATTACAGATTCACTGCTAGACAATCTATTCAAAACCTAAAGGATAATATAAAGATGGGTGTGATACAATATGTAAGCAGTCTTGGTGTGGCACTGTAAGATAAACTGGACTGCTAACCATAAATCCATGGTTCAAACCCTTCAGCCCTTCCTTGGAAACACTATACAGGGTTGCAATGAGTTAGAACTGACTTGATGACAATAAAACAACAAACAATATGTAAAATACCATGTAAAGAGTAGGGTTCACATTTAATATTATAGTGGTATAGAATCACAAACATTTAAGATGAGTTGTTGTTCTTAAGTGCCATGGAATCAGTGCCAAATCATGGCAACCCTGTAGAGGGTTTCTGAGGAGCAGCTGATGGGTTTGAACCACTGACTCTGTGGTTGCTATTCCAGTGCTTATTATATCATCATAGACCAACTACAAAATCCACCATTCAGTCTGTCTCCTTTTTTACATTCCTTTCCTTTCCTATCCTATCCTGTTCTGTTCTATTCTATTCATCTCTCTTCACTCCTTTTTATCTTTCTGTGTTCCCTTACCTTTTCTACTCACTCTCCCTCTTCCTTCATCTAGTCTTCCTTCCCATGGGTTTCCCTACTGAATGTCCATCATTTGCTAGGCATCAGAATAGGATTGGTTATCTGTTTTCAAAGAACATATCACTATCTGAATATGAGGGTCTGCTCCCTAAACAGGTAATTTTCATTCAGTATGATCATTACAATGAGAATGAAGAGAAGCCTAAGGAAGAACATCTACAGGCATCTGGCTCACTGGGTGAGATGATTCTGGAATGTATCTTAAACATATATATGAATAACTGGAAAAAAAGTAACAAAGAAACTTATGTCAGGCAGAAAGAATGTTATGAATGAAAACCCAGGGTACAGAAAGCATCAAATTATATTTGTACAAGAAATTTAACAGTCTGAACAGCCACACTTGGTGGTCTGGGGATTAGTTTTAGATTTCAGGATTAGTTTTAGATTTCAGAAGGTTCGCTCTGGCAGCAAAGTGGAAGATGAATTTAAAACAATGAAATGAGAGTCCAGGAGAATATATTGGGATGATTTGGGATTTCGAGTGAGATATAACTAATGTCTGGTGATCAAAAATGGAGAATATTGAAGAACATGCCTTGTAGCTCCAGAATCAAACGCACATATCCCCTTCCAAGACAGAACTTTCTCTACAAAACCAGAAATACAATTTATTATACTTTGATAAAATTGAGACTTTTTTTGTTGTTAAAAACACAGACTCATGGAGGATAAATCTTTTGGGACAACCAGATTACTGATCCCTAAGAACTTAGCTCCAAAGTTTTTTACTAAGATCAATTTAATAGCATTTTATCATGGATATCGGATTTGACACACAATGAGATGTGCCATTTGGGGGCAGGGGGAACCCAACCAGAACCCTGCTGTTATGTCCATTGTTGTAGGATATTTGGAATTACATGAACACAAGCCTCTTGTTTCCACAGTAAGGGTGCAGAGCCCTCCTGTTATAATATCTCATAAGTAAGATACCAGTGCTGCTATGTTCAATGCCTAAATAGCTGTTCCATCACCTCCCCCCGCCTTCACCCCCCCCCCCCACTGCTGGTGCTACTAAAACATTTCAGGTAATGAGGTAAGGGGCACACTTGAGATATTTATGTGCCAAGAAGAGAAAAATTAATTTTAAATGATAAAAAGATGAGACTGCTGGTGCAGACGGTCACTTAACACCACCAGCTGCTCTATAGATTTGGAGTTTGGAAAAGGAAGCCCATTTCACAATCAACACCATAACTCTAGGACATGAAAAACTAAACTGCATCAGTGTTTTGATCATGGAGATATTGTCTAAAGCATACTAAATAACTACATAAATAATTATTATTTGACAAAAGTATTAAAAATTTAAGTTGTACCCATAATGCCCTTCTAAATATATCAATATAGAGAGAAGTCAACTGTAATTTACAAAAATATTGTTTTGAACTTAGATTTGGAAATAAAACTTAACACGTACATCCATGTAATCTATTTGCAAATGGTCATTTTAACAGGGCAGGGAATTTTTTGGTGGAGCAAATGAGGGAGAATGTGATTCATTAACTACATAGAGTCTTCCTGAATTAAAATTTAAATAAAAAAATTTTAGTCATACACACACACTCGCATATGGCATATAAGATATGCACACATACATATACACATGCCATATCCCCAAAGCATTTTGTTTCATGAATTACAACTATAAAAACGATCCCTCAAATCGAATGGTCTCCTCTTCCAAACTATATGAATCTATAATAGTGGTTCTCAATTTTGGCTTCATATTAGAACTACTGGAAGTGGTTTTAAAACTACTAATACCCAAGGTCCCACTCCAGATCAAAGGCATCAGAATCTTTAGAGGTAGAACCCAGGCACTGGTGTTTGTTCAAGTGTCTTAGGGGATTCTAAGTAGCAGCCAATGTTGACAGTTTCTTCAAAGGCAGGGTTTCTCTATCTCTGCACAACTGACATTTTTGGCCAGATAATTCTTGTTTCAGGGATCTGTCCTGTGCATTATAAGATGTTTAGCAGCATCCTTGGCTTCCACCCACTAGATGTGGGTAGCTTTCTCCTCAGCTGTCACAACCAAAACTGCCTCAGACATCACAAATGTCCCCTGGGCCACCAAACTATCCCCTTTTGCAAGCTCCAAAATAACTCTCAACAGCTGCTGTGTGGAAGCCTATCTGTGGTATGCATGATTTACTAGTTTCAAAATAGTCTGCATCTTACCTCTACCTTCAAAATCTGACTTAATCACGAATTATCAAGATGTCTTCAAATGGGAGGAGGTGGCAAGATGGTGGACTAGGCAGAAATGCTACACAAACCCTCTACAACAAAGATATGGAATACCAAACGATGCAGATGGTAGTCCTGGAACCCTGAGCTTCAGATGAAGGGACAGAGAAGTGGACTGAATGTTTACTAGCAGAGGAAGCTGAAAACAAACCTAAACACAGCTTGGGAAATATGAAAAGTTACCTACAAAGTAGAACTAATTAGACAGATCTGATTTCTCAGCAGAACCATGCAGGCAAGAGGCAATAGGAAGAAACATACAAAACTCTGAAAACAAACAATTGCCAACCAAAAATAAAAATGATATCCCTCATTCCACATCCTCTTCTGAATCTGCTTGAACCTCTGGAAGTTCTCTGTCAATGTATGATTGTAGCTGTATCTGTATCACCTTTAGCAAAACTTTACTCGCATGGGATATCAAAGAGATTGTCCGATGATTTCTGCATTCCGTTGGGTCACCTCTCTTTGGAATGGGCACAAATATGGATTTCTTCCAATCAGTCAGCCAGATAGTTGTCTTCCAGATTTCTTGGCAGAGATGAGTGAGTGCCTCCTGTGCTGCCTCACTTTCTTGAAAGATTTCAATTTTTATTCCATCAATTCCTGGTGTCTTGTTCTTTGCAATTCCTTCCATGCACCTTGGACTTCCTCCTTCAGTATCATTGGCTCTTGATCATATGCTACCTCTTGAAATGGTTGAACATGAACCATTTCCTTTTGGTACAGTGGCTCTGTTTATTACTTCGACCTTCTTTTGATGCTTTCTCCATCATTCAATAATTTTCCCAGTGAATCTTTCAATTACAAAAGTCAAGGCTTGAATTTTTTCTTCATTTCCCCCAGCTTGAGAAATACTGAGCGTGTTCTTCCTTCTTGGTTTTCTGATTCCAGATCTTTGCACATTTTGTTGTAATATTTGGCTTTATCTTCTCGAGCTGATCTTTGAAATTTTCTGTTCAGCTCTTGGACCTCCTCACATCTTCCATTTGCTTTAGCATCTCTGTGCTGGAAAGCAAGTTTCAGTGTCTCTTTTGATATTCCTTTTGACCTTTTCCTTCTTTCTTGTCTTCTCAATGACTTTTTGCTTTCTTCATGTATGATGTTCTTGATATCATCCCACAACTCTTTTGGTCTTCAGTCTTTAGTGTTTAATGTATCAAATCTGGTCTTCAGATGCTCTCTAAATTCAGGTGGGATATATTCAAGGTCATATTTTGGCTCTCATGGACTTTTCATTTTCTTCAGACGTCCATGTGTATAGTCATCTCTTATGCTGTCTAAAGAAGTTATTTGAAATGAACAAGTCATTGGTTTGACAGAATTCTATCATGCATTCTCCAGAATTATTTCTATCACCAAGGCCATGTTTTCCAGCTACTGATCCTACCCCTTTGTTCCTAACCTTTGCATTCCAGTCACCAGTAATGATCAATACATCTTGATTGCATGTTTGATCATTTTCAGATTGAAGAAGTTGGTAGAATTCTTCTATTTCATCCTCACTGGCTTTAGTGGTTGGTGCGTAAACTTCAATAATAGTGGTATTAACTGGGCTTCCCTTTAGGCATATGGATATTATCCTATCACTGACACAGACAGCATTGTATTTCATGACTGATCTTGATATGTTCTTTTTGACAATGAATGCAACACCATTCCTCTTTAATTTGTCATTCCCGGCATAGTAAACCATGTGGTCATGAAATTCAAAATGGCCAATATCAGTCCATTTCCGCTCACTAATGCATAAGGTATGGATGTTTATGTGTTCCATTTCATTTTTGACAACTTCCCATTTTCCCAGATTCATACTTTGTACATTCCATGTTCCTATTTTCAATGGATGTTTACAGCTGTTTCTCTTCATTTTGAGTTGTGCCCCATCAGCAAATAAAGGTCCCGCTGTCTTTTCTCCCACGGTCTTTACACCATTCGCATCATCATGGTCAACTTTACTTTGAGGAGGCAGCTCTTCTTGTTGTTAGGTGCCATCAAGTCAGTATGGACTCATAATGACCTTATCATAACAGAACAAAGCACCGCCCATTTCTGCACCAACTACAGAATCTTTGATACACGTCAGCCCGTTGCTGCTGCCACTGTGACAATCCATCTCATTGGCAATCTTCCTCTTTTTCACTGAGCATATACTTTGCCAAGCATGATGTCCTTCTCCAGGGAATGGTCCCTCCTGATAATATATCCGAAGTATGAGAGACAAAGTCTGTCCATCCTGGCTTCTAAAGAGCTTTCCAACTATACTTCTTCCAACATAGATTTATTTGATCTTTTGATGGTCCATCGTAGTTTTAATATTCTCTTCCAACAGCATAATTCAAATACATCAATTCTTTATTGTCCAACTTTCACATGCATATGAGAGTACTGGCTTGGATCAGGTGCACCTTAGTTCTCAAACTGACATCTTTGTTCTTGAACACTTTAAATCAACTCATATCTGTTGATCATTAGACTGAATGTCAATGGATTAAATGCACCAGTCAAGAGACAGAGAATAACAGATTGGAAGAGAAAACAGTATCCTTCAATATGTTGCCTACAAGAGACATGACATATACACAAAGACGAAAACAGACCAAAAATCAAAGGATAGAAAAACTTTATCAAGCCTATGGCTATCAAAAATGAGCAAGAGTGGCAATTTTAATTTCTGATAAAATAAGACTTTAAGGCAAAAACTAGCATAAGAGACATACAAGGACTTTATCCCATGACTAAAGGGTCAATTGAACAAAAACTCCTAACCATAACAAATATCCATGCTTCCAGTGAAAGAGCCTCAAAATACATAAATCAAACTTTAATTGAATCAAAGAAATATACGACTTTAAGATAATAGTTGTTGTTGTTGTAAAGTGCCATCAAGTTGATTCCAACTCAGAGCGACCCTGAATAGGGTTTCAGAGGAGCAACTAGTAAGTTTGAACCACCTATCTTGTTGTTCAAACCAACCATATGATTGAGTGCTTATCCTAGAGTGCTAATAATAATAATAGCAGATTTTAATACACCATTTTCAATGACGGGGAGAAAAACTAGAAACTCAACAAAGATACAGAAAAACTAAACAACACAATCAACTTGACCTCATAGACTTATATAAAATACTCAAACCAACAACAGTACAACACACAATATTTATCAGTGCATGCAGAACATCCTCCAGAATAGACCATATGTTAGGCCACAAAGCAAACCTCAATAAATTTAAAACATCAAAATTCTACAAAGTATCTTTTTGGATTACAGTGCTATAAAATTAGAAATTAACAATATATGATCAAGGGGAAAAAAGGACATGGAAATTGAATTTGTGGTTGTTGTTAAGTGCCGTCGAATTGATTCTGACCCATAGCGACCCTGTATAGGGTTTCCATGGAGCAGCTGGTGAGCTTGAACCACTGAATTTGCAGTCTGACACATTAGCCCACAGCACCACATTGAATACCAATCTGCTTAAAATGATTGGGTAATAGGACAAGTAAAAGATGAAAATTTAAAAATTCCTTGCATTAAATGAGAATGAAAACAAAACACACCAAAACCTTTAGGACACATTAAAAGCAGTGCTTAGTGGCAATTTATAACAATAAATGCACACATCTAAAAAGAAGAAAAAAACCAAAATTGCTAAATTAATGTAACATCTCAAAAATTAGAAAAGAGGAGCACAGTAAGGTATGCTCGCCGTAGGTTGTAGCCACTCAAGATGAGAAAGGCAACATTTACCTAAAGACAAAGTTGAGAAGGGATGGGAACGAAGGTGGAATGGAAATATGAACCATAATGAGGAAGTGGGATAACTGCTCCTATGTGGAGGTGATTGTAATCATTAAGATGAAACAAAATGTGGGACTTATTGAATATAAAACTGATGATATGCTCTGTAAACTTTCACTCAATTCACAATAAAAAGTTTTTTAAAGGAAAGAACTTGTCCAATGATCCGGTCCCACCCTGACTTCTTTTTCCGTCATCTCTGAATTATCTGCTACCAGAAATTAGCAAGCTGCTTCATAAATATTCATGTCTCTTCCTGTGGAAGATGTTCCCAATTAAACTGTAAACCCCTTGAAGGAATGAAGGAGCTATATTTATTGCTTATTTTAGAATGACAGAAATTACAAAACTGAAGGATTTTAAATACCATCTTATTAAACTTTTTCATTCTACCAGGCAATACATAAAACAATGGTCAGACGCAGCTTAGCACATCATTTTTCCTGACCAAAATTCCACTTGGATAATTTTGAGGGACTCAAACTTACTTTAACTTGTACTTGAAAAAAATAGAGCCACATACAATTAAATTGAAGGACTTGCCATAAAAGATATTAAGACATAATAAAATCATCTTGAATTGGCACAAAAATAGACAAACTGATGAATGTAACAGAACAGAAAACCAGAAATAGACCCATGAATATATGTGAATTTTCTATATGAGAAGATAGTACCACAAGTCAATTTTTAGCAGATGAAAAGGAATGATTAACTAGGAAATCTTTTATAGCTAATCTTGTATGAAATATCTAAATTGGCTCTTACCATTTGATTTTCTGAAGTAATTTCAATTCTTTTGAAAAATTTATCCTCAAAACTGAGTTGCTTTTAACAAAATGCAACCATCCTCTTAATTGTAAATATTTAAAAGAATCACCTGTGACAGGCAAATAATTTTGAATTTTCAAATGTATAGAAAACCAGTCTCCAGATACACAATTATCTATTTACAGAAAAAGAATCAGAGGAAATATTTTCCAACGAAAATATAAATAAGTACTTACAAAGTAGAACAGAGACACAAGGTGTAAAATTTCTGGAGGTGGAGAGAGAAGGCGTGTAAAATGAAGAAAAAAGAACCTAAAATAGAACCTAAGGGAAGCCATAAAATAAAATTATTCTCAACAAAGCAGAAGAATGCAATAATTACCTTTGGAGGATGGAAGCTTGAAGGAAATAATGTAAACATTCAAGACTAAAAGACAGGAGGAGGAAGGAATTCTAAATTCAGAAACTCTACCTTTAAATCTCAGACGAAGGGTTACTACATTAAAAAAAAAAAAAAGTTTTTTTTGCATGGAGATGAATAATAATAATAGTAAGTAAGTGCCGTCGAGTTCGTTCGGACTCATAGCAACACTGTATAGGGTTTCCAAGAAGTGGCTGCTGACTTCGAATCGCCAACCTTGTGGTTGAAACAGACCTTGCAATCTAGTGCTTATCTTACAGGGCCAAATCAGTACTCCAACAATACTAATAATATGATTGATTGATTGAACTTCTTTATACTAGTGACTCCATAGTGCTTGAAAATATCTTGTGACAGATATTATTTTCTTTTAATGTTGTTGTTGTTGTTAAGTGCCGTAGAGTCGGTTCTGACCCATAGCGACCCTGCACAGGGTTTCCGAGGTTGTAAATCTTTATGGGAGCAGAAAGCCTCATCTTTCTCCCGCGGAGCGGCTGATAGTTTCGAACTGCTGACCTTATAGTTCACAGCCCGATTCGTAACCACTACGCTACCAGAGCTCCTTATTTTCTTTTAATAGATGGGGAAATTGAGGTATGTAGAGCTTAAGTGACTCGCTCATTGTCATGATCACTGGTAATGTGGAAATGGGAGTTAAAGCTCTCTGCTACCCAGTTTAGGGACTGTTTTTTGTCCCATGTTAAATAATCTGTAATTAATTTATCATAGGAATAAAGTTTGGTATTAAGTGATTTCAAGCTGGTTCCAACTGATAACGACACTGTATTGGGTTTCTGAGGAATGGCTAGTGGGTTTAAAGTGTCGATCTTGTCGTTAGCAGTCCAGTACTTATCCTACAGTGCCACATAAGGATGCCATAGGAATAAAGAATGAAACCATTTTTTTGAAAAATCATGAAAGCCTTGGATAAGATTCATGCTCCTGTTATATCTCTCACAAAATACTATAATACTCAGATATTTTCAGAAGAATACAACTTATTATTTAAATAAAGCCAAAATATTTTTGTTAAGTGCCGTTGAGTCGGGTCGGACTCATACCGACGTTGTATAGGGTTTCCGAGGAGCGACTGGAGAGTTTGAACTGTCGGCCTTAACAGTTCAAACTGGCCCTGCGTCCAATGCTTATTCCTACAATACTACAATAGGACTCTAATATAGATACAGTAAAACTCTAGCAGCAATCAGCCAACTAGGAGTTAAATTTAACTTTGCAATTTTTAATCTCGAGTCCTGGTGTGGCCTGTGAGATAAGCACTGATCTATAACCTTGAGGTTGGTGGTTCAAACCTACCTCAGATACCCTATCATGGTCACTATGAGTCAAACGGACTCAATGGCACTTAACAACAACAACATTTTAAATCTCCTTATTTCTGACGACTTTATTTAAGTCTTTTTAAATGACTCCTTAGCAACTCCAGTATTTTTAAAAATTCATTGCCAAACAAAAAAAAACCTTATGTATAGCTTATGACTTTTCAAGCTTCACACATCTTTTTTAAAAAATGTTTTTATTGTTAATTAAGTGAAAATTTACAGGTCAGATCATCAGTTTTACATTTAACAAATCATGCACCTTGTTTCATTACAATGGTTATAATCCCCTCCATGTACCATCAGTTAGAAGTATTTATCTCTATTCATTTTAGCTGTTTTTGTTTTTTTTTTAAACACTCAGGCATATATAATAATTTATACCACCAAAGGGCTCATTCTGCAGGTCTGCCTCCTGGCTGCCAGCTCTCAGTCCCTCTCTTCCCATGAATCTAGAGTCCTCAGCTGCTCTCTCTCTCCATGTCCTCATCTCTGCCTCCATCTCTGGTGTCACTGTTTCTCTGGATAAGATCTCATGTACCACTTGTGTTCTTCTCCCTTGATGGTCCTAAGGTCCTCTGTTTCCAGACTGTAAGATTAACTACTTGCCCGTTTTTGTTACAAAACTTCTACCTTTACAATTGTGACAGTCGCAATTAGTCATGATAACAATTACTATTGAATCATAAGAATCTGATCCCCATCTCTTTTTACCAGACACATCTAGACAAGATGAATGCTATTCAATGGGGACTCTATCTTCCCTCACACACCCTTAAACTAAACTCCCTCTTGAAACCTTGTAAGCCAGTCACTTTGTCACACATCTTTTTGATGTATATATAAGACAGGAGTGGTCACCAATTAAACACAAATGTGACTGCTGGGCTCTTAATTAATCACTGCAAGGATAATCCAAGTGTTGAATCTAGTGTTGATAAACTTTGACGTGAGAAATCTACCTTGTTATTCAATTATAAAATTGATTACAAATAAGTGATAATTTGTCAACTGCAAAGTTTGTTGACCCAAAGCTACTTATCTAGGTCTGACACTAAGAGAAAACCATGACATTAAAATCAACCTTCCTAAATAAGCTTGTATCATAAAATTCATATAAAAATAATATAGTGGGCTTGAATGTCCTAACCATGATGAATAAGTGCAATATGAATCACCACATTCATACTTGATATTTTTTCCCTTCTCAGATCTTTCATGTTCTCAAATTTTCTAGGTCTGATTATAACAGCTTTTTTCTTTATTAAAGCTGTCACTTTGACGGAATTGTGAATGTATAGGTAGAGGTTAGTATTCTGCAGAAAGTCCACAGACATCATTGTCTATGCCATCCCACTGTAAATTGGTCCAAATAATACTTAATTATACTTTAAAGCATTGTGCAAGAAAGCTGCCACCAAACAGCCATCCTTTCTGTCCTAACGACCACAGCACATTGTCATAGCCTGGACCCATCATCATGTAGACAACCTACTGGCTTACTCTCTTAGACATGGTATATTTAGTGCCATTTCTACAGTAAAAATCATCAGCATCCTTCCTCCCTCATGTCTTCTGAATAAGTAAGTACAAACTTGGAGCTTGTCATTCAATTCTTTCCACTCTCTTCTAGTATTAATATGCACCAGCCAACTTGTGCTAGTTTTTGATTCCTTAAATACATCTTGCCCTTTTTGTCCATACCCTTTGCTTACAAAGCTCTGTCAATAATGACTCTCTGTTGGCAGCTTAAATAAGTGTTACCCTATTTCTGTGCAGCTTTCCTTGACCAACTCATTCATCTCTCCTATCCCTTCTCTCCTTTAATTATGTGCAAACACTGCGTCAGTTTTACTACATGTTTTTGTTGTTGTTAAGTGCCATCAAGTCGGTTCCGACTCATAGTGACCCTGTATAGGGTTTCCAAGGAGTGGCTGGTGAGTTCAACTTTCCATATGACTGTTTGTGTATGTCCCTTGGTAGTGTAAATGGTCAATGCTCTCAGCAGCTAACCAAAAAGTTGGAGGTTCAAGTCCACCCAGAAGCATCTGGGAAGAAAGGCCAGGCAATCTACCTTGAAAAAACATTAGCCATGAAAACCCTATGGAGCACAGTTCTACTCTGACCAACATGGAATCACCATGACTTGGAGTAAACTCCATGGTGACTAGTAATAGTGGATTTGTGTACAAGTCTTAGTTTCTCTTACATAAAAGTTCCTCAGGGTAGGTTTCTGTCATATATCCCTTGGTGTTTAGTGCTCAGAGGACTCATACATATTTATTAAATGCATTAATAAATGCAAAAGAACTAAAAAAATTAGAAACATTACAAAAGATTTTCTAACTTATGAAATATTAAAAAGCAACAGTGATATGTATTGCATTAGGCAAAAAAAACTGTACTACACCTTTTTAACATGTTGAAGAGCAAAGATGTCACCTTGAGGACTAAGGTGCACCTGACCCAAGCCATGGTATTTTCAATAACCTCATATGGATGCGAAAGCTGGACAGTGAATAAGGAAGACTGTAGAAGACTTGATGCTTTTGAGTTATGGTGCTGGGGAGGAGATTATTGAAAGTGCCATGGACTGCCAAAAGAACCAATAGATCCATTTTGGAAGAAGTACAGCCAGAGTGCTCCTCGAAGGTCAAGATGGCCAAACTTCGTCTCTCATACTTTGGACATATTGTCAGGAGTGATCAGTCACTGTAGCAGGATATCATGTTTGGTAAGGTGAAGGGTCATAGAAAAAGAAGAAGACACCCAACGAGATGGATTGGCCAAGTGGCAGCATCGATGGACTCAAGTGTGGCAACAGTAGTGAGGTTGCCCAGCATCGGGCAGGGTTTCGTTCTGCTGTGCATAAGATAGCTATGAGTTGGTACCGACTTGTTGGCACCTAACAACAACATACATATAGTTTGGAGTCCTGGTGTGGTGCTGTAGGATAAGCATTGGACTGCTAACCACAAGGTCAGCTGTTCAAACCCATCAACCACTCCTTGGAAACCCTACACAGGTTCGCTATGCATAGGAACTGACTCGATGACACTTAACAACAACAAACACATATAATTTACATGAACTTATTGTTCAACTTGGAAATGGAACCATTTATTGACTTTTCCAAGTAAGAAATAATGCTATAATTTATATATATTACAGGTAGAAATGTTTATCTATTTACTTGTTTGTTGATGTATTTCAACTGCCTAGAACAATGTCAGACATACAGTAGACATTTAAAAATATTTGTTTAGTGAACAATAAGTACTTTAAAATCAGGTACTTTGAAACATACTCTGGTCTGTTCTTTAAATTTTTTTCTACCCATCAAATTTTCTGTCATTTCCTTGAAAAAGTCTAAACCAAACTCATTTTCTTAAATATATTTAACAAAGTCTCTAACTAGGTATATAAAGCATGAGGTTTGCATATTGAAATCCCTTATTACGAAGAGAGAGGCAGATTGAACTTTCTGGAACAAAATTATAGTTTCAGGACTTCAATAATGATGCTACGTATTACCTATATGTTGGCCTTATGGAAGGACTTAATCTAAAGCCTGTCAGCAGGCTTAGACTTCCTTGGCTAGCCCAGATTTAACTGGACTGAGAAAGTTATTAGGACAGAAGAGTCCATTAGGTAATGACTAGTGGTAGTATCACTTTTGATGCACTCCTTACAGCTCTCAGGAAAGCAGCCCTGTAATCATGGGTTTAGCCTTAACTATAGCACACAAACACAGTCAGAAAGGGGCTGGGGTGGGGGTTAGTTCACCCTGCTAGTACTTGAGAAAACTTTTTCAAATAAAAGACTCCTAAGGTCACATATCAGCCAACACCAGAGAAAACCTACAGCAATTGAGAAAGAAAAGATGAAAACTATAATCAAATTCTGCTACCTGAGTGGCACATTGCCTAACGCACTGACAACAAAACAGAAACCCCTAATCAAGAAGTCAGCATGTTGTTAAGGACAGGGGTTGAAGAGCCAGTGTATTGTCAGCATGGTTACAAAGTCAGACCAAGGAAAAGACTGAGTGCTTACTATAATTATCTGTCTCTTGTCTTTCCTTCTGATTAGCGACTTGGAAAAGATAGCATATCCAGATTAAAGAATTTTCTGTATGAATATTCTGTATACTTATTATTCAAAATTCAACTCAGAGAAGTATCTAATAGGGGGGTGTGGTGGTTCCATAAGGTAAGCACTGGACTGTGAACCACAAGGTCAGCACAGAAGAAAGAGGAGTCTTTCTGCTCCTGCAAAGATTTACAGCTTCAGAAACCCTATACAGGTCACTATGAATCAGAACCAGCTCAAGGGCATGAACAACAACTCTCCAACAGCTTTTCCTAAATGCCACTTCGGCCTCTTAACAGGTCCTTACTTCTTGACAATTCTAGACATGCCTACAATGACCATATACTATATAAGATTAAAATCTGTTTATGTATTAATCCTCCTTTGGACTATAGGTTCTCTGAGGGTAGGGACATATCCTATTAATCTCGGTATACCATAGTATCCATTTAGTGGATGTTTCACAAATCACAGAGGGAATGACAGAAGCTGTAAAGCCAGAGAAGGCGCCCTGGTGCCATTGCAGATTACGGGTTGGACTTCTAGGTCAGCAACTCAAACCCACTAAGTGCTCCATGGAAGACAGATGAGGCTGTCTACTCATGTAAAGATTTACAGTCTTAGAAACCATATAGAGGGTCATGATGAGTGGAAATCAACTATGGCAATGGGTATCTCTCTCTCTCTCTCTCTCTCTCTCTCTCTCTCTCTCTCTCTCTCTCTCTCTCTCTCTCTCTCTCTCTCTCTCTCTCTCTCTCTCTCTGTCTCTCTCTCATCTATCATCTTTTTTTGAACCAGATAGTTGCTGTTGTTCTTAAATGCCATTGAGTCGAATCTGACTTATTGCTACCCTGTATAGAGTTTCCGAGGAGGGGCTGGTGAGCTTGAACTGCTAACTTGACAGCTCAAACTGACATTGCAGTCCAGCGCATCAAACTTTAATGTCACACCAGGACTCCAGATCAGATAGTGCTGTAATGAAATTCTGTCTCATCTACGGAGCTTGTGACTTGGTGGTCGGGGTCAGGAGTCAGGGAGATTGCTCCTTGACCTTCTCTGTTCTGTATTTCCTGGAATTTGACCACTATAGCAATAGGCCAGTCCCATTCCTGTGCTTAGTTCAGATCCAAGGTCCCAGACTTTCATTTGTTTTGAAGAGGAGTTGGCACAGTCCCATTTTCACTAGCCATTTATTCTATAAAAGGAACATGATGGCCCCATAGGATAATCACTGGATTGTGAATCACAAGTTTGGAGGTTCAAGCCCATAAGCAACTGTGGAAGAAAGATGAGGCTCTCTGTTCCGATTAAGATTAGCTTTGGAAACCCTATTCAGGATGGCTATGAGTAAGAACTGATTTGAAGGCACTTAACAACAACAACATACTCTAGAACATAATTTCTTTTCTCTGAGCCTCAGTACCCTCTTACGTTAAATAGAACACTAATATCTATACATTAAATAATTGCTATGAAGAAGAAATGAGATAATGTATATAACACAATAATACTACTTAGGGAGTTCTGGTGTGGTGCTGTAAGATAAGCACTGGAGTGCAAACTGCAAGGACAGCAGTTCAAACCCACCAGCTGCTTCTTAGAAACCCTATACAGGGTTGTTATGAGTCAGAACTGACTTGATGGCACTTAACAACAACCACTCGTTGGCATATAGCAGACACTTATGATAGTTTTTATTAAACCACTTCTACAAACATGACATGGTCTTGGTGTGGTGCTGTAGGATAAGCACTAGACTACTAAACACAGCATAGCAGTTCAAAATCACCATCTGCTCCTTGAAAACCCTACACATGGTCTCTATGATTCAGAACCAAGTCTACAATAGTTAACAATAGCAACAACCATAAACATCATCTGTAGATACAACAGCTAGATGGATCAGTTTTCAGATAACCTGTAACTAGAGATGTAATATACATCAATCTTTGCATACACATCTAAACAAAGGTCCTCAATGTTATCTTCAAATATAAAAAGACAATCAGCATTTCACTAGGACACATAAAAACAAGTAAGCATTCTTTCCTGAGTCCTGACTTGCTAAACACCATAGCTTCACTGAAAGATTATGTTACACATAAAAATGGCCGCCCATTTAGCTCCAACATCATTCTTCTATTTGGAAAACAAGTATAGCTATTCTATGGAACTAAAATACATGCTTGTTAGGTTATTTGGAAAGTCAACATTCAAAAAAATGTACTATATAGCCATATACGAGTCCTCTACATGTCTTAAGTTAACATTTCAAGTGCTTGAGAAATAATCAGTTAAAAGGGTTTCTTTCCTCTCCAACATATATCAAGAGGCCAAAGAAAACTCTTATATTAACAACAACATTACAACTTAACCTTGAAACAATTTGTGAAATATCAGCTTTCCATTAAATACATTTCTAGAAATATATACTAACTAAAAACAAATAGTTGTTGTTAGGTGCCATCAAGTTGGTACCGACTCATAGCAACCCTATGCACAGCAGAATGAAACACTGTCCGATCCTGGGCCAACCTCACTGTTGTTGCCATGTTTGAGTCTATCAATGATGCCACCAGGCTAATCCATCTCGTTGGGGGTCTTCCTCTTTTTCTCTGACCCTCCACATTATCAATCATGATCTCCTTCTCCAGTGACTGGTCTCTCCTGACAATATGTCTGAAGTATGAGAGACAAAGTTTGGCCATCCTGGCCTCCAAGGAGCACTCTGGCTGCACTTCTTCCAAAATGGAACTGTTCTTTTGGCAGCCCATGGCACTTTCAATATTTTCTTCCAGCACCACAACTCAAAAGCATCAATTCTTCGACGGTCTTCCTTATTTACAGTCCAGCTTTCACATGCATATGAGGTTATTGAAAATACCATGGCTTGGGTCAGGCACACCTTAGTCCTCAAGCTGACATCTTTACTCTTCAACATTTTTAAACGGTCTTGTGCAGCAGATTTGCCTAATGAAATACATCATTTGATTTCTTGACTGCTGCTTCCGTGAGTTGATCCAAGAAGAATGAAGTCCTTGACAACTTCAATCTCTTTTCTGTTGATAAGAATGTCATTTATTGGTCCAGTGGTGAGGATTTTTATTTTCTTTACATTGAGATGTACTCCATACCAAAGGCTGTGCTCTTTGTTCTTCATCAGTAGATGTTTTAAGTCCTCTTCACTTTCAGCAAACAATGTTGTATCATCTGCATATCGCAGGTTGTTAATGAGTCTTCCTCCAATCCTAATGCCATGTTTTTCTTCGTGTAACCCAGGTTCTCGGATTATTTGCTCAGCAAACAGGTCGAATAAGTATGGTGAAAGAATACAACCCTGTCACACACCGTTCTTAATTTTAAACCATTCAGTGTTTCCATGTTCTGTTTGAACAACTGCCTCTTGGTCCAGGTACAGATGCCTCATGAGCACAATTAAGTGTTCGGGAATACTCATACTTCACAATGTTGTCCATAGCTTGTCATGATCCACACAATAAAAAATCTTTGTGTGGTCAACAAAGCACAGGTAAACATC
Organism: Chrysochloris asiatica; assembly: GCF_000296735.1. Taxonomy (NCBI): domain Eukaryota; kingdom Metazoa; phylum Chordata; class Mammalia; order Afrosoricida; family Chrysochloridae; genus Chrysochloris; species Chrysochloris asiatica. The sequence goes on from NW_006408629.1 coordinate 5,114,356, forward strand.
TCTGATATTCTCTGCTTTCAGCCAAGATCCATTGGCTATCAGCAATGACATCCCTCCTTCCACGGCCTCTTCTGAATCCGGCTTGCACTTCTAGAAGTTCTCTATCAATGTATGCTTTCAGCCATTTCTGTATTACCTTAAGTAAAACTTTACTCGCATGGGATATCAAAGTTATTGTCCGATGATTTGTCCGATGATTTCCACATTCTGTTGGGTCACCTCTCTTTGGAAGGGGCACAAATATGGATCTCTTCCAATCAATCAGCCAGATAGCTGTCTTCCAAATTCCTTGGCAGAGATGAGTGAGTGCTTCTTGTGCCACCTCACTTTCTTAAAAGATTTCAATTTTTATTCCAGCAATTCCTGGTGCCTTGTTCTTTGCCAATTCCTTCAATGTACCTTGGACTTCAGTATCATTGGCTCTTGATTACATGCTACCTCTTGAAATTAACCATTTCCTTTTGGTACAGTGACTTTGTGTATTCTTTCCATCTTCTTTTGGTGCTTTCTGCATCATTCAGTAATTTGCCCAGAGATTCTTTTAATAACAAAAGTTGAGGCTTGAATTTTTTCTTCAGTTCCCCCAGCTTGAGAAATGCTGAGTGTGTTCTTCCTTTTTGGTTTTCTGACACCAGATCTTTGCATAATTTGTTGTAATATTTGGTTCATAATTAAATGATGCATTTGAAAAAAAAAAAAAAAAATTAGCTGGTGGTGCCAGGCTGTGTCATGTGGCTAACTCGTAATTCCTAGTGCTACTACTCCAAAATCCATCAGATATCCTTTAGATGACCTTGTTCTTAGAGCACTAGAATAGCATGGAGCCTCTTGAAAGGGGGCCTAATGGATCTTAAATGTCGGTCACTTTAGCCAAGGAAGGAAAGTGTAAAGGCCACAGGCCACGTTAATTCTTGTAAAAGTTATCCTCTGGGGAAATGACTAATAATGCTTGGGTCAGTCACACCATGCTTTCACTCATAGTTTCTGGAAGGAGGTACCTAAAATGATGGAAATTGAGGGAGCTCTGGTTAGAAGCAGGAAGTGTGGCAAGAGAGAGCAGGTGGGTGTGCTCATCCAAAGCAATCTTATTTTGAATCTATAAATCAATTACTGTTGTGTCGATTCTGACTCATGGTGATCCCATGCATGTCAGAGTAGGACTGTGCAACATAGGGTTTTGAAAGGTTCATTTTTATGAAATAGATTGCTGGTCTTTCTTCTTAAATGTTTCTGGGTGGACTCACTTTTACAAACTTTTGGCCAGAAGACAAGTGCTTTAACTATATGTAGCACTTACGGGTTCCACTCAAGTTTATATTATTAGGTGCCATTGAGATAGTTGCAAAGTGATACTCCATCCCATTGAGGGCCTTCCTCTTTCTCATGGACCCTCTACTTTTCCAAGCATGATGCCCTTCTCCAGGGTCTAGTTCCTCCTGATTGTTGTTGTTGTTGTCAAGTGCCATCGAGTCAGAACTGACTCATAG
>NW_006408629.1:5118564-5177874 GCF_000296735.1 Chrysochloris asiatica
TTGTCACTCTTTCTTCCTAGTCTGTCTTTGTTTTGTAGCTCATCTGAAACCTGTCCACCATGGGTGACCCTGCTGGTTATTTAAAACACCAGTGGCATAGCCCTCAGAATCACAGCAACTCAAACCACCACAGCATGACAGACGGACGAGTGGTGGCCGTTTGGTTTTATGTCTATGGTTTTATGTTCCTCCTGATAATATATCCAAAGTACATGTGATGAATTCTCACTATCTTTGTTTCATCCCCATCATTAAGATCGACTCTACTGTGAGGATATGCCTCTATTTTGAGGCGCTGACATCTAGGACATCATGCAAGCCCTACTCCTATTTTGAGTGTCTCCCAACATGAGGAGTCTTCTTCTGATTCTCTATTAGACAATGTTCCACTGCTGTTCATAAAGTTTTCACTGGCCATTCCCTCCTCCCCCAAGTAGATTGCCAGATGTTCCTTCCTAGTCTATCTTAGTCTGGAAACTTGGCTGAGACCATGGTGACCTTGCTCGTATTTGAAATACTGGTACCATAGCTTCCTGAATCATACCACACAAACCACCACAATATGACTAACTGACAGACAATCTTAAGCATCCCTCTAAAAGTTTACTGTTAAAAGTTCATTCACACAGACGGTTTCTTTGCATCTCTGGTTTAAATTAATTTTCTACTCTTATTGGAAGAGGGAAGGCTAAAGGGTTAAATGGGATTGGAGGCTGTTTTTAAGAAAAAGGTTACATATAAAAATTAAAGCTATTAGGAAGTCTATTTTAAATAGAAACTCAGTTGTGTTCACAAGATGACTGTACCTAGGGAACAGAGTGTGAACACCATAGACCCTTGCAACAAATTTGAGTTGGAGAAATTCTGATCCCATTTGGCTACTGTGAATACAATATTATCTATGGTTCCACTTACAAGTCTTATTACTGCACACCTAATTCAGTTGAAATTTAGCACATAACCTGGGATGCTTTTCTATTTTCTCTTTGGTTTTCTCTGGCCATAAATAAACACACATACGTTTGAAATGTGAAAAAAAAGCTTGAGTTCTGTAGCAGCTTTTGTAAAAATAATGAAAACTTTTATAAAAACAGCTTTAAACACCCTGTTTGCCAAGGGAAACAATGTGCCAATTCTGTGAAAACTGCTACAGGTTTTGTGCTAGTCAAGAGTTGTGGAACCTGTACTGTTCTGACAGTCACCAGAGATTATTCAAATATAAGAATAATTATAATTCTATCTGCTGTGTTTTTAAATTGCATTTTAAGAATGAGGAAGAATATTTATTATTTTGTAGAAATTAATGGTTTTAATGCTGACAGACTGTCTGAATTAGTGACTTACCTTACATTTGGCCCAAATCACACTATAATAATGGCCCCCAATGGAAGTCTATTATCCTGGTCAACCACTCACCCTTACCTGACCTACTGATTTTGGGGACTTCTATTGTTACAGATGAAATTATAGGGCCTGTATTCTTATCATTTTAATTGTCTCTGCATTCTTTTGAGTAATGGAATCTTGAAAATGATCACTGGCTGAGGATAGAACTACTGACAATATTTATTTTCTACATCCTTTAGATACTTTCAGTTGTTTGCTAAAAAATAATAGTACAGAAGATTTATTATTATTTCTTAGACAACTCTAATAATTATCTTTATGAAAAGACAACATGAATGGCCATTGTCCTTAAGATAGAATGACCGTCCTTTAAAATTAGGTGAAGGCCTAACCTATGAATGAATGGAAGGATGGATAGATGGAGAAATGAATGAATGAATGAATGAATAAACTGACTTACTTCCAGAAGCAATTTAAGTACTGATTGAAAAATATTCAATAGGACATTCATTTTACATTCATTATTTGTTTTCAAAAGGAACCCTGGTCACACAATAGGTAAGTACTTGATTGTCAACTAAAAGGCTTGAACCCACCAGTGGCTCTGTGGGAGAAAACACTTAATGACCTGATTCTGTAAAACCCTATGAAGATGCTTGACTCTGTCACTAACAGTCATTGTGAGTTGAAACTCAACTTTATAGTATATAACAACAATATTAGTTCACACTCTTAACTTACTATTGTATAGTCAGAGAGAAGCCACTAAGTGTTCTACCTAACTTTGCTAATTAAAAAAACATATAACCTAAATCAATGGCATACCAAGCATGCACATATAGGAGCATTCTGCTCCAAGAACAGTCAGTAAGAGGATATGTTGTTGGAAGAGAATTTAAAAATAGTAATACATCCAAGAAACCTTAGTCACCTATTTATCATCATTACTTCCTGGGAATTCTGAATTATTATAAGATATTCCTTCCTAAAAAATATCTTATTCGTCTAAAATACAAACACTTCAGTTCTATATAATTGCTTTTGTAGTTACAGTTGGACATTAATAATATACAAGGGTAAATAAAAACTATTGCTTCTAGGGTTCTAGTTCATATACGCACATGTTTATTTCAAATAAAAATGTTTAAACACATCTCTTTGATCTGTGAATGGTTGCAGTCTAGTTCTCTCAGTCTCTTTAGGATGGCTTCAAAGAAAAAGATCCAATCAAAACAATGGATTACGAAGGGAACTACTGGGCCAGTTAAATACTAGGCTGAAAAGTCAGCTGAAGAGGTTATGGTAATATGTGTGTGTGTTTGGGAGATGTAGGGGGGTTGGCTCTAAAGGATAATCTTGATAGATTTTCTTAAAAGACATAAGATAATCATGAGGACTTATTAGGAAGAACTTTAAAGAAAATGGAAAACTGCATTGGTGAGAGAAAGGCCACAAAAGATCTACCAAGGACTTTTTTTTTGGATCATGACAATGCACCTGCTCATTCTTCAAGGGTAGCAAGGGCTGAGCTATAAGAATTTCACTGGGAAATCGTACCCCATTCACCCTATGCCACTGATATTACCCTTTTAGAGTTCTTTTTGTTCTCAAACTCAAAGAACATTGAAAAGGAACACAATTTGAGTCTTTCAAGGATACCAAAACTGCCGTTTTGATGTGGTAAAAGCTGAAGAGTGCATTGATTATTTGGAGAAGGGTTAGAGAGATGGAAACACTGTTTTTAGAAGTACATAGACCTAGATGGAAGCTATGCTGAGATACAATAATGCCACATTTTTCTATTTTAGGATTTTGTAGCAACATTTTTTATGTATCTTTATATATGCAAGTTTCAAATTGGCAAATTTTTATTACTTAGCATTTAATAAATATTTTATTCTACATGGGACTTTATTCAGAGCATTTAATACCATGGGGCAACCCAGGCGCATGTAAACTCTGCTGCATTTGCCCACTCTAAAAGCAAGTTCAAAACCATTTCAAATTGTTCAAGCTGGCTTCATGTGTGTTTGGTGTTTCCAACTCCTATGCTATGATATATTCCCGTGTTTAAATAGATTTAAAATAACCAACGAGCACAGACAGATGAAGATTCAGAAACAAAGTTGTGTTACTTCCATTTCTGCATCCACAAAACCTCCAAATAACTTGGAGTTATTCGTTCTTAAATTTTAAACATTTATTAAGTTACATTTCAAAAACAAAAACCATAACATCAATATTTATTACCATGATAGATCCGAACGTAGATATAAAGGTTAGTTTGTACATTCCTTTTGTAAATAAATAACATCAATTTAAAATTACTTGTTTCATTTACTTGTTTCTATTTTTGGTGTTGAAATACATTTTTCATTATTAATCTATCATTTTTACTAACAAGATTATATACTAACAAAATTAAATGAAAAAAATTTCATTATATACACATATGTCCAAGTTGGACACCGTCACTAGTATTAATAGTTCCATTTTATGATTGTTGCGCAAAATGATTTTGTTGAATGGAAGAGGGTGTTTAAATGTGCTAGCCATGCCATTGACTTAAATAAAAGATGTACTTAAGCCACTGATGCCATTAATTCTTTCTTTCTTATGTAGCAAACTATGATAAAAATAAACAATTTAGAAGATTAATAGACATTGCCATCAGCACAAGAGGAAGCCAAATTAAAAATGTGTAGAGTTTTGAAGGCAATGTTCATTTTTGTGAGATTTAAGCACTTTTGTTTGGGAACTGAAAAAACTTACTTGAAATTCCATCAGGAATTTTTGTATTTTGTTTTCAAGTTCCAGGTTATTTCTTTGATTTCATTTGTTATCGATCTTCTTATTCACTCTTTTTTCTCAGACTTTATCTATGTAGATTTCTGTCTTTGATACATCAGAAGCAAATTAAGCAGGTTCTGAATCTACAGAGATGCCAAAATCAGATTCTGATGAGAATTCAATTTTTGATCTGATGATCTGATTCCTTTCAAGAAGTATTAGTTACAGTATTCCTTTGAAAATGTTCATTTCGATTTGAGCAGGTGGAGTATCGATTTGAGCAGGTGGAGTATCAACTGAAAAGGTAGTTAGTTGTTGTTGTTTTCAGGTGCCATTTAATTAGTTCAGATTCAGAACAACTCTATGCACAACAGAAAGAAATATCACCTGGTCCTGCCCATTCTCCCAACTGTTTGAGTCCATTGCTGCAGCAACTCCATCTCTTTTGGGGTCTTCCTCTTTTTTGCTGACCCTCCACTTCACACTCATGGTGTTCTTTTTCCGGGACTGGTCCCTCCTGATAATACATCCAAAGTAGGACAGATGACGTCTCACTATCCTGGTTTCTAAGGAGCATTCTGGCTGTACTTCTTTCAACATAGATCCATTACTTCTTCTGACAGTCCATAGTACTTTCAATATTCTCTTCCTACACCACAATTCAAATGCACCAATTCTTCTATGGAGTTTCTTATTCATTGTCCAACTTTCACATGCACATGAGGTGACTGAAATACCATGGCTTGGGTCAGAGTCACCCTAGTCCTCAAACAGACAGCTATGCCTTTAACACTTTAAGGAGGTCTTTTGTAGCAGACTTGCCCAATGTACTACTTTGTTGGATTTACTGACTGCTGCCTCCATGAGAGTTGACTGTTAATCCAAGCAAAATGAAGTCTTTGACAACTTCAATCTTTTTTTCCATTTATCCTGGTATTATTATTGGTCCAGTTGTGAGAATTTTTGTTTTCTTTACATTGAGTAGCAAACCATACTGAAGACTGCAGTCTTTAATCTTCATCAGTAATATTTTAAGTCCTTTTCACTTCCAGCAAGTAAAATTGTATCACCTACCTAGTATAGGTAGTTAATGAGCTTTTCCTCCAACCCTGATGTCATGTTCTTCTTCATATAACCCAGATTCTCATATTATTTGCTCAGCATGCAGAATGAATGAATACATTGAAAGTCTACAACCCCGGCACAAACTTTTCCTGATTTTAAAACATTCAGTATCCCCTTGTTCTGTTCTAACAACTGCTTCTTGGATTATGTACAGTTTCCTCATTAGCAAAATGAAGTCTTCAGGAATACCCATCTTTGCAGTGTTACCCATAGTCTGTCGTGATCTACATAGTTGAATCCCTTTGCATAATCAATAAAGCACAAGTAAACATCTTTCTGGTGTTATCTTTCAGTCAAGATCCATTTGATATCAGCAATGTTATCCCTGGTTCCATTTTCTCGTCTGAATCTGACTTGAATTTCTGACAGTTCCCCATCAATGTACTGTTGCAACCATTTAAAAATTCTTTTCAGTAAAATTTACTTGCATGTGATATTAATGATATTGTTTGATGGCTTACACATTTCTTTGAGTCACCTCCTTTTGGAATGTGTTTAAGAACAATTTTTGAATTTGCTAAATGTTCTTCCAAACCTAAGCTAGAATAGTAACTTTTCTGTTATATATGTGAAAAAGTGAGGGGATGGTGACTCCATAGTTAAGTACTGAACTGTGAACCACAACATCACTGGTTTGAGCCCACCAGCAGTTTTGTGGGAGGAAGATGAGGCTTTCTACTCCATGGAAGAATTAAAGTCTGGGAAATGCTATACAGGGTCTCTATGAGTCAGAACTGATTCAATGGCACTTAACAACAACATGTAGGAAAGTAAACATTTGGCAGTAGGCCATTCTATGGAAAGAATGCAGAAACAGGGAGGAGGGCAAGGATTAGGTAAGTAAAACTCATCATCACTGGGCAAGCTAAAATTTACTGAGGATATACCAATCATAGAGAATTAGTTGGGTGATAGGAAATGCAAAGGAAACATCACTTAGTTAACTAGATCTAATATTACGTTACTGAGTTTTTCTCACCGTCTTTAGCACTGGTATTTTATATAATTTATTCTACTTTTGAACCACAAAGGAAATCTGGATGGAGTTACTACTAATTCCCATAGAATTTCTAATAAGTTAGGAAGTGGGTTTATAGATGGAAAGAAAAAGAGTGTACAGTATGTATATAAATTAGTGGTAACTGTTCATACTCAGTTTTATCCGTAGCTCTATCATTCCCATATTAGTGATGGACAGATATTTAATAGTTTTCAAATCACATAAATATTGTTGATTGATTAGTTAGAAAGAGATGCATGTGAGACTTCTCTGGTATTCAAAAATGAATATTTATCTATCCATCCATCCATCCACCCACCAATCATGCATAGTACGTTTTAGTTATGCTGTTATTAGGTACCACTGAGTTGGTTCTGACTCATAGCGACCCCATGTACAAGAGAACAAAACACCATCTGATCCTACACTATTCTCACAATCACTGCTATTTTTGAAGCCACTGTTAAAGGGACTCATGAAGGTCTTCCTCTTTTTTGCTGACCCAAGCATGAATGTCCTTCTCCAGGGACTGGTACTTCCTAATATGTCCAAAGTGTGTGACATAGAGTCTCTCCATCCTCACTTCTAAGAAGCAGTTTGGTTGTGCTTCTTCCAAGACAGATTTGTTTTTCTTCTGGCAATCCATAGTATATTGAATGTTCTTCATCATTACCATAATTCAAACGCATCAATGCTTCTTTGTTCTTCCTTATTAACTGTGCATGAGGTGAATGAAAATACCATAGCTTGGGTCAGGCACATCGTTGTCCTCAAAGTGACATCTTTGTTAATACTTTACAGAGGTCTTTTGCTGCAGATTTGCCCAACGTAAATAAAAATAATATGATTTCTTGATTTCCATGGTTGTTGATTGTGGATCCAAGCAAAATTAAATTCTTGATAACTTCAATGTTTTCTCTGTTTTTCATGATGTAAATTATTGGTCCCGTTTTAAAGATTTTTTTTTCTTTCTTTATGTTGAGGTGTAATTCACACTGATGGCTGTAGTCTTTGATCTTCATCAGTAAATGCTTCAAGTCCTCTTCACTTTCAACAAGCAAGGTTGTGTTATCTGCATATCACAGGTTTTTCATGAGTTTTCCTTCGCTGATGCTGTGTTCTTCTTTATATGGTCTAACTTCCCAGTTTATTTGCTCAGCATTGAATAAGTATGCTGAATGGATAAAATCCTGATGTATATCTTTATGGTTTTAAAGCATGCAGTATCTTCCTGTTCTATTTGAATGTCTCTCAGCCCATGCACAGGTTCTGCATGAGCACAATTAAGTGACCTGAAAGTCCTATTCTCTGCATATAGTAGATAGTATGTATTTCTATGCATTAGACTTCATTAACTAGATTTTGTTGCTGTTAGTTGCCATCTAGTTATCTCCATCCCATGGCCACCTTATCTATAACAGAATGAAATGCTACTTGGTCCTGCTCTGTCTTCATGACTTGGTATAGTTGAGTCCATTGTTGGAGTTATTGTGTCAATTCATCTCAGAGAAGCTTTCTTCCTGATGATATATTCCGTGTAAGCAAGTTGAAGTCTCACCATCTTTGCTTCTAAAGAGCATTATGGTTGGATTTCTTTTAAGACAGATTGGTTAGTTCTTCCAGCAACCCATGGTATACTGACCAACACCACATGTGGAACACATCAATTATCCTGTCTTCCTTTTTCATTATCCAACTTTCACATGCATATGAGGTGTTTTAAAAGATCATGGCTTGGGTCAAGTGCTCCTTAGTCACGAAAGTCACATCTTTGTTGTTAAAACATTAACAAGGTCTTTTTAAACAGATTTAAAAAATATTTAAATCATCTGACAAACATTGATGGTATGTGTGACACAAAACAGTATGCCTAGGTGCATGGCAGATGCACAAGGTGATTGTATGGCTTTTGCCCTTTAGAAGCTGACATTCAAGTTAAGGAGAAAAGCTCTATACATGCATGGTTAAAACAGAAAGCATTATGAAGTATGGACTACAGTTATGGGGCTAAGTGTTTAAAGTGTTCAGAAAAGGGAGTGATTTCTTCTGGCATTATTTATCAAGATAAACTTCAAGAAAGAAGGGGCAATGTGAATGGTTATTAGTGGATATTTAGCGTAACATGTATAAAAATGAGAAGGATTTTAGTGAAGTATCCAAATAAAATGATTATAATGAAAACACATTATAACCAAATTATGCTGGTTACATCTAATAGGTTTCCACAAGAAAAGTCTAATATGAAACAGGTTTTGATTGTATTCTCTTAAAACTAGCATTAAAATCAGCTCATTTTCTCTTATATCTTAATTATTAGAACACTTCCTAAACTTTTGTAGTATGAATGACAATTGCAAGCAATAACTCTGAAAACTGTATTTCATAGAATGAATCTGTAACTGTACGGCATAAAAAGTGATTGTTCATTTTATCTCATTAGAAGCTTCCCTGGCCTCCATAGCCTTGCTCATCTGGCCCCCACTTCATGCTCAAGTCATGCAGATTGGAGTTGACTCTCAATTACACCAAGTCTTTCTCCAAAGATGACAGTCCAAATACAGTAGAGATAAAATACATCAAGGTTTAAAATAGGCCCGTTCAGCCCCAGTGCCGCTTCATCATGAAATGATATAATTCACTGATGCCTCTGCCTAGCCTAACATATGTTCTATTCACAGCCTGCGTCACTCTTCATTTGTAATTATTTCCTTTTTTTTTTTTTTTTTTTTACCCCATCTTGTAATACTTTGCTTGGTTGAAGACAAATACTGAGAGGCAAAGAGTATTATCATATGATGACCTGTTCCAGGGTGTTAAACCCCTGTCAAGGTTTGATTTTAACATGGGGTGCTGATGACAGTACATCAATTCAGGCATCATGTCCTGAATTAGTCTATATTAATTATCACTTGAGTGCAATATGCATGAAAATGCTGTTTCATTGACTAAGAGGATCTGACTGAATAAAAATCTATTTCTCATCTGGTTGCTTATGGATAAAGACATTTTTTTTTTTTCTCTTTGCCTCGGATTGTCCTTTATTAAATATGATTTTTATAAGATTGTATGAATAAATTTTCTCACCCAGCAACAGAACTGGAGAATTTTAAACAAAGAAAATTTAATGGGTTGTCTACTTTTGGCATGTCTCTAACAACGTATTTACAGTTAATGGTTTAGGCAGATTATTTATAACAATGCTGCCAAAAACACAAAGTTCTTATTTTCAGCATTCATAAGAAAAAGATATTTTCCAATTGTTGCCTTCTTCATTGAAAGGAAATGAAAGTTATAACTTATAATTATTTTCAGATGATGGAACAGCAACAAGCTCTGTCTGTCAACAAATAAATTTTTAAATAAAACTAATATTATTCTTAACTTTTGAAAAGAAGATACTCATATAAGAGTTTCAATGCTAGACAAAGTTAAAATTACTCAAAGATTCGGCTAAAACACAATTACATATACAAGTATTTGCCAGAGAGACACGTTCATGACAAAAAAGAAGAAATACTATTAAGGACCAACTTCAACAATGAAAAATCTTTAGATGTTTACAATTTCTGTTTAGTTTTAACAGAAATATCATTTCAGAGTTTAAACAGAAGCTTCCAAATATTTTTAAGTTATACCTTAATGTGTTTTCAGAAGTATCGTAAAACTAACATAGAAACAAATTTAAAATATGAAATTAGGAATCCTAAACCTAAATAAATATCCCTATAAAAGAAAATATGAATGTTAAGTGCCTACAATATGTCAATAGACTGTAGGTAATTGTAAAAGAAGCAAATAATTCCCCTTTAAAAATAGATACATTTATTAAAATACTTCTGGCTTTAGAATTTATTAGGAAATATGGTTTTGGAATTTCCTCAAAAATGGCCTTTTTGATAAGAATGACACAAAAAGTATAAATTTTAAAGTGAGAGATTTTAAAAATTAGAGCTATATATTTGTTTCTTTATAAAGATGATCAGAGTAAATTAGAATATTCAACTTGTCTTATTGAAAAAGTTACCACAACTAATAAAATTCATTTATCTCCATTGTCTTTTCAATTAGATTTCATTAGACTGCACAATTCTAATGTAAAATTAAAAAGTAGCCCTGGTGGTATTATAGGAAAAGTATTGGACTGCTTACTGTGGTGTTGGCAGTTGAACCCACTAGTCACTCCATGGGAGAAAAGATGAGGCTTTCTGCTTCTGAAAAATATCTATAGCTTCAGAAACCTTATGTAGGGTGGCTATTAGAAGGAAATGACTCAATGGCAGTGTGGCAATGAGTTTGGTTTAAATTTGCAGTATGGAGTCCTGGTAGTGCAGTGGGTTAAGCACTTGTCTGCTGAGAGGATGACAATTTGAAATCACCAAGTCACTTGTCTGAGAAAGACTTGGGTAAATGCTATCCTTTTGGTCTCAAATGGTTGATTATTCTGTGTGTATACCTCCCTAGAGTTATTATTCACTGTATGTTGTTGTTGTTGTTAAGTACTGTGGCATCAGTTCCAACTCATAGTGACCCTGCACAGGGTTTCTGAGGCTATAAATCTTTATGGGAGCAGAACGCCTCGCCTCATCTTTCTCCCATGGAACCGCTGGTAGTTTCGAACTGCCGACCTTGAGGTTGGCAGCCCGACTCATAGCCACTATACTACCAGAGTTTCACTGTATAGACCTGTCTATTATTTAGCTGAAAACTAGGCCATGAGGATGAGTTCATTTCCAGACGTGAAAGGTGACTAAGGGTCATAGTCTTGGGGTTTCACCAGTCTTTATCTGATTGGCAAGTCTAATCTTTTTTTATGGTTTTGAGTTTTGTTCCACATTTTTCTCCAACTCTATCCAGGACCTCCTTACGTGATCCCTTTCAGTACAGTTGGTAGCATGGTACCAAGGACAAAGTTTAGAAGAGTTAAGAAAGAGGGAGGAATGAAAACAGGAAACATAAGGAAATGGGTTAAGTAATGTTACATTGATGGGATTACAATATGTGAAATTAAACAAAATGTGTATGATTTGTTGAATATAAAACTGATGATCTGCCCTGCAAAGCTCCACACAATTCAAATTAAAAACAAAACAAAACATTAAAACTCTATATGGCAATTGTGCTCTGTTAACAGGGAGTCACTATGAGTTGGAATAAATTTGATGGCACCTAACAATAACTCCTGGTGTGCTGTTATAGGATACACTGAACTGCTGATAGGTAGACAGTTCAAATCCATCAGGCACTCCTTGGAAACCCCATAGAGTATGACTCAGAACTGATTCAATAGCAATTAACAACAACACTCATGGAAGCAGCTGGCAAAAATACAAAACAACATATTGTATTAGGCAATCTGCTGCACAAGATATCTTCACAGTATTTAAGAACAAAAATGTCAGTTTGAGGACTAAGGTTCCCCTTAACCCAAGCCATGGAATTTTTGATAATCTCATATGCATGTTAAAGTTGGCCAATGAATAAGGAAGACCACAGAAGAATTGATACATTTACGTTGTGGTGCTAAAGAAGAACAAACAAATCTGGGTAGGATGAACTATAACCAGAATGCAACTTAGAAGCCCAGATAGCCAGATTTAATCTCTCATACTTTGGAAATGGTATCAGGAGGAACCAGTTCCTGGAGAAGGACATCATGCTTGGTAAAGTGGAGGGTCAGTGAACCCCAATGACATGGATTGGCACAATGACAGCTGCAATGAACTTAAACATAGTAATGATTGTGAGAGTGTGCAGGACTAGGCACTGTTTTGTTCTGCTGTGCATGAAGTCACTATGAGTTGGAACCAACTCAACAGCACCTAACAACAACAAATAACTCTTGGTATGGCGGTATAGGATTGCTAACTGAAAGGTTGTTGTTGTTAGTGCCATCAACTGAAAGGTAGGTGGTTCAAACCCACCAGCTATTCCTTGGAAACCCTATGCAGAGTCACTGTGTCAGAACAATTAACAACAACAACAGTAACAACAGGAGGAAGAGGACGAGCTGTGATAATTTCCCTATTGTGAGGGTTTTCTGTACCCATATCTAACCTAACAAATGGGACAACAGTTCCCACAAACTTGAGTTACCAGGTGAGGTCTGGTTATAAAGACAGTCACTATAAAGGTATATCCTAATATCAACATTTTAGAAAGCATTTGATGTTTCACCATATTCTTTGAATGATAGTCATGAAATACTGCAATGAAAATGAGACCATGTCCAGAAAATAAGAGCCTAGATAATAGATATCTGTTTGTCTCAGATGACATTTATAAACCATCTTTACTTCAAGTTACAAATTTCTAAATTTATATAAAAATTTATATCTTGGGAGGAAATCTGAATACAATTATGGGTAAATAGTCAGTACGGTAGAAAGCATACTTGGCTAGAACTCTCTGTGATATCCTTCTCCAGGGATTGGTCCCTCCTGATGACATGTCCATAGAATATAAACAGTCTTGCCATTCTCACTCTTAAGAAGCATTCTGACTATACTTCTTTCAATAGAGATTTATTCATGCTTTTGGCAGTCGATAGTTGTTGTTAGGTGCCATCAAGTCGGTACCAACTCATAGTGACCTTATGTACAGAACAAAACACTGCCCGATCCTGGGCCAACCTCACTAACGTTGCCACGCTTGAGTCCTTCCAACCTGAGGGGCTCATTTTCCGGCACTATATCTGACAGTGTTTCTCTGCTATTCATAAGGTTTTCAGTGACTAAATATGTGGAAGTAGTTCGTCACTCCTTCTTCCTAGTCTGTCTTCATCTGGAATCTCATCTGAAACCTTTCCACCATGAGTGACCCTGCTTGCATTTAAAATACTGGTGGTATAGCTTCCAGAATCACAGAAACTCACAAGCCACCGCAGTACGGCAAACTGACAGACGAGTGTTGGCAGTCAATAGTTGAACATCATAATTCAAATGCATCATTTTTATGCAGTCATTACTATTCATCATCAAGCTTTAGAATGCATATGAGGCAAATGAAAAGGCCATGGCCTAGGTCAGGTGTACCTTAGTTCTCAAAGTGACATCTTTGCTTTTTAACACTTTAAAGAGATCTTTTCTAGCAGATATTTTCAATGCAATAAATAAGTAATTTGATTTCTTGACTGTTGGTTCCATGGATGATTGTGGATACAAGCAAAATGAAATCCTTTTTTATCATGATGTTGCTTATAGGTCTAATTGTGAGCATTTTTGTTGTCTTTATGTTGAGGTGAAATCTATAAAGGTCTTTGACCTTTATCAGTTAGAGATTCAAGCCCTCTTCACTTTCAGCAAGCATTTTTTCATATGCATCAAGTGCAGGCTATAAACAATGTTTTCCTTCCAATCCTGATTCTGCATTCCTCTTTTTATAGTTCAGCTTCTGATTATTTCAGATTATTTGCTCAGCATACAGATTGAATAAATATAGTAATAGGTAACAACCCTGATTCAAACTTTCGAACGGTTAAACCACAAACTATCCCCTTGCCTCTTGGTGTATGTAAAGTTTCTGTGTGCGCACAATGAAGTGTTTTGGTATTTCTAGTCTTTGCAGTGTTATGTAATCATAATTTGTTATGATCCATAGTTGAATGCCTTTGCATAATCAATAAAACATTGGTAAGCATATTTCTGGTATTATCTGCTTTTATCCAAGATCCATATCAGCAACGATATCCCTTATGCCACATCCTCTTATTAATCTGGCTTGACTTTTTGGCTGTTTCTTATTTTATCTTGAGCAAAATTTTACTTGCATGCGACATCAATGATGTTGTTTGATACTTTTTGCATTCTATTGTATCACCTTTCTTTAGAGTGAGTGCACATATGGGTCTTGTCCAAATGGTTGCTCAGTTGTCTTCCAAATTTCTTGGCATAGACCATTGAACACCTTCAGTGACACATCTATTTGTTGAATCATTTCGATTGGTATTCCATCAATTCCTGGAGTTTTGTTTTTCCTCAATGTTTCCAGTGCAGTCTACACTTCTTCTTTTAAATATCATTGTTTCTTGACCATATGCTACCTCCTTAAGTGATTAACAATTGGCCAGTTGTTTTTGGTGCAGTTTATCTGTGTATTCCTTCCTTTTTTTTTTTCTTTTTTTTTTAATGACTTCTGTGGTCTTCATTATTTTGCCAATGAATTTTTCAATATAGAAACTTGAGACTTGAATTTCTCTTCAGTTTTCCACCTTCAGAAATACCAAATATGTTCTTCCCTTTTGGTTTTCTAACTCCAGGCCTTTGCATATTTCATTATTATACTTTGTCTTCTAAAGCTTCTCTTTGAAACCTCCTGTTTGACTCTTTTACTTCATTATTTCTTGCAGTCATTTTAGCTTCTCTATGTTAAAGAGTAAGAGTCCTGGTGTGGCACTGTGGGATAATACTCTGGACTGAAAGTTTGGTTTGAATTGCAAGCTCAGCAGTTCAAATTCACCAGCCACTCCTTGGAAACCCTACATAGGGTTGCTATGAGTCAGAATCAACTCTTACATACTTAGCAACAACAACATGTTAAAGAGGACGTTTAAGATTATTTTCTGACACCCATTTTGGGTGTTTCTTTCCTGTCATTTTAATCAACTGTTGCTTTCATTATTCTTGATGCCATCCCCAAATTCTTCTTGTTTTCATTCACTAGTGCTTAATGCATCTAATCTGTTCTTGTGATGGTCCTTAAATGCAGGTGTTATATATTCAAGGTCTAATTTTGTCTCTTGCAGACTTGTTTCAATTTTCTTCAGTTTCAGTTTGAACTCCCATATGAGTAAATGATGGTCTGCTCCCCATTTGGTCCCTGGTTAGTTCCAACAGATGATATTGAACTTCTATATCAGCTTTTTCCAAAGATGAAATCAATTTGATTTCTGTATATTCCACCCATTGAGCTACACATATACAGTCACCATTTATGTTGTTGAAAAAGGGTATTTGTAATAAGTTGTTGGTCTTTCAAAAGTCTATCATGAAAGATAGAAATGGCACCATTTCCATTATCAACATATTTTCCAACTGCTGACCCTTCTTTGTTTCCATCTTTCACATGCATCTTCATTGCATGTTTGATCAATTTCAAACTACAGAAGTTGGCAAAAAATCTTCTATTTTTTTCATTTTTATCATTAGTAGTTGGTGTACAAATCTGATTAATAGTGGTATCAGCTGGTTCTGTAGGTGTATGGATATTATTCTATCACTGACAGCATTGTACTTCAGTATAGATCTTGAAATGTTCTTTTTAATGGCGAATGTGATCCATTCTTCTTCAATTTGTCATTCCTGGCATAGGAGATCATATGGCTGTCTGACTCAAAATGGCCAATACCAGTCCATTTCAGCTCACTAATTCCTAGGATATCTATCTTTGTGCGTTTCACTTTATTTTTGACAACTTCCAATTTTCCTAGATTCATACTTTGTACATTCCACATTCCAATTATTAATGGATGCTTGCAAGCTGTTTCTTCTCATTTTGAGTCATGCCACCTCAGCAAATAAAGGTCCTGAAACCTTTGCTCTATCCACATCAGTAAGGTTGATTATACTTTGAGGAAGCTCTTCCCCAGTCATATTTTGATTGCCTTATAACTTTAGGAGCTCATCTTCTGACACCATATCAGAAAATATTCCACTGCTATTCAAAAGCTTTTTAGTGGATGATTTTTCAGAGGTGAACCATCTCTTCTTTCTTCCTAGTTTGTCTTAATCTGGAAGATCTGTTTAAACTTGCCCAACATAGGTTACCCTGCTAGTAGTTGAAATACTAGTGGCAAACCTCCCAGCATCACAGCAACACACAAGCCACCACTGTAGGACAGACAGCTGAGTGGTAGAATACTTTTTCAAAAATTATAGAATTGAAAATACCTCACCATCTGTCTTTCCTATCAGATTTTGCATTTGTAATTGTACAGTTACTATAATACAGTGGGTGGTCCATAAAGTCTTTAAAGAAATAAAAATGAAAATACAGTAATTATTCTGCAATTAGTAATGTAAATTCCTTTATTGACAAGTCCCAAGCCCTCATACACTGTGAAATAACTGTTTACATTGTCTGTTAACATTTCATACCATCAGTAAGCTTTTTCAACATATTTTAAATAAGGCTAAGTTTAAATAAAATGCCCAGACTTTTTGTTCTCCCAAAAGCAAACCCCAATTTAAATACAGAGAACACAAAATATCACCATTACTATTATTATAAGACCATGATATTATTTGGATTAAATTACAGAAAAGCAGAATTTAAGATTTTTTGTACCTTCTTTGTACTTCAAGTTAATGAAATTTTGCCTTTCCCATTTACACTAATAAAATAACCAATCTTTCCTAATTTATGTACATAAGTCTCAAGGCTTACAGCTAAATTATAAAAATCTCTGTTTCTATATCTAACTCTCTGTTATACATACACATTCACAGATACATACACACAACTTTCTTTAGGAATATAATAATAAAAAAATCTTATTGCCTGCTAGCATTAAAAAAAAAAAAAAAAGCCCATCGTATAGCTATGATACCATCACAATGTAGTGCTTCACAGCCACAATGAAGGATTGACATATGACATTTTTAAATGTCACAAACCTTTCCCCAGTTTTTACAGCCTATTCCCCAGTAGGGTTTCATGATATAAAATGATCTAAAGGCAACTGTGTGCTCATTAGCTGTGCCACTTCTGATACTTTACATCGATTGACAATGAACTACTGTGATATCAAAGTGCAGGTGTAAAAAATAATAAGGCAACTGCTTGTGCAACTAAATCTCACTAACTGAGAATGTGTAATGAGTATGCAACAAGGCAGTTTTTTTATTCATTGAAAATGTGGCATGGCATATCAAACATAAAAC
Source organism: Chrysochloris asiatica (assembly GCF_000296735.1). Taxonomy (NCBI): domain Eukaryota; kingdom Metazoa; phylum Chordata; class Mammalia; order Afrosoricida; family Chrysochloridae; genus Chrysochloris; species Chrysochloris asiatica. Next base: position 5,135,704 of record NW_006408629.1, read on the forward strand.
CCAAGAAAGGGTTTTGACATGTCAAACTCAATTAAAATGTGTTTTCATGACTATCAACAGAGAGACTTGGTAGCTTATTTGTGTATGTAAAAGGTGATTATGCAAGTATCATATAGAAAAATCCAAAGATAATGACAGACTCAGGTGTGTCCGTAGAGGAGTTATCATCTAACTTTTCAATCACTTGTAATATTAATAAGTGATAGAGAACACGTCATACTGCAAATTATTATAGTACACTTAAAACCTGTTTAGCCACTTTTTGCCTTTTGAAAAAAGATGCACATTACTAACTCATCATGAGCCATTTCCTTGCTTCTTCAATCGCATAAAGATCTTGACACTTAAAAAAAAATGCTAAATGAGAATGCCTAAAATATGAATAAAGTAAAATAGTGGTAAAATTTGAGAAATATACCTAAGAGCTATGTGGCTACATGGATGGTTTTTACATATATCTTCTTATAAACAAAGATTAAAAAGTAGAAAAAAGTGAGATTTAAAAAAATTTCCCAGAAAATTACTTGTATCACTAATTCCCAAAGTATAGAATATATTTGCATTTAAGGCTTTTTTAAAGTTATCAAGACCAACAATATAACTGCAAAATTCAAAACTCAGAGGGTGAAAAACCCATCGGAAGAGACTTTGTTTCATTTTGTTATGCCCTTATCATTTAAAAATGGACAAAATGATTTAATATAATGAACTGTCTAAGAAATTTCAGTATTGTATCAAAATGTTGGAGTCCTGATGTGGCACTGTGGGCTAATGTGCTGGACTGAAAACTTGGTTTGAACCACAAAGTCAGCAGTTCAAGCTCACCTACTGTTTCTCTAAAACAGGGTCGCTATGAGACAGAAATGATGAACTTATAAAAATACTATGGAAGTAACCTCTCTATTTTTTCACATGGGAGAAATTTTCCATTAAAACTTTTGATGAATATAAAGTAATTGATTCTCACAGGATGTTAGGAACCCTGTCCAAGTAGATAGACTTAATATGTAATTCTATCATTTTAATCTCTAAATCCTTAGTAAAGGATACATTTACTTAGATGAAATATTTTTTCTCAGTAACAGTAATCTGTAATGTTTCATTTTAGGGAAACACAGATATATTAAAGGACAATACCATTACTCATTTGTCAGTTTGTTGTACTGTGGTGCCTTGCATGTTGATTCTGGAAGTTATACCACCAGTATTTTAAAAATCAGTAGGGATACCCAGGGTGGACAGGTTTCAGATGACCTTCTAGACTAAGACAGACTAGGAAGAAGGCAAGATAGACTATTTCCGAAAATTTAGTCACTGAAAACCTATGTCTAGTAGTGGAACACTGTCGGATAACACCAGATATTAAATATTGAAATATGATGAAGAGCACCAGAATATTGTCAGATATAGTGCTGGAAGATAAGCCCCTCAGACGGGAAGGTGCTCAAAATGGGACTAGAGCAGTGTAGAGTTGACCATGATAACATGAATGGAATAAAGACCTTGGGACCTTTATTTTCTGATGGGGCACAACTCAAAATGAGAAGAAACAGCTGTAAACATCGAATAATAATTGGAACATGGAATGAATGAAGTATGAATCTGGGAAACTTGAAAGTTGTCAAAAATCAAATGGAATGCATAAGCATCAATATCCTAGGCATTATTGTTTTTGTTAAGTCCCCTCAAATCAATTCTAACTCATAGCAACCCTGGATATGGTTTCTGAGGAGCATCTGGTGAGCTTGAATTGCCAACCTTGTGGTTCAAACCAACCTTAAGGGCAAGTGCTTATCCTAAGGTGCCACACCAGGACTCCTAGGCATTAGTGAACTGAAATGGGTGGTATAGCAATCTTGAATCTGATAACCACATGGTTTACTCTGGTGGGAATGACAAATTGACGAGGAATGGTATTGCATTCATTATCAAAAAGAACATTTCAAGATCTATCTTGAAGTGTAATGCTGTCTGTGATAGAACAATATCTATACACCTACAAGGGAGACCAATTAATACCACTTTTATTCAAATTTATGCATCAACCACTAAAACCAATGATGATGAAACTGAAACATTCTACCAACATCTTCAGTCTGAAATTAATCAAACATGCAATCAAGATGTATTGGTAAAGATAGTAAAAGAAGAAGACTCCCAACGAGATGGATTGGCCAAGTGGCAGCATTGATGGACTCAAGCGTGGCAACAGTAGTTAGGTTGGCCCAGGATCACGCAGTGTTTCGTTTTGCTGTGCATAAGGTAACTATGAGTCAGTACTGACTCGATGGCAACTAACAACAACAAAATGGGGGAAATATTAAATGATGCAGAATGGAAGGAATACACAGAGGCAGTGTACCAAAAAGATATGGTCAACGTTCAACCATTTCAAGAGATATCCTATTATCAAGAACCAATAGTACCGGAGGAAGAAGTCCAGAGTGCACTGAAGTCATTGGCAAAGAACAAATCTCTGGGAGTTGATGGAATAAACTAAGGTATGCCTTACCTAACTCCTAGTATTTTCAACATATTCTCAGGAGGAACCAGTCCCTGGAGAAGGACATCATACTTAGTAAAGTGGAGAGTCAGTGAAAAAGAGGAAGACCTCCAATGAGATGGACTGGCACAGTGGCAGCAGCAATGGGCTCAAACATATCAATGACTGCGAGATTGGTGCAAGACCAGCTATTGTTTCATTCTGTTGTGCATAAGTTTGCTATGAGTTGGTACCACTCAACAGCACCTGATAACAACAACAAAAGACAATAATAAAACAATAGCAATAACAATATTGATGCCAATCTTTAAATGTGGATGTGTGACATCACTTCACTCATTAATTTGTTCATGTTGTTGTCTTAATAATGATAAGTGAAGAAAGTATAATAAAACGAACACATTAGCATTGTAGTTTTCAAACTTTACTTTGTATCCAATTCAATTATAGGGTTAGTTACAAATACTCTAAGATGCTTAGAGCTCATTCACAGGCATTTTGATTAGGTATATCATAGGTAGGACCTGGGTCTGTGTAGCTATAGTTCCTCCATCGGTGATTATGACAAATATCAACACTTCATACACATTCCCTCAAGATAATCATAATGATTTTAATGATATGTTACTCACATATTCTCAGGTGGATTTTCTAAAAACCTCCAGTCAGTCTATATCCCCAAATTTACCATTGATAATCTTTGGCACTGTAGGATCAACACTGGACTGCTAACTACAAGGTTGGTGTTGAAACCCACCAGCCACTCCTTGGAAACCCTATGCAGGGTTGCTGCTATGAGTCAGAACTGACTTGATGGAACTTAACAACAACAACAACCTTGAAAGAAACTATTCCTTCTTTTCATAAAATGAAAGGTAGATATTGGGGACTATGGATTAAGAAAGTAAAGAAAATTATAAAAAATAATCCACTTAAAATCTTATACATATTTTAAACATCTTTGTTTTTACCTTCTGACAATTGCCAATAGTTTCTTCACTCTTCCTCTCATTTTGGTTTTGGATCCTGGTCATAGTCTCCCTGCAACCTCCCCTCCTCCAACTAAGCCTCTCTCATCCTGATACATGATGTGTCTTCAACTGTAAGGATTTTATGACTCAAGATAAAAAAATGTTGTTTGCTCTATCACTCTGCCCCTAAGCCAAGGAATTAGGGGAACATTCCTTCCTGTGGAATACAAAGTCCTCTGTGACCTGGTGCTAAATTATGTTTCCAGGCCTGTTTTCTTCTACTCCAGCCAAATGTTTGCTCAAGGTCTCCAAAAATGTCATACTTTTCAGCCTTTGTATTTTTGCTCACATCATTTGTCTAATGCCAACAACCATCCCTGTAAATCATCACCTAATTTCAGCACAAGTTCCACTTTTTACAGGATTAACCTATAACTACTTCAGTCCCAGTTGAGAGACTGCCTTTCATTGAATCCTCTACCATTTGGTCCTTACTACAATAGTATTAAAGAACTATACTTTTGTTGTTGTTAAGTGTCACTGAGTCAGGTCTGACACATAGCGACCCTGTATAGGGTTTCCAAGGAGTGGCTGGTGAGCTTGAACTGCTGACCTTGCAGTTCTAAACCAACTTTGCAGTTCAGCACAGTGCCACACCAATATAGTACCTTTTCATTAAACTTTTTCCTGCCAAATACTATAGAAAACATGACTATATGTCCTTTCCTCTTTTTATTTCTTACATTGTTTTTTAAATCACATTTTCAAGAAATAATTATTTATTGAAATGATAGAGTCACTCTTTTAGTAAGATACTAAAAATAAAATTGCTTATTATTGGTATACTAAAAAAGCTATAGGACCAAAGAGCATGAGTCTTTTTCATCGTAGATGTGCAAGAATTTAATCATCTTGAAGTAAAGTGAAAGAAGATTTAAAAGAATTTCTCTATACTAAATCTTTCAGAATTGCTGCAACAGACAAAATCAGGTGCCACTCATAAGAATGTGAAATTAAATTCAAGAAACATCTATCAAGTATTTCTGCTAAGGGCAGGAAACTTTGACTTCTAGCACTGTGGGGGCAATCACTTTATGACCTCTTAGAAACCAACAGTGTTTTGCATTTATCACATTTAAAAACTCTTTTATAATATAAAACAAATTTAAATGAGAACAATTAGATGTAGTCTCCACTTTCAAGGAACATGGAACCAACTATTGGTTTAAAAGGCCAAGCATTTGCCAATGGTGATGGGAAAACTGGCATAAACTAAGAGTAATGGTTACACTAATTGATTAATGTAAGTGACATTAAAAAAGGATGAAATAGGATCAATCTTAATATGTTCACTGGTGACTGCCCTGATCAACTTGTAAGTGGACGTGGGGGAAATGCAGCAATGAAGACATGGGCTGAGTTTGGCCATGTTCCACAGAGATGGATGACCCTGAGATGAGAGAGAGAAGGGCTGGCTGGTTTGAAGTTCAGGGAAGACATGTTAACTCTGGAGTCCAAGGACAATGACCTACCACTGAGGCCCAGAGTTAAGAGTGAAGCAGCCATCTGGTCTGAAGTGGAGGGAGGAGTGCAAGAACTCCAACACTTGCAGATAGTACCCATTTGACCTAGCTTGGATGGCTTGCAGACTAGAACTCAATTACATAAAGATTGTTGTTTTGCTGTTATGTGCAGTGGCGTTGGTTCTGACTCATAGCGACCCTGTTACAGGGTTTCCGAGGCTGTAAATCTTTACAGGAGCAGAAAGCCTCATCTTTCTTCCGCAGAACAGCTGGTAGTTTCGAACTGCTGACCTTGAGGTTCACAGCCCGATTCGTAACCACTACACTACCAGATGAAGATAAAGAGTGTGAATTGCTAAAATTTGATGAAGTTGACCTTTGCTTAGGATATAACTGGCTAAAATTCCAACTGAAAGGGAAGAATTCTTCATATCAAGGATCAAGCCTTCCTCCTCAGTAAACTGGATTAATAAAGACAGGCAAATTAGATTTTGGCTATCAAAAATGGGGGTTATAAAGGCCCAAATTGGCTGGCTTACAAGCTTTCCTGAAGGTTGTTGTTGTTGTTGTTAGGTGCCATCGAGTTAGCACCAAGCCATAGCGACCTTATGCACAGCAGAACGAAACACTGCCTAATCCTGGGCCAACCTCACTACAGTTGCCAAACTTGAGTCCATTGATGATGCCACTTAGCCCATCCATCACATTGGGGGTCTTCATCTTTTTCTCTGACCCTCCACCTTACCAAACATGATATCCTTCTCCAGCAACTTGTCCCTTCTGCCAATACTTCCCAAGTATGAGAGACAAAGTTTGGCCAATTTGGCCTCCACCAAAACGGATCTATTGGTTCTTTTGGCAGCCCATGGCACTTTCAATATTCTCCTCCAACACCATAACTCAAAGGCATCAATTCTACAGTCTTCCTTATTCACTGTCCAGCTTTCACATGCATATGAGGTTACTGAAAACACCATGGCTTGGGTCAGGCACACCTTAGTCCTCAAGCTGACATCTTTGCTCCTCAACACTTTAAAAAGGTCTTGTGCAGCACATTTGCCTAATGTCGTTTGATCTCTTGACTGCTGCTTCAAGTGTGCTGATAGTTGATCCAAGAGAATGAAGTCCTTGACAACTTCAACCATTTCTCCGTTGATAAGAATGTTGTTTATTGGTCCAGTGGTGAGGATTTTTGTTTTCTTGACATTGAGATGTAATCCATACTGAAGGCTGTGCTCTTGGATCTTCATCAGTAAATGTTTTAAGTCCTCTTCACTTTCAGAAAGCAAGGTTGTATTATTGGCATATCGCAGGTTGTTAATGAGTCTTCCTCCAATCCTATTGTCACATTTTTCTTCATATAACCCAGATTATTCTCAGATTATTTGCTCAGCATACAGGTTGAGTATGTATGGTGAAAGAATACAACCTTGTCACACACCTTTCTTAATTTTAAACCATTCAGTGTTCCCATGTTCTGTTCAAACAACTGCATCTTGGTCCAGGTACAGATGCCTCATGAGCATAATTAAGTGTTCCAGAATACTTATACTTCGCAATGTTGTTCATAGCTTTCATGATCCACATAATCAAAAGCTTTTGTGTAGTCAATAAATCACAGGTAAACATCTTTCTGATATTCTCTACTTTCAGCCAAGATCCATTGGACATCAGCAATGATATCCCTCATTCCACGGCCTCTTCTGAATCCTACTTGAACCTCTGGAAGTTCTCTATCAATGTATGCTTGCAGTCATTTCTGTATTACCTTTAGCAAAACTTTAGCCACATGGGTATCAAAGACACTGTCTGATGATTTCCGCATTCCATTGGGTCACCTCTCTTTGGAATGGGCAGATGTCTTCCAATCAGTTGGCCAGATAGTTGTCTTCCAAATTTCTTGGCAGAGATGAGTGAGTGCCTCCTGTGCCGCCTCACTTTCTTGAAAGATTTCAATTTTTATTCCATCAATTCCTGGTGTCTTGTTCTTTGCAATTCCTTCACTGCACCTTGGACTTTTTCCTTCAGTATCATTGGTTCTTGATCATATGCTACCTCTTGAACTGGCTGAACATTAACCATATCCTTTTGGTACAATGACTCTGTGTATTCCTTCCATCTTTTCTTGATGCTTTCTGCATCATTCAATAATTTCCCCAGAGAATCTTTCAATAACGAAAGTCAAGGCTTGAGTTTTTTCTTCAGTTCCCTCAGCTTGAGAAATGCTGAGCATGTTCTTCCTTTTTGGTTTTCTGATTCCAGATCTTTGCATATTTTGTTGTAATATTTGGCTTTATCTTCTCGAGCCGATCTTTGACATTTTCTGTTCAGCTCTTGGACCTCCTCATTTCTTCCATTTGCTTTAGCATCTCTATGCTGGAGAGCAAGTTTCGGTATCTCCTCTGACATCCATTTTGACCTTTTCCTTATTTCTTGTCTTCTCAATGGCTTTTTGCTTTCTTCCTGTATGATGTTCTTGATGTCATGCCACAACTCTTCTGGTGTTCAGTCTTTAGTGTTTAATGTATCAAATCTGTTTTTCAGATGAACTCTAAATACAGGTAGGATATATTCAAGGTTGTATTTTGGCTCTCGTGGACTTGTTTTCATTTTCTTCTTGAAGGTGCTTAATGTCAAAATGAGGGGGGTTAGATAGAGTCTTCACTGAATAGGGAAGTGGGGGATAGGATTTTATGATTCAATTGTGAGTATTTGTTATCAGGACTAATGGTGATTGTCACAACTGTAAATGTAGAATTGGTGTAACTAAAAGCAGGGAGCAGTTATTCTGTCATTTCAAGGGTAGAGGACCCTAGGACTATCAAAAGGGAAGCACATGAGTGGAACGTGGGATCCTATTAGAAAAACATCAACAATAGAGATGGTGGCAGAGGCGATGGCAGAGAGGTAGAGCAGCTGAGGACTAAAGGCTCATGGACTGAGAAAGACAGTCTACCTGTGGGCAGGAAGCTGGCCTGCAATGTGCTCTTTGAACATTTAAATGAATATTTATTTTTAGTGTGGTATGTGGACCAAAACAAACAAAAGAGAATAGAGGCTAATACTGTTCAATGATGGTACATGGAGGAGATCGTAAACATTGCAATGATTTGTTGAATGTAAAACTGATACTCTGCCCTGTAAACCTTCACTCAGTTCTCAACAAAAGCTTTAGGGAAAAAAATTTAAAAAGGAAAGTGTGATCAGGAGAGTAAGCCTAAACTACAAATAAAGAAAAGATGCTCAAGCTTAGAAGTAAACTACAGTGAGCTACTACCTCACAGCACATCAAAAAGCAACAACATTTGAATTTGATGGTCCCAAATTTGGGGAAGATATGTAACAACAGGAACTCTGACACTACTGGTGGTGTGTAAATTGGTACAACATCATTGGAGGTCAATGTGGCAGTAGCTGATTCAGTTGTGAGGTTCACATTTCCTCTGTCCCAGCAGTTCTCCTCCCAGGCATTCTACTCAGACATGTGTATAAGGAAACAGGAACAAGAATGTTCATAGCAGGATGAGCACTCTAGCAAAAGTCAAAAACCATCAGTGTCCACCAACAAGTAATGTAGAAATAAATGTAGTAGAAACATACAATGGAATATTATATAGTAGTGAAAATAAAAGAAGTAGAGCTACATGTGTAAATATGGATGGAGCACACAATCATTACATTGACACTACCAACTCCTATCCAAAATAAAGCATGTGGAGGAATATATAAGCATGCAAAACAGTCTTAAACAGTACGCTGTTTAAGATACAGACATGATTAGTAAGGGATTGAGAACTACATGATAAACACCAAATTCAGGAAAATGGTTATTTAGCAGTGTGGAAGGAACTGTCTAGTACAAAAAGGGGGTGAGGCTAGCCGGGGATGGGGGAGGTGCAAAGGCAAATACGGTATTATAGTATATGTAATTTATGAACAAAAATCATAATAAAAACAAAATAAAACTGCATTTCTTATTACTTGGCACAACTATCACAGTTTCATAGATCTACCAAGTCAATTGGCTTAAAGTTGTTTTTAGAGTTTCTGTTAAATCTTCTAATTCAGTGAGCAGCACCTAGATCTTAAAAGCGTGTGAGGGGCTATTAAGGATACAATAATTAAATTACATTCAAGTGTGCAGCGAGGAAGAAGAAAATCTAGATATCAAAGAAGGAAACAAAATGCAGGTCTAATTGCCAGCATGAACTACCATTTCCTTTGCCATGTGACTCAAAGAAATGAACATTTTGATTAAAAAAAAAATCTAATAGATGGGTTCTGATCAAAAGGAGGAAAAATGTGTAATACAACATCAAATTTTTATCCATGAATGCTGAGAGAATTACTGAATCTACTGTCCTGAAATAATCTTTAAAATTTAAACCAGAACTATCCTATGAAGTCATCTTTAAACTAAACAGTTTAGCTCAGTTAATAAAGAATGTATCCTTGAATGTCGTGCTTTTAAGAATTATCTATATGAGATCAAATTACAACAGAACTCTAAAGCACAGATGAGAACTTTAAAGCTCAGAGAGTCTAAATTAATGGTGGTGAAAATTATGGGTAAAGATAGTGAGAATGGTGACACAGTATGAAAATGTAATCTATGCCAATGTACATATACAAATTGTTGAATGCGTGTATGTTTTGTTGTTTATATTGTCACCAAAAAATAAAATAAAAAAAAAGATTAAGCCATCACTCAGTAAAAGGGTGATGGTGAAAGTAAAGGGAAGACAGTAAAATTGTAGCAGGAAATGGAATTTATTATGGTAATATTGTTGTTGTTGTTGTTGTTAAGTGCCGTTGAGTCAGTTCCAACTCATAGCGACCCTGGATAGGGTTTCCGGGGCTGTAAATCTTTACGGGAGCAGAAAGCCCCATCTTTCTCCTGCGGAACCACTGGTAGTTTTGAACTGCTGGCCTTAAGGTTCGCAGCCCAACACTAAGCCCAGCTTAGTGCATAATAATGCATGCATTCATGCAGGCAAATGTAAGCATACATTTAAGTTCTTAAAAAATAAGATTTTCTACAAAGTTCCCTGTTGAGCAAGTAGAAGGTTTGTGTTTTAAGGTGGGATTCCTTTCTTTGTTTATTATTTGATCTATTCTGTCAATCTATTGTCAAGCCAGTATGAGTAGATGCATTAATGAATCCATTCATTCAACAATTACATGAGAATTAGCTTTGAGCAAAGTGTCTTCTTACATATGGCCTAATGTCTATTCTGGTACATAACTACAAAAGATCAGGCACAAACCTCACTGCTCTTCTTGGTGGGATTGGAAGTAGATGAAAAGCTCTCCCATCCCCATATCGGAGAGAAATGTTTGGCATAGACCATGCCACTGAAAATGGATTTAAAGTCCACATGTGGTGCTGGACTGCAAGATCAGTTTGAACCACAAGGTCCATGGTTCAAACTCACCAGCCGCTCCTCAGAAACCCTTTATAGGGTTGCTATGAGTTGGAACTAACTCAAAGGGACTTAACAACAACAAATACCATATTACTCAATTTCCCATTGGACGCTTGCAACTGACTACTTCAACCCCAATATGGCTGCCTTAGTTTCTAGTGCTACTGTAACCCAAATACCACAAGTTGCTGTTAAGCGCCATCGAGTTGATTCTTAAAGAACATAAATTTATTTTTTTCACAGTTTTGAAGGCTACAAGTCCAAATCAAGGTCTTAGTGCCATTGACTTATCAGCAGTCCTTGTCATCCCTTGGTTCTTGGAGATCCTCACACAGTGTTTGTCTTTCACAGTATTTGCTTGTTTTGTGTCTAACCTCCTCTTTTGTATAACTCAGAAGTGATTAGGCTTAGGACACACTCTACACTGATATGTCCTCATCAACATAACATAGAATACTCTGTTGCCAAACAGGATTATATCCACAGGTATAAGGGTTAGGATTCTAACACACATTTTGGGAGCTTATAATTCAATTCAGAACCTGGCACTCCCTCCATTCACCCTGCTCTGGTCAGGAACCTGTGTTACTTGATTTCATATTTTTTCCCCCAGCAACTGTATGGTAAGCTTCTTTATGGCTCTTTTGTTCTGTACTATTATTGTAAGCAACTAGAGTAATGCTCTATACTGAGGTAGTCAATAAGTACTAGTTTAATTGCTGAAAAATTTCATTGAAAACATGGTGTTAATTCGCTGTTGTGATGATTATAGTGTGGGATCTAAAGATGCATAAGATAAAGTTATACTCTCTAAGAATTTGCATTTTTGTTGAAGAGATAAAGAACAAATAACAGTGAAAATAAAAGTGAAAAAGTAGATGATAAGAGTCACAGAAGTGGTACAAAGAGGTGCTATGAGAGTTCAGAGGAGGATGAGATTGTTCTCAGCTGATTCCATAGTCTCACTGTTCTGCTCAGGACACTGAGAACAGTGGGATAACAGACAGTACTTGCTGGAAGTGAATGTACATCATTAGCGGGATGAAACAGACAAAAACAGAGTTCCTGGTTACATAAATGCTCAAAGATGCACATATTAAATTCCAAAGTGAGTGCCACACTCAGTGATAAACAGTGGAGGAAAGTGTGAACTTGGTAAAATGCAAGAGTGTTTGGATGGAGAAGCTCTGCTCTGAGCCTTGATCAAAGGATTGAATTTGAGAGAGGATACTCTTAGGAATTAAAACTGGAGAGAAAGGTAAAGAAGGGAGGTGCCGGTATTTGCTTCTCATTGTAAAAATTAACCATCTGAATCCTGAGGGGTGACTCTTAAATTCTATCGTTAATGAACATGGTGCTATGGATTAATGTGCTGGACTGAAAAGTTGGTTTGAACCGAAAGGTTGGTGGTTCAAGCTCACCAGCCACTCCTTGGAAACCCTATACAGGGTCACTGTGGGTCAGAACCGACTCGATGGCTCTTAATAAACAACAACAAAACAGGAAGAAACTTGAAATAAATGGGTATAAATGGTAGAGATGCATTGAGTGGTCTCTGCTGTTGTTAGGTGTCACTGAGTCAGTTCTGACTCTATGCACAACAGACTGAAACACCATCCTCATAATTGTTTTGCTTCAGCCCATTGCTACTGTCACTGTGTCGACCCATCTTCTTGGGGACCTTCCTTTTTTTCGCTGACCTTCCCGTAGTCAGTGAAGAGACCTAAGAGTGGTTTCTTAGTGGACATATATCCCTGAATACCTTTATTCTCCCGTTTAACATGAGGGTATGTTCTTTGTTCCCTTGATCTTGTTAATGCACATAAAGCTATTAAAATGATCTTTTGATATTTTAACTCACTTCTGACCTGTGACCCTTATGCCAGATAATTGATATATTATGTTAAACATTTATGAAACTGAATATATTTAAGAATCTTTTAAATGAAAGATGAAAAAGTGCTATAAAATAATTTTTAGAAAATTAGTTATGTATACTAAGTTAAGACTCATCAAGGAAAATGCACGGTGTTTCTATTCCATTTTAGAGAACAATATGTAAAATATACATATTTTTCTCTGTATCGCTTGTTATTTTCCTTTTCTGTTAGTGATGAGGTACACCTGAAAACTTACATTTTGCTTGTTATGGTTTCTTGAAGACTAACCTTCACATTTTCAGAATGTTCTTCTCACTGAGTTAGAATCACACACTTCTCGCTCTTTGGCTCCTGTTTTGAATAGTCTCATGATGTATGCTAAGTGTTTGTTTGGTTTTCCTCTGTTTTATTTTTTGTCATTGAGATATGTGTAAAAATCAAAGTTCTTATTAATGAGTATATTAATTGTTTTTCCATGCATGCCATTGTTTATAAATAGATTTTAAAACAAATTTTAATTTCGTGTAAAATCGTGTCTTTCATTTCTTTTTATTATCAGTAGTCATAAAAAAATGAAAGTATCATAGTAGAAAAAAATACAAGAGTAGGACAAGGGTCAACTATTCAGCAAAGTACAATAAATTACATTAAAATAATACTATTGCAGGAGGAATTTTTCTATAACAAGCCATAAGTATTAACTAGACTAAATTATTATGACAATTTATTGAATAAGTAATGAATATGAACTCTACTCTGGAGATTGGTTTTAACAAATTGGAAGGATTTTCAAAATCTACTATGTATAACATATAATGAAAGCTTCTCAGTTTATTTAAAATTGCTTCTTATCATTTTCTTATTTCATCAGAAAAGTCAGACAACCATAAGATTTTATAATCGATTCCTTAATTGCACTTAATAGAACTAAATATACATTGAGGACCGATAACTTCCGTTTACTCAAAACAAAATACGATGGAAACTCTAGTGCATATTAAAAGTATGCAGGGCCTATTTTTGTTTTGCAAAATTAAAGAAAATTTGTAAATAGCAAGGGTGACCTCCAGTGTGCAGTAGGTTTATGTCATTGCATATTTTCAGTACCAAAAACTGTGCATTAGTCTATTCCAGTTCTCTAAGAATGCTAAAGATTAGGGGAAAAGGGGATTTTTTAGGTCAAAACAAATTTGTAAGTTCAAAAGCAACTGTTTTGTCTTGTTCTCTTTTTTTCTTAAGCTTAGATTATTACTTGGAACCTGAAAACACAATGAACACCAAAGCTTGGGCGAAGAAGAATCTGCATCTAATAAAAGTTTAAAAACTATATTTCCTATATATGATCTTGATTAGGACTTAGCTTTATTAAAGCTTTGAAGAACAAACTGAATTGACATTATTTTTTTAAAATAAAACAATTCATAAAGGAAGTTATTTAAAAGACACATACACCATGTAAATAGTGAAAATAATGCACATAATTTCTCTACACTGACAGTGAACCTTACACCAAGTAACAAACTAACATTGCCAACAATTGAACTTAAGAGCTTTTTAGGAAGTCTCTATGATGAAGAGCTTTCCACTGTAGATAAAATATCTTTTTATGAAAACCTAATGACTTGCCATACTATATGATATAATTTCTATTGGCCTCCAATCTCAACACAATAAAAACTATTCATATGGAAAGAAAAAGCAGGATGCTTTCCTTAAAAGCCAGTGTAACACCACTCACTTCATCTTTTCCACTACAGACAATACAAGTCATCTAAAACTACCAGAGAATTTTTCACTGCCAATTTTATTTTCATTTATTTAAGTGGCAAATAACCTAAACTTTGGGGAGTGTGGGGTTTCTTTTCAAAGGATTTTCTTAGTAAAACACCAAGTTCTGCCTTAGCTAACCAGACTACACAAAAGATCTAATTATATGGGTGCCCACCAGAGCTCCTGCCTGTCAGAGGCAGTGTCACTCAGGATCCGTCACTCTTTCCATTAGGCATGTCTACTTTCAAAGGTCTATGCCGTGGACGTTAAAAATTTGCTCCAGGCTGACTCTTGGCATAAAAGGTAGGAGACTGTGAATGAACTGCCTTTTATGAATATTCACAACAATCAGTGTGAACTTCTTAAGTTCCTAGCCAGGGAAAAGTGTAAATAACTGCATGTGATCTGGTTTTGTTTACGCAGTTTATAATTTACATGGTTCTGTGTGTATATGTGTCTAAAATGCTTACTACTAATAGTAGTAATGAATTATTGGTGATAATATGTACTAATTTTAGTAAGTTATAAACTACAAAAATCCCAAGTATGATATAATACAAGAAATGATCATTATTCTTTTGGACTTGTTATGATCTCTCATGTCAAGAGTCTGTGTGCTACCTGCTAACAAATGCCTGAGCAGGCCTGACATGATGGACCCTAATGGCTCCAAAGGAGTCATTATCGTCTATTGTGTCAATATTTTGTGTGCTAAAGAGGTTCCACAGAAGAGTTCTAAACCAGATCTTTGCATATCAGACAGTAATGATGACTCAATCTATTATGTCGATAATATGGAATAAAAAAGTCATTTTCTTGAATTTACACAATTATAGTCATGGACATGTTTTGTCAATGATCTGTTAGACTACTGTTTGAGTACTCTCAGAAGATAGCATCTTTCAAATCCCATAATCCAATTTTTTTCCCCTGAAAGTATGATTTTGAATGCTACTTTAAATGTGGTAAATTAGTCCCATAAAAAGGTTTAGGACAAGAATGAAATTCATTTGATTAATTATTTTCACAAATTCAATTCCAATTAGATTCTCTTGAGCCCTCCAAAATCTTTTAGATAACTTTGTAAATAAAGAAGGCATCCTTTATATTCATTCCTGAAGCAAAGGCATTGATTTGATCAATACAGCTTTAACCTTCATTCATAGTAATATGTATAGATACCACACGGGGCTCAGCATTGAAAATATGTGCATATATGTACTCATTATAGTCTACATCTTCTGACCAAGGGTGGTAAACTTAGGGTCAAATATCATAGTTTACATTTAATTTGAAGATATCACAATAAATGATGACTTCACTTTTGAAACAAATAACTTGCTAAAATGTGTTAGGATTCAACTCTACTGAGACAGTAACCTTAAAATGTTGATTATATCATTAAGTACTATGACATATTAAGTAATTCCCAAGTGTAGAGAGGTGTACTGTAAAATAATATGTAAGCAGGAAAAAGCATAATAAAACATCAAATTATGGTCTAAAGCTTAACTTCTTTTAAAGCTATGTGTTAAGACTAGGGATATGAGAATAACTTCCATGACTTAATATTAATCAATTGATTTAATATCCTAATTATTTGTTAAAAACCTGCCCTAGCAAAATGCCAGCTCTTTGCAGGTGCCAAGTTGAAGATCAAGCATTTTTCAAAATAGTATCAGATGCTATACACTTAAACAGGAATTCTAATAAAATGTCTTTTTGTAATTTTATAAGTGTGGATTAAGTATCTCAAAAAGTGGATGCAGTGCTCTTTTTGTGTATTGATTTTAAAGAAATAGTTTCTCATATGTGTCAGACATGCCTAGATTTTTGAGTAAGACTGTCTTTTTTTTTTTTTTTTTAATCTTGGCTCTGTTCTCATAAAGCAATGTTTTGGCAAAGTCGGCAAGTTCCTTAAATGAAGATCTTTTTTTCTCCCCTTCTGGGTACCAGGAGACCATTTTAATTCACTCACCAGCTAAATTCTCAAAGGGACGGTGTATATGGTAACATAGGAGCCAATATCCTAGCTATCAGTTTTCATACAGCCTAGCTGGACCTTTACATTACGGCTGCCCCACATTTATTGTTCTTTCATTGCATCTGTCAGCATTTCCTGACAGCGCATTATGGAGCACATGGCTACAAAGTCAGTATCAATCAGCCCACGATCATGCAGATATAAGAAGCAGACTATTGATAATGGGCCTTAAATCAGATCATCATGGTTTAAGCATAAGATTCTAAAAAGCCTGCAATCTCACGGGAACTCCTACTTGCTTGCACCTGTTACAAACCCTACATGCCAGTTTTGACTACCTACCACCTACAACCGTTCTGAAGGGGAAAAGAAAAAGGAAAAAAACTCCATTACACACACATACATACACACACATGACACATTTCACCATATAAAATGGAGCGTGAAAGCAACGGTGGCAATTAATGCAACTTTCCCCTCCTCTCTCTTTTAAACAATGTACAGGAGTAATATACAATCTCTCCTCTTTGCATTAAGGTACCCCACCCCTAGTTACACATACACCTTATATTGATAACAGCAATTTTGTTGTGCTTTGGAAATGTCTTACATCAAAAGGATTTCAACTTGATAAGGCCATTTAACTGGAAAGTGAGAGAATTCAGGGAGTTTAGAGGTATGCTGTACCAAACTCAAGGCACCATGTTAAAAACAAAGGCATCTAATTTTTTCCCAGACATAAATAATAAAACAAAACAGGAGTTGCATGCAAATTTAGTAACATAAAATTTAAGGTGATAAACAGAATGGAGGCTGGCTTCTTGTTTAGTATTCCTTAGTTATCACCATAATTGCTGCATGTCTGTCATCACTAGCAAAAGAAAAAAGTGTCTTTCTCAGCTGCTCCCCTGCTTGTTTTGTTCGCTGTATTCTTGTAAAGTGGGAGAAAATAAGTGTCATTTAATGAATACTGCTATTCTTTGTCTGACAGCTTCATATCTGTTAGGTGTAGGAGGCCTAGTACTTTCTTTTTCTGATAATGTTTTTGACAGTGTGCTAAATTCCTCCCCCAAAAGGCCGGCGTGTATATTCTGCTAAAAGGGGCTTCATCTATCCTGAATGGGTGCCCTCTTTTAACCCCCTTCAGCTTCTGTTCTTACATTAATTGAGCTGATCAGATTGAGCATATGAATTTGTCTTTGATGTATTCGTATGTTTAGTTGACGTTGCTCTCTCTCTCATTGGCAGCGGACAGAGCTCTCAGACAAATAGGGCTGTTGCCATGGTAACAGGCAATAGCTAGGGATCTCTTGAAAAATATTTTTATTTCAAAATTCAAACTGGAAAATTCTCACTGGATATGGTTCTCAGTTCTAAACGTGTCATATCTAATGATGAATGCAATTAGGAATCCCACCAGTGTTTTAAATAATAAATTAGCCTAATTTTCTAGGCCTGGCATGATGACATACAAATACTAAAAAGGCATCTTCTTTTTAAAAAATCCATGACAAAGGACTTATTAATGACTTTTGTTCTTAGGATTTCAAATTAAAACGGATGGTAGGTTAATGATAGTGCTTCTATCTGCTGAAAACCAGGGGCCTAGAGGTAAACTTATTTTTTTTTTTTTTAAAGAAAGCACTTCAAGCTGCTCTGATATTTGGTTATTTCCTAAAAAGGTGTAGAAATCCTTCTACAAATGTTGAAAGCTATAGCAGTTGGCAAATCTCAGTGGATAAAAAATGCCCATAGCCATTTTTAATTACTGAGTATGAAAAAAATGGGATGGATGGTGAACATAAGTTTTATAGAATTTGGGCTTTTCATTATCTTACTACGCTATATAAAATGAGAAGAAAGAAAGTAGAAATAAATACTTAAATACATGGTGTAATTTGCAGTTATTTTTAAAACTTAATTAATTCATTACTATACAACTCCAGTTATATTAATTATTGTTCCCACAATTGGATCATGTGGGGCTTTGAGAATAATGAGAATCGCAGTACAGGTGGACAGTTTCAAGGGTCTAACATAATGTGAAATCACATTATAAAGATAACTATTAAAATCACACCAGTTATTTCTATTCCCTAAACTTTTCATTTTCATTATTGTTCAGTTATTTGGTATGTGTTATTTGCTATGTTATATGTCAAGATGCAGACATTAACTTCTTTTTGTTTTAAACTAACTGGCAACAGTGCTACTTTCTTGCTGAGTTAAAACAGTCAGCATGATAACATCAAGTCAACCCATAGATACTTTGGATTTGTCAGAGGGATATTTGTTTTATTCAAGCTTTAGACTGTTGTTACACAAATAATGAACGAAGAGGTTAGATTAAATCCAAATGATAATGTGTACCTATCACACATCAGTGAGTCTTGGTGTGACATTTTAGGATAAGCATTGGACTGCTAACCACAAATTTGGTGGTTCAAACTCACCAGCTTCTCCTTGGAAACCCTATACTGAGTCGTTATGACTCAGAGCCACCATGACAACATTTAGTTAACAACAAAAACAAGCATGAGAGGAGGATGCATATTACTCTGTAGGATAAGCACTGGACTTTGAACTACAAGGTCAGCATTTGAGCCTACCAGTCATTTTGCGGGAGAAAGAAGAGGCTTTCTGGTCTTACAAAGATTTTAACAGCCTCGGAAACCCTATATCGGATCGCTATGAGTTGGAACAGACTGAAGGCACTTACTAAGAACAATCACGTGTGAGTCTTTCCATATTAAATAGAACTTCTCACGTATGTTTTTGCTAAATGCTGTCAGGTCAGTTACAACCCAAAGTGACCCTTATAAGGTTTCCTAGGTGGGTTTGAACTGCCAACCTTGTGGTTTGTAGTTCAGTGCTTATTAATTTCATGTTTAAGGAAAATACAGACAAAAAGTTACACTAAGATATGAGCTGTTCTAATTTCTACACTTTTTTAAAACAAAAAAAAAATGTTCTAAAGAGATGATCACCACAAGTTTTATTATAGATAATACTTCGAAAACCGGCTGAAATAGTAGAAATGTACTATTTTCTTAAAAACAAAACAAAACAAAAAACACCAAAAAAGCCCAAGTGTAATATTTTCTAAAAGGCTCCCATAAAAAATAGCAAAGAACATCTCAGTTTCTACTGGTAAGTGAACATTTCTCCCTTTAACTATATTTCTAAATTATTTAATCAAAAAATCCACAGTTAAAGTAAATCCAAATCCATCTCAGCGTTCACATTAGAGCTGTACACTCCTGAAGCTCTCCCTGGAATGTGAGCACATACCTGGAGGTCTAGGGAAGCACCTCACCATGAGGGTCATATGGAACCTGACTACTCCGACAGAGGAGGATCAACGGACTAGTCCTTCAGGGAGTTTTTGGTTGTTTCTCTGAGGCAGGGAAGTCTATCTTCTTTGCATTCTTTCAGAGAGATTTAAATCATTTTTAGGGTGTATTTTATTGTTTTTTTTTTTTAATACAGAGGTAATTCATACTGAACAAAAGCCAAAAAAAAAAGAGTGACAATGTCCCTTCACTCCATCCAAACGCTAACCACCCCACCCCGCCCTCATCATAAAGTCAGCATTGGTTATATACTCTTTTAACACCTTTCTATTAAAAGCTGTTTCTGAAATCACCACATTTCATTTAGAACCCTTTAAGAAAATGGTAGGAGAAAGAAGGAAGAGAAAGAGAACAAGAATACTTTTCTGTTTCTTTAGTCTGCATTTAAATTAGGCAGTGTTGTTACTGTTAAGTACTGTCCAGGCGGTTCCCACACAACGATTTTGCGGTTCAAACTGACCTTGAAGTCCAGTGCATTAACCCACAGTGTCACACCAGAACGCCAAATTAAACAGTTTTTGTTGTTGTTAAGTGTCATCGAGTTGGTTCCAACCCATAGCGACCCTGTATGGGGTTTCCAAGGAGCCGCTGGTGAGCTTGAACCGCTGACCTTATGGTTCAAACCGACCTTGCAGTCTAGCGCATTTATCCACAGAGCCACACCAGGATTCCAATTAGACAGTTGCTGTTGTTGTTACGTGTTATCTAATCAGTACCGACTCATAGCGACCCTATGCACAACAGAATGAAACACTGCCCCATCCTGGGCCAGCCCCACAATTGCTGTCACACTTGAGCCCACCGATACTGCCACTTTGCCAATCCACCTCACTGGGAGTCTTCTTTTTCTCTATCCCTCCACCTTACCAAACATGATATCCTTCTCCAGTGACTGGTCCCTTCTGACAATATGTCTTAAGTATGAGAGACAAAGTTTGGCCATCCAGGCCTCCAAGGAGCACTCTGGCTGCACTTCTTTCAACACGGATCTATTGGTTCTTTTGGCAGCCCATGGCGCTTTCAATATTCTCCTCCAACACCATAACTCAAATGCATCAATTCTTCTACAGTTTTCCTTATTCACTGTACAGCTTTCACATGTATATGAGGTTGTTGAAAATATCATGGCTTGGGTCACGTGCACCTTAGTCTTCAATGCTTGCCCTTCAATACTTTGAAGAAGGTCTTGTACAGCAGATTTGCCTAATGCAGTACATCGTCTGATCTCTTGATTGCTGTTTCCACAAATGCTGATGGTTGAGCCAAGAAGAATGAAATCCTTGACAACCTGAATCTTTTCTCTGTTGATAAGAATGTTGTTTATTAGTCCAGTGGTGAGGATTTTTGTTTTCTTTACATTGAGATACAATCTATACCAATGGCTGAGATCTTTGATCTTCATCAGTAAATATTTTTTAAGTCCTCTTCATTTTCAGCAAGCAAGGTTGTATCATCTGCATATTGTAGGTTATTAATGAGTCTTCCCTCAATCCTGATGCCACATTTTTCTTCATATAACCCAGCTTCTCAGATTATTTGCTTAGCATACAGGTTGAATAAGTATAGTGAAAGAATACAACCCTGCCGCACACCTTTCTTAATTTTAAACCATTCAGTATTCCCATGTTATGTTCAAACAACTGCCTGTTGGTCCATGCATAGATTCCTCATGAGTGCAATTAAGTGTTCTGGAATACTCATACTTCGCAATGTTGTCCATAGCTTGTCATGATCCACACAATCAAATGAGACACTAGGGCATAAGAAATAATAATGTTTCACCTCCCCATCATCAACATTCATACCATGGTGCAATGAAGAGGTGACCAAGTGAGGGCTCAGTTCAGGTGGGTCCTTCCTTACCACTGCCCACACAGCCCTGGATCCTTTCCGTCTTTCCTTTCAGAGTCGCTCCTGCGTTGGGACTACCTACACTGGAGAAGTAGTATGCCTTTCACACTGTGGTACTCTAATGCCATGTTACGTTGTAGAAAGCAAGCCCTCCCTTGAAGTGTTTAAAATAGTCTGAAAATACAAAGTGCTGTGATTTTTGTTTCTTTGCCTGCTGGGCACCACACATATTTACTCAAATATAGAGTGCTCATTGACTTAGACGCTCAAGGCTTAAATTACCTCCATAAATGTCCAGCAAGTCAAAATAAAAGCTAAACATTGTTGTTACTAAAACCTATGCTGCATTGTACAAGTCTGGGGATGTATCTTAAAGACAATTTACTACAGAAAATATAAGGCAGCACAGGGCAGTGGGAAAAGACCTAGATTTGGAATCAGAATGACAGGGTCAGACATTTCTCACTAGCACCTAGACCTTAAGTGACCTCCCTGAGCCATAATGTCTTAATCTATAATATAGAGATCATAATATCAGCCCTCCTCCTAGGGTTTTTGTGCAGTGAAAATTAGATAAATACAAATGTGCTTTCAAATCTATATAGATTTCACTTGGATCCTATATCCTTCATATATTTTTAAATTAGAGCCAAGCATACTAATTTTGCCATCCAAATTACATTTCTCTCTAAAAATCTTTAAATTTGTACTTAACAATTATGAAAAACTAATTTAGCTTTGCAGTCCTGGTGTGTATGGTGCTGAAGGATAAGCACTCAACCATAAGGTCTGTTTGAACCACAAGGTCAGTGGTTCAAGCTCACCAGCCGCTCCTAGAAAACCCTATACAGGGTTGCTATGAGTCAGAACTGATTCCATGGCACTTAAGAATAAAAACAATTTAGTTTTATAGACTGACACCTGTAGGATAAGCATTGGAATTCTAACTGCAAAGTTGACCATTCAAACCCACCAGCCACTGCTTGGATCCTTATTCAGGGTTGCTGTGAGTCAGAGCTGACTCAACAGCACTTAACAACAACAGTGTAGTTTTATAATATTGTTAAGTGCCTTCAAAGTCAGTTCTGACTCAGAGAACCTGTATAGGGTTTCCAAGGAGCAACTGGTGGGTTTAAATTGCTGACTGTGTGGTTAGCAGTCCAGTGTTCATCCTATAGTGCCACACCAGGACTCATGATTTTATATCACATCAAAATATGAGCCGACACTACAAAGAACATGATTTCTTTAGTACTAAAAATGATGAAAAATTGTTTTATAAAATATTTAACTTAAACAGGTACCTAATTTCTACATACCGGTTTTTCTGTGATAGAATACGCTGTTAAATTTATTAAATGATAAGAAAATAAGGGAGATAAGAGAGCTTTTGGTCAAAGGCAAACATTAAATGTTCTAAGATGCATTACAAAAGAATTGACTCAGATATAAAATTTCAAGTTTGTACATTTACATTTTGATTCATCATTAGCAATTATGTCCACTATAGATACTATAAATATCTATAGGATTATCTTATATATATTTTGTTGTTGTTGTTGTTAAGTACCGTGGAGTCAGTTCCAACTCATAGTGACCCTGTATAAGGTTTCCGAGGCTGTCAATCTTTACAGGAGCAGAAAGCCTCATCTTTCTCCCGTGGAACAGCTGGTAGTTTCAAACTGCTGACCTTGAGGTTCACAGCCCAATTCGTAACCACTATGCTACCAGAGATATATATGAGTGATATACAATTAGGTAAGGTGGCTATAAATACACAGAGCAGTTTTTAAATTATAAATGGATAGTATGAGGGTGTTTCTAAAATTTCATGGAAAATTTCTACTGTCTTTTCATTCCATTTTTTCATGAGCTTTTGGAACCCCCTCAAATTCAGACCATTTATTACTAATTTGCTTTGTAAGAACTTTGAATATATTTTTTCCATAGAAACAATGTTCAAATGTTATGGTTGATTCCAGGCTACCCCAGAAAAATACCATTTAAGCCATATTTACCATAGACATTATGCATGAACAAAAATTTCCTGTAGAAAATCATATTGCCCTAAAACAAGACTAGTATCCTGACGTGGCACTGCAGGATAATGCACTGGACTGTAAGGTCAGTTTGAGCCACATGGTCTGCCATTTAAATCCACCAGCTGCTCCTTGGAAATCCTATATAGGGTCACTATGAGTCAGACCCAACTTGAAGGCACGTAACAGCAGTAATAGTGACCTCATGCTCTTACTCTGATTATTGGAAAGGGTAGATGATATAGGGCAATTATCTTAGGGCATAGAGAACAGATGCAAATCCAGTTTCTCTCAGAGGAAAATTCAGACTCAAATGATCAGGAATAAGGATAATGAAAGAAGGCAGAGACTATATAGGCTAATATATATATGTATATAAATAATAGTCAATAAATATCAGCCAAAATACCATAAAATACAAGAACAAAGCAGGATGGAATTTACAGAAAGTGGGAAGAGGGTGAGGAATTAGAAGTGGGCAAGATATATTGACACTATAGCAGCAGTTATAGGTGGGAAAAGAGGGAAACTTATCAGGAATTTTTTTCCTGATAACACAAATCTGTCTTGGCATATCCTTTAATTAACCCCAAGAAAAACCTGGGAATGTGTTTCTGTAGGTTGTAGAGTAGCACAGAGTTCATATTAATGAGGGAAAAGGAGAAGAAATATGTGTGGTGACTGTAAAGGAAAGGGATACCTGGAACCATGAACTGTGAACACTCATGATCTAAACAACAAAAATGAAAAAGTGCCAGCTGAGGTGGACAGCAGTACCTGAGCACACCCTCATGAAACACTTGCTTCACTTGGCTCTCAGGACACCACATTCTCCTAGTTTTCCTCCTATTCAACTGGACACTCTTTCACCGTATAGTCCTCTTCACAAATTCTAGATGTTAGAGTGTCCTGAACCTCAGATCTTAACCTAAAGTAATCATAACTAATTCCACCATGGTTTATAAATATTTCTGTATAGGATCACTATGAGTCAGAATCAACTCAAGGGCGATGGGTTTATTTGATTTGGTATGCTGGTCATTACCATAATAGTCCCAACCCAAATCTCTCTTCTGAATCCCATATTCCTATACCAATCTTCTACTCCCCCAGGATAACTTAATGACATCTCAAATGTAGCATGTCCAAAATAGAATTCTTGATGTCCCCGCAACCTCAATTTTCTCCCATTTCCTCATCTCAGTACAGCATACCCCCATTCACAGAGTTGTTTAAGCCAATAGCCTAGGAGATAGCCTTTATTTGTATCTCTCACACCTCACATTCAACTAATCAGTAATCCTTCAGGTTCTAGTTTCACATATGGTTCAAGAGAGCTGTGGTGATACAGTGATCAAATGCTCAGGTCAAAGGTTCCTGTCTTGCTCCATGGGAGAAAGATTTACAGCCTTGGAAACATGATTGGTTAATTCTACTTTTTCCTCTGGAGTCCTGGTATGGTGCTATGGGTTAATGCACTGGAGTGCAAAGTCAGTTTGAACCTCAAAGTCGGTTGTTCAAGCTCACCAGCTACTCCACAGAAACCCTATCCAGGGTTGCTATGGGTTGGAACCAATTCAACGGCACTTAACAAGAACAACTTTTTTTCGATAGGGTTGCTATGAGTTGGAATTGACTTGATGGCAATGGCTTCTATGGTTCAATTCAACATCTTCAAAATAGATAACCAAGGTCTAACACTTCTTATCATTTTATCATCTCCATCAACCTAATTCATCCTGGGACTATGGTAGCAGTCTACTAACTTTTTTCTTCACTTCCACCTTTTCTGCCTTTAGAGTTTGTTCCTCTCAGAGTAATAAGAACAACATTTTAAAGGTATAAAGTAGGTTACTTCTCGCCAAGCTCTCTACCCTCCAAAAGCCTGCTGTCACATAAAATCAAAGTCTTAGACCCTATGCGATGTCTTCTGAATACCTCTCTGGCCTTGTTCTTTCCTTTCTTAATTCATCCAGTTTAATCCAGTCATAATGGTCTTCTTGGACTATGTCAAACTTGGTTCTTTCTCATGTCTTTGCATGTGCTATTCTTTCTACCTGATGTGCTCATCTCCCAAAATATTCATGGTTTGCTCCCTCCGGGCATACAAATATCAATCTCTCTTAGATGTATCCTTTGATTGCATAAGATTATCACCTACTCCTATACCCATATGTGCATATCTGAGATTATATTATATCTTTATTCATCAGTTAATTGTCTTTTCTCTCACAAAAGTGTAAACTTTACGATGGTAGGATTTTATCCAACTTGCTCTCTGTTGGACACCTAGAACTTTACATAGTGGGCACTCATAGCAGGTACTCACTACAAGTATACTATTTATTTTGTCACCCAAATCACTAATGTGTTATGATGAAAATATATTGATTATTCATACTGATACATGAAAATCATGTTTTATAAAAAAAGAATGTTGTTACATAGACTTCAACTATATTTCATAATATAATTTAAGTTAATTTTTCATATAATGATTTTTAAAATCAATTGGATTTTTCAAAATTAATGAAATCATTAAAATATTTTCTTGAATTACATTTTGTTTTTGTTGTTAAGTGCCATTGAGTCAGTTCCAACTCATAGCGACCCTGTATAGGGTTTCCAAGGAGCACCTGGCAGGTCTGAACTGCCAACCTTGTAGTTTGAAGTCTAGTGCTGGTCCTATAGCACCATACCAGGAGTCTAGAATTACATTTAGGAAAGAGAAAATGAAGAGGCTAACGAATTCTTGAGTCTAACTTAAAAATGTGTTCTGAAATTTAAGACGTATTTATGTAACTTTTCCTAACAAGATTTTGTTAATTATTATACTGTTTGATAGTTTTTCTTAATCTATCTGCTGTTATGAACCAAACTAAAAGTGGCTTATTATTATGATATAGGAAGTGCAGTGGCTACATACAGTAAGCATTGGACTGCGAACCACAAAGTTTGTGGTTCAAGCCTGCCAGCCGCTCCGTGGAAGAAAGATGAAGTTTTCTACTCCTTTGAAAATTAAAAGCCTCAGAAGCCCTATACAGGGTCGCTAGGAGTCGGAACCAACTTGACGGCACTTAACAACAACAATTATGATATGAAGTATAAAAAAGTCCAAGGGCAAAGAATTCATGCATATGAACTTGGTTAACACATGGGATCATCTTGAGTTGGTATTAGATGAATGGAAATGGGTTTGGTTTGGCCTGAATTGTCTCAAGGTAACTAGTTATCTAGAGGGAAATCTTTGAATGAATGCTATTTGACAGCACTTGAAGAGTTGAAGAGCATTTTACATAATTACACAATATACTCATTGTTAGTGACTATTAACAAAAATAATCTAAAAATACAACTGAATGGTAACATACAATGGTGGTTATGTGCCGTGGAGTCGATTCCGACCCATAGCAACCCTATATAGGGTTTCCGAGGCTGTAAATCTTTACAGGAGCAGAATGCCTCATCTTTCTCCTGCAGATCAGCTGGTAGTTTCAAACTTGTGACTTTGTGGTTTGCAGCCCAATTCAAAACCACTACACTACCAGAACAAAAGCTAATAATTACTCTTTTGCCAAGTACTATTCTAAATTATTTTACTTAATTAACTCATCTAATCTTTGTAACAACTTTACAAAATAGGAACTATCATCAGCTCCATTTTACAGATTAAAAAAATGAGTCAGGGTGACTTTCTATGGCTACACAGTTACCACATGGTGTTGTTGCTAGGTACCAGTGAGTTGTTCCCACTCATAACAACCCTGTATACAATAGAACTAAACACTGCCCAGTTCTGCTCCATTCTCATAACTATTACTATGTTTGACCCCATTGTTGCAGCCACTCTTTTCATCCATTTCATTCAGAGCCTTCCTCTTATTTACTGCATGAAGTCTTTCTCCAGAGATGAGTCCCTCCTAGTAACACGTCCTAAACTATGTGTGATGAACATGCGATTGTCCTTCTTCCAAGGAAGATTTGTTTATTCTTCTGACAGTCTAGGTATATTCAGTATTCTTGGCTAACATCATAACTCAAAGACATAAATCTGTATTTTGTATTCCTTATTCATTGCTGTTTTTTCATATGCATATAAGGTGACTGAAAATATCAAGGCTTGGGTCAGATGCACCTTAGTTTTCAAAGTACCATCTTTCTTTCTTAACAATTTAAAGAAACTTTTGGCAACAGATTTACCCAATGCAATTCATCGTTTGATTTCTAGACTGCTGCTTCCATGGGCACTCATTGTGATCCAAGTAAAATGAAAGCCTTGACAACTTCAATATTTTCTCTATTGATCACAATGTTACTTATTGGTCCAGTTGTAAGGAGTTCTATTTTTCCTTATGTTGAGGTATAATCCACACTGAAGGCTGTAGTCTTTGATTTTCATCAGTTAAGTGCTTCAAATCCTT
Source organism: Chrysochloris asiatica (assembly GCF_000296735.1). Lineage (NCBI taxonomy): Eukaryota > Metazoa > Chordata > Mammalia > Afrosoricida > Chrysochloridae > Chrysochloris > Chrysochloris asiatica. The sequence goes on from NW_006408629.1 coordinate 5,163,425, forward strand.
CACTATCAGTAGGCAAAGTTGTATCATCTGTGTATCATAGTTTAATGAGTCTTCCTCCAGTCCTGATATTGAATTCTTCTTCACACAGTCCACCTTCTCAGATTATTTGCTCAGCATACAGAGTGAATAAGTATGGTGATAGGATACAACCCTAAAATAAACTTTTCTTGAATTTATAACATGTAGTATCCCTTTGTTCTGCTCGAACAAATGTCTCTTGGACTAGGTATATATTCTGCAAGAGCACAACAAGGTGTTCTGGAATTCCCACTTTCACAATGTAATCCATAATTTGTTATGACCCATAGTCAAATGCCTTTGTATAATCTTTGAAACACATGTAGATATACTTCTGATAGTCTGCTTTCAGGCAAGATCCATCTGATATCAGGAATGATATTCCTCATTCCACATCCTCTTCTGAATCGGCTTGAATTTCCAGCAGTTGCTTATCAATGTCTTGCTGCAACTGTTATTATTATTATTATTAGCAAAAATGTTACCTAAATGTGATATTAATTTGATAATTTCCACATTATGTTAAATGGTCTGTCTTCTGAATGGGCAAAAATAAGCATCTCTTCATGTCAGTAGATGCGTGAATGCTTCCATGGTACGTTCATTTATTGAAATATCTCAATAATTATTCCATTACTTTCTGGAGGTTTTTTTGTTTTTTGTTTTTTACCATGCTTTCAGTGCATCTTGGGTGTTTTCCTTTGGTACTACCAATTTTTGATCATAGGCTGCCTCATTCGATGGCTGAATAGCAACCAATTCTTTTTGGTATGGAGATTCTGTGTGTTCCTTCCAGCTTCTTTTGATGCTATGTTGTTTAATATCGTGCCTATAGAATCCTTCAATATTGAAACTCAAGGCTTGAATTTTACTCCCCGTTCTTTCAGCTTAAAAAAATGTCCAACATGTTCTCCCCTTTTGGTTTTTCAAATCAAAGTTTTTGCACATTTTATTATAGTACTTTACTTTATCTTGACATCTTCTGTTTAGCTCTTTTACTTCGCCATTTCTTTCTTTTGCTTTAGCAAATTTCGGGGCCCCTCCGAAAATCAATTTGAATTTTTTTTCCCCCTGTATTTACAATGAATTTTTTTCTTTATGGATAAGTATGATGTCCTTGATGTTAGCCCACAACTCATCTGGTCTGCGGTCATTAGTGTTCAATGCATTGTCTCTTTTCTTAAGATGATCTCTAAATTCTGGTGGGGTATGTTCAAGGTCATAGATGAGACAGCTGAAAATGTACCTAAGTGATCTGCCATCAGAATATGTGATGTTAACTGTCACAGAGTTAAACCACATCACAACCACTTTACTCCATAATTTTACCAGGAACATGTACTTTAGTTAGTAAAACTGAGTTTTTATATGTAAGAGATTAGCAGTAATTGGAAATTGTTTCCTAATACTGTACCGTGAAAGTAGCTAACCAGCTCCTTACAAAGACCTGTTGGCACAGGAGTTAAGCTATCGGTAGCTTGACTCCACTAAGCACTTCATGGGAGAAAGATGTGGCAGTCTGCTTTCATAAAGATTTACAGCCTTGGAAACCCTTTGGGGCAGAGGTCCTCTGTCCTACAGGGTCACCATGAGCCAGAATCACCTGGAAGGCAATGAATTTGGTTCTGTTTGCTATTCGTCCTTTTTAATCCGAAATCGGTGTTCATAGAAAACAGTTGAACACTACTGTGCATGTCTACTAGTTGTCTTCAATTCTTTAATGATATGTTAGAGAAAATCATATCTTAAAGAAAAATATTAGGAAAATTTAAAGTATATAATTCCTAATGAAGCAAAAAGTGAGCACAGAAAATTAAGTTATAAATTATTGTAACATTAAATTTCATTATTAAATGTATTTCCTACTCTGGATGCCAGACAATCTATGGACTTCTTATAAACACATGGCTATTATTGTAAATTGATTTTTTACATTTAGACAGGTCAAAATTCCCACAAATATTTCCAAGAGGCATGCTAATGATTAATTCTACCTTTAGAAGCTTAGAGATTAGAATCTTATTGACTTTTCCACTGCTTTCCATCAACTTAGAGATCACGCTTACTGGAAAGTAGAAACCAAAGAGATCAAACTTTTTTTTTCCAGAGTTTAGAAGTCTCTTCAACCCAGAATATTTTAAGCTATATTAAACACCAATTTTGTATCTATCTACCTATTAATACCTTAAATTTCTGTCATAGGTACCTAAAAATTATCAATAAATAACAGTTTGGAATAATTTAAAGGTCGCCCAAACTACTGCAGTCTAAGTCAATGTTATCCATAAATAACTGCTAAAGAAAGTTAGCATCCGTTAAATATATGTGACTTCTTTTACAAAACCACCAAATAACTTTCTACATGTTAGACTGTCCAACACTCTGCATTCTACAGGCATGCTTTGCACTCCAGCTGTAGCAGTAAAATTACTGAAACTGTAATTCTCTTAATATTTAAATAATATATTAAAATTTAATTTTCAGCACCTGGAAGAATCTGTTTGTGTGCCAGTAAATGAGGTAGTTGGGCCTGGAGCTCCTATACATATGGGACTCAAAAACAACCTATCACAAATAATTACTAAGCTAGAGCAGCTGTAGTCCCCACAATAGTCATTTAAAAATCAGGTCAAAGTTGCTTGAATTCTTTTCCATTTTCAAGATACCTTACGCATAAATTCTGTGACATTCATCCTTTCCGCATTTTGTAAATTATTTATTTTACAGATAATTATATATGAGGGTGGGCAGGATAGGTAGGACAGCTTGTGTGTGTGTTTTAAGTTGTGCAAGTTAAAAAAAATGAAGCACCTGACCTCTCAGGTTCCTAAATGGCTTGAGTAAATGTGGCGATTCCAAAGCATATGTATTTGTTAAATCCATTTACAGGAAAAATGACATATTTTGCCAATAAACAAACAAACAAAAATATTATTAACTAAATTATAGTTACTATTACATCTATATGGCTTTCTGACATACATTGTGTATATCTAATAGATGAATCTAAATAGAGATATATGAATCCAAATATACACACATGCGTCATTAACAAAATATTCTTCAATGTATTCTTTTTTTCCCAAATCACAATGCCATCTGGTCTATGAAAAAGAAAAAAATATGACTGATAAGGTTTTCATTTATTAAAGTTGAATTACTGGATGAGGGGAATAAAAAAATTATATTCATACCTAAGAAAATAAAAACCTTTTAAAGAATGTTTTATGGAGACATAGTATCTAAGTTTATAACTCTATCTGGAATTGGCTAGCTGTTACATTTATCTTCTTCCACCTCTCAGACTTCTAATCCAGTTACCAAGAAATAAAAACTCAAGGAAAAGGGGGACATTTTAGGATTTTTTTCCATTACTTTAGTGAGATTCACATTGCTTTCACCAACAGCTACATGTAAAAGAAAATTAATTTTAAAAGTGTATTTAGTAAAAGATGGCAATGGCAAGAAATGCCTTTCAAATCAAAATTTTAATCACTTCAAGTCACTTTTAGATTTCCAATCAGATTCTTGGATATGGAAATACTCTAAATGTCTCTTTTTGGAAAGCATCTAAAGACAACCTGCACCTGATATTTCGAAAGAAAATTAATGAATTTTTTGTTGTTGTTGTTGGAGGGAAAGATGGGGATTAGGGAATAGAAAAAAAAAAATGTACCAAGAATTTATACACTATTACCTTCAATCATTTTGATGCAAGTCATTCATACCACCACCATGCTAACAAGACATCCAATTTACTAAACAATGAATACTGAAAATACATTTAAAAGGTACAAATGACTGTCCAAAGAATGACACTGAAAAATATTAAGTAACAGCTCTACCTCAAGATAAGCCTCGCCATTAAAGAGTTTTAATGAAGAGAGCCTTCAAAGGCGAAATCAGGAGGCATTGATTAGATTGCCTCTAACTTTGTGTTTTGACACCTTCGTCTTTCGTGGCATTATATTGTCTCTGTGCATCTTACAAAGGAAGCATTTTACTAGGCCCACACAAGAACAGGACACGGCAATGCTTATAAAAGAGACTGTCAAGGGTGTGAGCCAAAATGGGTCTCATTTGGATTTCAAGTGAAGAAAACTCCTAATGCATTTCATTACAATGTATGCGAACCTCTGAAAAGAAGGATGGATTGGGATTCTCACCCCTATTAATTTATTGAAATGGATTCAGTTTTTTCTTGTATATCAAGAGAGACCATGTGTTTCAAGCAAGGTAACAATATTATAGTCCCAATAACCAAATATGCTATGATTCAATATGCCCTTCTGTGAGATAAAGAGGATGCAATTTTCTTGATAATTGGGATTTGAGTTTAAGAATAAATCCTACAATAGCATGGCAACAAATAAATATTCTTTGTTACTATCAGTTTTAAAGATATGATCAAGCTGCTATACAACACAGGGATTGATTCGGTCTTTGTTACCAGAGCAGGCTTTTTACCATTTGAAATCCTATTTTTTTTTTTTTTTCTTTACTACTGTCATTCACATATTGACTTTTTATTTCATTGAGGAATTGTGTGCATGATGTAATTAGGATAACACCAATGAAAGTCATATTTTATTAAAAGATAGTGAAAAGAGACTGAGACAAAGTCATAGCATTTTAAGCACTGCATTGCAGTCTACATATACCTTTCTTCAAAAGAATGTTCTAGTCTTCAATGAGCCCCATTAGACAATTCATGGGGGAGACAACAACACTTACATTTAGCTGTTTTCTCAAATTTATTAGAATGATACACACCCTTCAAATTTTTCAATCCCCAACCACAGAGAAATACCATGATCTAATGCTCTTAGACATTCTAAATAATTTCATAAATTACAGGATTATAAATATAAGACATATGCTCTCATTGCTCTTTAACACCATTAACATTTAGAGATGATTGATTATGTTATACCAATAACATTCAGTGAATTCAAAGCTGATCTATTTTTTATGTAAATCATACAACCTGCTAATCAAATTAAAGGTTAAATATACATAAAGTCTTAGAATAAAATACAGATAATCTTTCACACAGAACATGGACCCAGGATAAGCATACTCAAATGTGATAGAAACCATGGATTCATAGGTTGCTTACTAATTAAGTCCAGAAAAACAGCTTGAGCATGTCCTCATTTTGTTGTTATATATTTTACTCCAAGTAGGAATAATATACCCACGGCTAAGTAAAATTACAAAACGGCCAGCTAGAAAACAGTTGGAAATAAATGTACATTTACAAACTTGGAAAGAACCCTCTATAAACAAATTCATATTAATCATTTAAATTCTCCAATGGATAGGACGATAAAAAGATGCAGTAAGAGTACATACAAACCTCACAGTCAGCATGAGTACACACATGTTGATATATGTCCACATGCATACATTCTTAATGTAACAGAAAACTATATACAAAATTTTAACAGCAAATATCAATTAACCTTAGTATGTGATTATTTTTATAAGAAAGTTTACATATCTGCTTGCAATACATATAATAGTGGATTTTTCTGATGAACTGTAATTAAATTCGAATGATGCATGTTTCTTATTCTTATCTTGACAGTACTTGTACTCTCAAGTAGAGCCCATTACACACAAATATACAGCAGGTTACTTGCTGAATAATGTATTTGAAACACTTAAAATTACTGGGAAGTTGCCTAAGATCTACACATGAATACATATTTTGGCCTTAACTTTCATTACTGCATTTCTTCACCTAAATTTATTTTTATAATCTACTTACAAAGCAGTTAATATCAGAGTTTTTTCAGGACATAAGAAAGGTTCTCACACTACCTTTATGATATAAACTTTATGACATTCTGAATGAGGCTGACAAGTTTAAAATTTGATCCATAAAATAAGTGATATACTTATGTTAATTCACCTCTTTAAAGGTATTATGTGTTGCTTCATTTTTTTGACAAGGCTTCCATTCATTGTAGAGACATGTTGAAAAACATTATATTTTCTCTCAATAAGGAAAATCACTTTACCCACTATCATGCTTGTTCTGTCTCAATAAAAAATCAATCATCAAATGCTTGCTTCCAAGTTTTACTTGTTAATCTGCCAATTTATGCATACAGTTTGGCTCAGCAGAAATTCACTCAGCACCATTGCTTTCATTATTATAATTTTGCACATCTCATAAAATACTTTAAACTTAGGGAGTAGGGAGAATGAAGAAAGTTTCTATGAGCTTCTACAAAGCATTTAATGGTATAGTAAAAGTATAGTGGTCTGATGTCGTTCCAAACCATCATTTTTAAAGAGAAAGAAAAACTATAGTGTTTCTGTGGTTTTTCAAAGTAATAAAGGCCTGATTGATCCCTCTGACTAAGGCAATTGAATCGGTTGTCTAAATGGTAGTAACGTCAATGTCAGATATGTGGTTATCTTTTCATTTTGGTCCATTCTTGAATGTAAAAATCAGATGTTTGAAGGACATTTCAGTGACCTGTTATGGCCTCTGCAACTCTCAGACACAATACTAGTATTCCTTATATAAGTGCCACATTTTGGATAAAAACCATTTCATCAATGATGCCTTTGCGACATCTGGCGGTCCTTAGGATATATAAAAATTACTTTTTGTTTTTCCAAATCTATCAGTCCTTGAAATTCCAGTCCCAAAGCCTTTGATACCCCCTAGCGGGGGCACAAAAGCACTCTGGCCTGTAAACTAGGACGTAGACTACCATGAATCCATATGGTGCAAAAGGTCACAAATCTTGAGATGTGGTGACATCATGACAATAAGACACTTTCTAGACAGAAGCTGACCCATTTTGAATATAAAAAGGACCCTGATCACATGCTCCCACACATTTAAAACTATAGAGAAAAAAGAAATATGCTAAATGCTCCATGCAGAAGCTGAACACTGGTGTGTGAAGGTACCTATAGTTCTCACACTTAAGGAAAACTACACGAGGATTTCCGGACAGATTGCTTTAAGTGATCCAAGAGCCCTAGTGTTTTATGCTATAAATTGATGCTCAACATATTTTAATAAGTGGGGTGTACGTGGCTGAATTACCTGGTGCAAGTTTCCATGCACTCTTAGTTTCCTTTTAAGTGACAAATCCATCTGTATTGAAAATCCATCTGTATTGAAACTTGTTCTACATGCCTCTGTCTTTAGTTATATTTCCAAGAAAGCATAGAACTAGAATATGACTTTATGCAAAGTTTATATTGTTGTCTCAAGATAATGCAGTATGAGGAAAGGCAAATCAAAACTTATTCTCATCTCTTCACCACATTTTCACATTATCTACATTATATTTGTTGTCTACATTGAGAAATCATGACTAATTCTTCACTCAGTGGAAGAAAAGTACATGCATTATACAATTAATGTGTCTTTTGTTCTGAGACTTTATGAACTAGCACACTTAGAAGCAATGAGATCAAATTCAAATGTCCTATGCTGACTTCCTCCCAATTTTCAAATATTTGCTTGAAAATCTATATATAGTATTTGGATTATAAACTAATATTTTAAAGAAATTTTGCAGAGAAAAGAGCACATTCTTCCCAGACTTGATTTTTATAATTAATATTTAATAGTATCTAGTTCTTGATATTTTCAAGTGTTTAATAGTTCATAGGCAGTCATTGTTAGCATTAGTAGATTCAGCCTCCTGCCACAGTACAAAGACTTGTTGTAGTTAAGAATATGCTATGGAGTTGTATTGAAAGATACTATATTTCAAAATTTAACCAATTTACTATTACTTATAAAGAACATATAAAAACAATTCCCATAGAAATGGATTCTAATTTATATGGAATTATAAAAATTTCATGTATATTAAAAAGTTGGCATGTATTTTCCATCAGCTAAATATTGCCATTAGGCTAGCAAAAATTCTTTTGATTGTTATTTGTAGATTGAAATTTGATCATGAATATAGAAACTTGTCTTTTAAAATTATATCATTTCTTTATTTTAATGATACAGATTCCTACAAAACAGTAAGCCGATTATAGATACTGCATTCGCTTGTTGTTTTTGAAAGGATGGCTAATTAAACAATTATTTATATAAAAAATACCAATATGTGTTATTTTAAAGAAGAAATAGTAAGAGGAAAAAGTAGAACAGTCTATTAGATTATTTGCTGATATCTTAAATTATAACTCATGGGTTAATGAAAAAACTAAAATGAGATATAAAATGTAGTAAAATAATGACATTTAGTCAAATATCATTCTTTTGTAAAAAGGTATAAAAAAATAAATATTACAATGAAACCTAGAAAAAAATGACTACATATATACCTTTACAGTAATACTAGACTTAAGTACTTTTAAATGTTAAAGAAATAATTTTGATCAAGGATAAAATAAAATATATTATTCCCAATAAACAATTAGGTAGTAAAATAAAAAGTATTTTAAATATGATTATACACATAGATATTTTTAAAAAGTGATAATTTGAAAGTAACTTTATTCTTTTCTTGGGTCTGTCTTTTATAAAGGTGTCACAGAGAAATTTCACTATGTAACTTTCACTAAACTTTTGTCAAAATAAATTTTCAAATTTGACATATTAATAACTGTCAACTTTCAATATGTCAACTCTAAACATAAAGAAATGTTTCCATTGCCACATTATGTAAGTTCTTTGTAAAGATAGTTTGTTTTCTGAAAATCATTTTGAAAGTATTAAAAAACAGAACAGATTCAGATTAAGAAGAGTAAGAAAATAAAATGGAAATGAGCAAACTGATGATAAAAGATGCTAAATATGGTAGGTACTAAAGGAGATCCAACATAGGCATAATTGGTATTCTTGAAAGGAACTGAAAAAATGGAAAAAAAATATCCAAAGACATAACTCAAGAAAACTTTCTAGAAATAAAGAGTTAACTATACTAATTTAATATACTAATACTAATAAATAATGTCCTTGGGAAAATTGTTACAGAATGATAAACAGCAAGATATATGCTGGTAATATCACTAATTTATAAAAATAAGTAATTCCTTGGATGTTCAAGAAAAAAAATATGAAGTCACTAAAGGAAGAAAAATAAACTAGTCTCAGAGCTCTATACAGAAAACAGTGGAATGATGGCTACAAAGACTTCTGTTAAACAAAGTATGTTCCAATAAGTTTATATACAGTCAAGTTGTCATTCAAGCATAAAGGCAACAGGCAACATATTTTATATATGCAATATTCAATGAAGACAATGGTCATAAGTCCATTTTAAAAACTACTAGAGACTGAACTTCAACTAACTGAGAGAAAAACTGAGAAATCATGGCAAAATAGCAATCGTGAAAATTGAAATCATTTAAATGTATACTAAAATGAATCTATGAAAATTATTGTTAGGAAACAAAAGACAAATGGTAAAAAGCAATAAAATTTATAAATAATATGAATTTTTTTAAATACAGGAACTAAGGAATGAAGTTGACCTTATGATGCGTACATTAATTTTCTTTTCTGTTATATGCAGTATCAAAATGAAAGTATACTTAAAGCTATTGTTGCTAATTGCTAGCTACTGAGTTGGTTCTGACTCAAAGTGACCCTGTATAGCATTTCCATGGAGCAGCTGGTGGATTTGAACAGGCAACTTGTGCTTATCCTACAGTGCCACAATAGGACTCCTATTTAAAGCTATAAAAGTAAATAATAAAATAATCAAGACAAATATCATTCTATTAAAATTATGTGATGAAGAGGAAGGAGAGATGTAGGTAGAAAGGTAGGTTGGAGTTGAAGAAAGTCATTCTATCATTGTTTATTGTGGAAGTCAACAGTTTAAAAGAAATACAATTAAATATTAAATTATAATTTTTTAGGGTAGTCATAGAGTCCTGGTGTGGCACTGTGGGTAAATGTATTGGACAGCAAGGTCAGTTTGAATCTCAAGGTTGGCAACAACAACAAAGGGTAGTCATTAGCAAAACTAATAGCTGAACACACTACTTGTGGGAAAAACAAAATGGCTGAGGGACATTGACCGGAGCTTACTCTTTGCTATTTTATTTTATTACAGTCTTGGATTTCTATACCAGATGAATGGATATACCCATGAAACATAAATGTCTTTTCAAAACTTGAAAGTATCTGACATATGTTTAATATGATTCTTAACAAAGCACAAGTATGATTATGTTGGCCCCCATATATGTTCATCTACTAAAACACTCACCAATTAAAGTTTAAAAAGCCTTACAGCACCTGGCAACGTATGACTGCTTCTCTCTACTATCTCATAGAGGAATTCTTTCTGCTATGTATGTTTTATTCCTCTTACTCTGGATTCTTGTCAGTTACTCAAAAGCTCTTCAATTTGACTTGTCACAGACTTTATCTAGCTATGCAGACTGGTCATTAAATCTCAAATTGCACTTCCGTGTGAGTAAATGTCTTGATGGAATGCATTGTAGAGTTACTTTGTTGTTCTTAAGTGCCGTCGAGTCAGTTCCAACCCATAGCGACCCTGTATAAGGTTTCCGAGGAGTGGCTGGTAAGCTTGAACTGCCAACCTTGCAGTTCAAACAGACCTTGCAGTCCAGTGCATTAACCCACAGGACCAAGCCAGAGTCACTTAATCTAGAGTAAATTAGTATTTCCTAGAATAAATGATATTTACTCTGGTAGCGTAGTGGTTACAAATCGGGCTGCGAGCCTCAAGGTCAGCAGTTCGAAACTACCAGGGGTTCCACGGGAGAAAGATGAGGCGGTCTGCTCCCGTAAAGATTTACAGCCTCGGAAACCCTGTGTAGGGTGGCTATGAGTCGGAACCGACTCAATGGCACAAAACAATAACAACAGCAGTTGAATGAGCCAGTGAAGGTGTATACAGAACATGAAAGCACCAAACATAGGAATTGTAAGTAAAAACAACTCGAAGCAAGAGAAAGCAAAACATTTTTAATACCTTAGCAAAATAGGATCGGATCACCTTCATTATTAAGGAGTAACAATGTATCTTGCTAGGAATCTGACTGTGAACTGCAAGGTCAGCAGTTTGAAATTACCAGCTGCTCCGCGGGAGAAAGATGAGGCTTTCTACTCCCGTAAAGATTTACAGCCTCGGAAACCCTGTTCAGAGTTGCTATGGGCACTTAACAACAACAACAACAACAACAGGCTATTGTTAGGTGCCATTGAGTTAGCTCTGACTAGCAGCCACTCTATATATGACAGAATTAAATGCTATCCAGTACTGCCACATCCTCACAATTGTTCCTGTGCTGAGTGCATTGTTGCAACCACTGTGTAAATCCATCTTGTTAAAGGACTTCTTCTTTACACTGACCCTTTACTTTAACAGGGGTCCTGGTGTGGTGTGCTTAATGTGCTGGACTGCAAAGTCGGTTTGAACCACAAGGTCAGCTGTTCAAACTCACCAGTTGCTCCTAGGAAACTCTATACAGGGTTGTTATGGGTCTGAACTGACTTGATGGCATTTTACAACAACAACAACAACTACTTTAACAAGCATGTTATTCTTTTCCAGGGACTGGTTCCTCCTGAAACAAGTCCAAAGTCTTCCATACTTGCCTCTAAGAGTGGCATTCTAGCTGTACTTCTCCCAAGACAGATTGTGTTTTTTTTCTGGCAGTTCATGGAATATTTAATATTTTTGCCAACACCATCCTTCAAATATATCAATTCTTCTCTAGCCTTCTTATCCATTGTCTAACTTTTGCATGTATATGAGACAATTGAAAATACCATGGCTTGTGTCAGCTACATCTTAGTCCTCAAACTGACATCTTTGCTCTTTAAAGATTTACTTATTTTAACTTTTTATTGTGAATTAGATGAAGGGTTACAGAGCAGATAATTAGTTTTGCATTAAACAATTCATACACATTTTGTTTCAATACATTGATTGCACTTTTCGCAATGTAAACCATGGTATTTCAAATCTCCTCAATATGCAATGTGAAAGTTGGACAATGAACAAGGAAGACAGCAGAAGAACTGATATATTTGAATTAGGGTATTAGAGAAGAATATTGAAAAGTACCACAGACTTTATGAAGAATAAGAAATATGAGTTGGAAGAAGTAAAGCCAGAATAATCCTTAGAAGCAAGAATGGTGAGATTTTATCGCTCTTACTTCAGAGATGTTGACAGGAGGGACCAGTTTCCTGGAGAAGGACTTCATGCTTGGTAAAGTGGAGGCTCGGTGAAAACAAGGAAGACCTTCCGTGAGATGGACTGACACAATTACAGCAACAATGAGCTCAAACAAAACAACAATTGTGAGGATGGCACATTCTGTTGTACACTGGGTCACTGTGAAAAGGAACTGACTTGATGGCACCTAAAACAACAACAATGTAATATCACTTCCTCCCTGTGCTTCTCGTTTCCATTCCTCCTTCTTTCCTAAGCTTTGTCCTTGGATAAATACTGTCCTTTTTATCTGAAATGGTTGATTACTCTAAGGTGTAAGTACTTCCCTAGTGCTATAGGTCCTCTTTTAAACCTATCTATTGTTTGTCTGAAAGTTGAGTCACAGGGGTGAGTTCAGTTCCAGACCCAAAGGATGACTAAGGATGACTAAGTCTTGGGGTTCCACCAGTCTCTACCCAACCAGTGAGCCTGGCCTTTTTTATTATGATTTGAGTTTTGATTCACCTTTTTCTCTCACTCTATCCAGCACACTTCTAATGTAATGCCTTCCAGTGCAACTGGTAGTGGTAGTCAGACACCATCTACTTATTCTGGAGAAAGAGAGATGGTTCTTCACTGCTTTAAAGAGGCCTTTTGCAGCACTTTTACCCAATGATTTCTTGACTACTGCTTCCATGGGCATCGATTATGGGTCCAGGTAAAATGAAATATTTGACAACTTCAATTTTTTTTCTCTGTTTATCATGATGCTGCTTATTGGTCCAATGGTGAGAATTTCCCTTTCTTTATGTTGAAGTGTAACCCATATTAAAGGCATGAACTTCATCAAGCGATTCAAGTGTTCTTAATTTTTCAGCCAGCAAGGTTGTGTCATCTGCACAGCACAGGTTGTTAATTAGTCTTTACCCAAACCTGATGCCATATTCTTCTTCATATAGCCCAGCTTCTCAGATTATTTGCTCAGCATACAGACAGAATAAGCATGGTGAAAGGTTACAACCCTGACACCCACCTCTCCTGATGCTAAGACATACAGTTTCCTTTGTTTTGTTCAAACAACAGCCTCTTGTTCTATGTACAAGTTCCACATTATCACAAATAAGTATTCTGGAATTCCCACTGTTTCCAATGTTATCCATAGTTTGTCATGATTCACACAGTCAAATGTCTTTGCATACTCAATAAGACGTAGATAAACATCATTCTGGTGTTCCCTTTCAGTCACCATCCATATAATATTAGTAATGATAGCCCTCATTTCACATCCACTTCTGAATCCAGCTTGCCTTTCTGGCAGCTCCTTGTCCATATACTGCTGCAACCGTTTTTTTGAATTCTCTTCAGCAAAATTTTACTTGCATGTGGTATTAATCATATTGTTTGACTTTTTCCACATTCTATTAGATAACCTCTTTGGAGTGGGCACAAATATGGATCTTTTGCAGTTGGTTGACCAGGCAGCTGTTTTCCAAATTTCGTAGTATACATGAGTGCTGGAACACTATCAGTTTGTCAAACCATTTCAATTGTTACACTGCCAATTCCTGGAGTTTTTTGTGTGTTTTTTTTCCCAATATCTTCAGAGCAGTTTGGACTTCTTCCTTTAAAACCATTCATTCTTGATTCCTGAAATGGTTGAACATGAAACATTTCATTTTGGCACAATGTCTCCATGTATTCCTTTCATCTTCTGTTGATGCTTCCTATGCTGTTAAATATTTTGCCTATACGGCCCTTCAGTTTTGTAACTTGGAGCTTGACTTCTCTCTTTAGTGCTTTCAGGGTGAGAAATGCTGAGCTTGTTTTTACCCTTTGGTTTTCCAACTTCAAGTATGTACACATTTCATTAAATGCCTTACTTTGTCTTCTCAAACTTTAGCCTACATTAAAATTGCCTGAACTATAACTAGGTTTGGGCTTAATCACTGAAATGCAATAATGATTTTTTTAAAGGTTTTATTGTGAATTATATGATAGTTTACAAGGGAGAATATTAGCTTTACATTCATCCTATCATATATCGTATCATTGCCATGGTTACAATCCCCTCCATGCATCAGCAACCAACCAAAGGGTATACAGTACAAGCCTGCCCCACACCCCCGGTTGTCAGCACACAGCCCCTCTCCCTCTCTGTGTCTAAAGTCTCCAACTGCTCCATCTCAGGCATCACTGCTTCTCTGGGTAGGGTCCCACTCTCTGCTCTTCTCCCTTGATGGTCCCAGGGACCTCCGCTCCTAGGCTGAAAAGTTAATCACTTTCCTCCTTGCTACA
>NW_006408629.1:5179798-5180859 GCF_000296735.1 Chrysochloris asiatica
TCACTATGAGGACTAGGGTACAAGTCATGGTATTTTCAGTCCCCTCATATGCATGTGAAAATTGGACAATGTCCAGAGAAGAACTGATCCACCACTCCTTTATCAGTTTGTCATACTGTGGTAGCTTGTGTGTTGTTTGTGATTCTGGAAGCAATGCCACAGGAATTTTAAATACTAGCAGGGCCACCCATGGTGGACAGGTTTCAACTAAGCTTCCAGACAAACACAGAGTAGGAAGAACAAGAGATGGACTACTTCCAAATATTTAGTCACTGAAAACCTTATGAATAGCTGTCAAACACTGTCAGCACCATGTTACTGAATACTGAAGCATGATGAATAACAACAGTATATTGTCAGATATAGTGCCAGATAGATGAGACAATCGGGTTAAAAGGCACTCAAAAGATAACTAGGGAAGAACATTCTCTTCAAGGTAGAGTTGTTCCTTGGAAAGCTCCACAGTGAGGTCAGGTGGTAGTGAGGAAAAGTAAAGAACAAAACTATGAAGCTTCAAAATTCAAATTGTACAAGTCTCCAATGTAGTATTTAGTTTAGTACTGAGTCTTGAGATATACACATTTAGTACGGGAAATAATGTAGTCTGCATACACTGACTTTCTATTTTCCATTCTTTTTGAGTATAAATCCACTAATGGACCTTTCTGATAATCTTAGTGTGATGCTCTTTCTCCCCAAGATGTTTTTTTAGGTTGGGTAGGAAGAATTATTAATAAACTAATGTCCAGTAGCTTATCTAATGCTGTCAAAGACTGTTATTGTTATAAGGTGCCATCGAATCGGTACTGACTCATACATAGTGACTTTATGTACAACAAACAAAACACTGCCCAGTCCTGGAACAACCTCACAATTGTTGCCACGTTTGAGGCCACTGATGATGCCACTTTGCCAATCCATCTCGCTGAGATGCTTCCTCTTTATCTCTGAACACCCACCTTACTAAACATGATGTCCTTCTCCAGGGACTGGTCCCTCCTGACAATATGTCCAAATTATGAGACACGAAGTTTAGCCATCATGGCCTCCAAGGAGCACTC
>NW_006408629.1:5183864-5195798 GCF_000296735.1 Chrysochloris asiatica
GCCGCTCCGCGGGAGAAAGATGAGGCTTTCTACTCCCGTAAAGATTTACACCCTCGGAAACCCTGTACTGGGTTGCTATGGGTCGGAACCGACTCGATGGCACTTAACAACAACAACAATAGTTTAGTAATGTGTGAAGAAATTACACATTTCTTGGTACCAAATGGGCAGAAACTTGTTTACAATTACGAGATAAAAATTGGCTAAATTTCTCCATTTTATAAAGTGGATGTCCAAGGAAATGAGGACACTTCTTACTTTATATGAGGATGGCACAGCCATTCAAAGATTCTCCAAATTAGTTACACGATAAGCATCGTCATCATCACTGCTACCACCACTACCACCACCACCAACACCACACCACTACCACCAATACCACCGTCATTGTCATCAGAGAAACAATTCATGACTCCATTTATGTCAATTCAAGAACAACTTGAAAGTTTGCATCAAGCTAGATGAACTGTTTTTTAAGTGATAGAGATATAACTGATAATTATTTAAATGTCTTGGCGCAAGTGTGCCTTTTTCCTCAGCTAACATTTTCTTAAATTAAAGTGCAGTTGCAAAGCTCCTAGAGATGTATACACAAGTTACATTTTAAATCACTGGTTGTAAAATACAAGGAATGATTTTATATACATAAACTTGAGATTTAATACCCAAATAGCATATCAGAGGTTGAAGTCCAAAGGATCAAATTTTAAAAATGTTTAAATTCAGTAAAGTCAGTGACAGAGAGGCGAAAGTCAGAAATCTGAGAACTCCAGAAAAGTAGGTACTAAGAGTAGCTTTAGATAAATGTAATCTCTGCATATACCATAGAATTGCCGGTAAGCTCAAGGCATTAACTGCCATTTGTCCAAAAATTTATCCTATTGTGTCATTATTTACAGAAATTTAGGAGGCATCTCCTTTGAGATCAGGAATGAGAGAATCCATTCAATTCAATACTAAATCAAGGATCCTAGGAAGTCCTAGTGTGGTGCTGTAGGATAAGCCCTGGACTGCAAAGTCAGTTTGAACTGCAAGGTTGGCAGTTCAAACTTGCCAACTACTTCTTGAAAATGCTATACAGGATCACTAAGAGTTGGAACAAATACGACAGCATTTAACAACAGCAACCAAGATAATAAAGAGTAAATATCTAAACAGTGCTAATACTTGTTGTTGTTGTTAGGTGCGTTTGAGTTGGTTCTGACCCATAACGATCCTATATAGGGTATCCAAGGAACAGCTACTCTGGTAGCGTAGTGGTTACAAGTCAGGCTGCTAAAATCAGCAGTTCTGCAGGAGAAACTACCAGCAGTTCTGCAGGAGAAAGATGAGGCTTTCTACAACCATAAGGATTTACAGCTTCAGAAACCCAGAGCAAGGTCGCAATGAGTCGGAACTGACTCCCTGGCATACCAAGGAACTGCTGGTGATCTTGAACTGCCAACTTTGCAGTTCAAACAACTTTGAAGTCTGGTGCATTAAACCACAGTGCTTATAATTGGAAGGGAAGAAATAAAAATTGACTATTAAATTAACATTATTCTCTATGATGGGAGCATAGTGATTCTAGAAGATAAGCACTGGACTTAGAATCACAAGGTCAGTTGCAGGAGAAAAATGAGGCTTTCTGCTCTGGCAAAGATTTACGGCCTCAGAAACCCTACCATTCACTATGAGTTGGAACAACAACATTTTCTATGATACGATTATTTTAATAGAAAATTACCAACCGGTTTCTGATAAAATTATTAGAATACATAAGTCCAGCTACATTGCTGGGCTTGGTATCATTATTTTAATTCTATATACCAATAAACAAAAAATGAAAATTTATAAATATATAAAAGTTTTAGCATCAAATACTTAACAAATAAATTCTGTGAAAGATAGGTGAGATAAAAATACAGAATACACAGAACAACCAGAACGAATCTCAGCAGAGAAGAAGAACTGAACAACACAATTGACCCACTTGATCTCATGAGTTTGTACAGAGCACTCAACCCAACAGTAGCACAATACACAACATTTTCCAGATTCAAAATGCCAATTCCAGTCCACTTCAGATCACGAATGCCTAAGATGTCAATCTTTATGTGTTCCATCTCATTTTTGACAATTTCCAATTTTACTAGGTTTATGCTTCATACATTCCATGTTCTGATTATTAATGAATGTTTACAGCTGTTACTGTTCATTTTAAGTTGTGCTCCATCAGCAAATGAAGGTCCTGCAGGCTTTTCTCCCATGAGCCTTACTGCACTCATGTTATCATGGTCAAGTATACTTTGAGGAGGCAGTTCTTCCCTAGTTGCATTTTGAGTGCCTTCCAACCTGAGGGGCTCATTTCTGGCACTATATCTGACAGTGTTTCTCTGCTATTCATAAGGTTTTCAGTAACTAAATATTTGGAAGTAGTTCATCTCTCCTTCTTCCTAGCGTGCCTTTGTCTGGAAGCTCATCTGAAACCTGTCCACCATGGGTGACCCTGCTGGTATTTAAAATACCCATGCCATAGCTTCTAGAATCACAGCAAATCACAAGTCACCACAGTATGACAAACTGACAGACAAGTGGTGGAAGTTTAGCCACAGCTATAAGGCTAGAAAGGGAGATTAAAGTTGTTCAAATTGGTAAAGAAGAAGTAAAACTCTATCTATTTGTAGAGGACATGATCCTATACATAAAAATCCCCAAAGACACAGCAAAAACCCACTGGAAATCATTGGAAAATTCACCAAAGTGCCAAGGTACAAGATCAACACACAAAAATCAGCAGTATTCCTATATACTAATAAAGACAGCCTGAAGAGGAAATAAAGAAAACATACCATTTATGGTAGCCACCCAAAGGACAAAATATTTATGAATAAATCTAACCAGACAAACAAAGACCTATATAAAGAAAACTAAAAAACATTACAACAAGAAACCAAAAGAGATTTATAGAAATGGACGCATATACCATGCTCATGGATAGGAAGACTTTACATTGTGAAAATGTCAACACTGCCCAATGCAATCTACAGGTATAACACAATACCAATCCAGATTCCAGCAACATTCTTTGAAGAAATGGATAAAATGATCATGAACTTTATTTGGCAGGGAAAGAGACCTCGGATAAGCAATACGCTGCTTATGAAAAACAACCAAGTGGGAGGCCTCTTACTTTATGACTTCAAAACCTACTACAGGTCCACAGTAGTAAAACTTACATCAAAACTTACTACAGGCCACAGCCTGTAGTATTTGTAAAATGAAAGACACACAGAATAATGGAACAAAATTGAGACCCTTAAGTAAATCCATCCACATACAACCAACTTTAGCAACCAACTTTTGATCTTTAGCAAAGAGCCAAAACACATTAAATGGGGAAGAGATAGTCTCTTCAACAAAGGGTGTGGCAAAACTGGAAATCAATTTGCAAAAGAATGAAGCAAGACTTATATCTCACATCATATATGACAAGTAGATCCACATGGATTAAAGATCTAATTGCAAATCCCAGAACTATAAAGATTATCAATGAAAAAATAGGGATAAACTTAAGGACTGTAATATATGGCAAACACAGTCATCAAACATGGCACAAAAAAACCCACACAAACAATAGAGAACAAAGTAGATGAATGTGACACACTAAACATTAGAAATTTATGTGCATCAAAGGATTTCACCAAAAGAGTAAAAAGGGAGCCCACAGATTGGGAAAAAAAATTTTGCAACAACATATCAGACAAGAGACTAATGTTAAAATTGATAGGAAACTACAACACTTCTATAAAAAACACAACACAATTTAAAAATGGGCACAGGACAAGAATAGACACTTCATCCAAGAAGACATTCAGCCAGCAAACAAACATATGAAGAAATGCTCATGATCATTAGCCATTAGAGAGATGCAAATCAAAATGACAATGAGATATCATCTCACAGGAGCAGTAACTGTGAAGTTCAAAAAAACAGAGGACTACATATGCTAGCAAAGTTGTGAATAGACAGGGACCCTCCTACATTGCTGGTGGGATTGAAAATTGGTTCAACCACTTTGGAAAATGGCATGGTGCTTCCTCAGAAAGCTGGAAATAGAAATGCCTTGTTATTGCTGTTGTTAAATGCAGTTGAATCGGTTCTGACCCATAGTGACCTGTATAGCATTTCTGAGAAGCAGCCTTATATATACCTCTACTTGGTATATATCCACAAGAAATACAAATCAGGACCCCAATAGATTATGCACACCAATTTTCAAAGCAGCACTATTCACAATAGCGAAAACTGGAGACAACCCAAGTGCCCATCAACAGAAGAATGGATAAACAAACTCTGCTACATGCACAGGATGAATGCACAGGATGAAATACTATGCTACTTTGAACAATAACAATAAATCTGCAAAATACCACATAACATGGATGAGCCTTGAGGACACAATGTTGAGTGAAATTAGACAGGAACAAAAGGACAAATATTGCATAAGGCCATTATTGTAAAAACTTAAGAAACGATTTGGTTGATAAATTATCTATGTAATTATCCCAGTAGAAACCATTACACCTTTTTATTGTTAACTTAATTAACACTTAACTGGTAGGACTCTGGATGTATTTAAATGCCATTTCCAGAATTTTTTACTATGCCAATTAAAGGGAATATTTAAATAAATAAATAAATAAATAAAGGGAACATTTCTGTATTATTTTAGAATGGTGTGTACAGTTACTAAATTAAAACAGTAACAGAAAATGATTGTTGTTGTTGTTAAGTGCCGTCGAGTCGATTCTGACCCATAGCGACCCTGTATAGGGTTTCTAAGGAGCAGCTGGTGAGCTTGAACCACTGACTTTGCAGTTCAAACGGCTTTGGAGTCTGATGCAGTAGCCCACAGCACCACACCAGGACTGCGAGAAAATGATTAGTCACTAACAATATAAATAAAAAATAAATGGTCATTAGACTTAAGTTAAGGCATACTTTGAAATAATTCCAGTGATAACATCTTTTCATATATGTTTCCATTAAAATGAATCTGATTCATTTACATAGTCTAGTAGAAAATGAGATTATGATTTGACACCTCTTCTGGTCTTTGTCAACAAGAAAATCGTTGGTAAAAGTTATGCAATGACATACATCAATAGAAAAATGGGGATAAAAATATATTGCTATTACTGCTTAATTTCTGAAGATGTTCAAAACAAATATTTTGATACTAAGTGAACACAATGCAATATATAAATAAACATTTCAAACAAGTTATCTTTAATTGCAATTTTAACCTTTATCATGTTATAGTATACTTTACTTACTAATCTATCACATAGTATTATTTACGGTTCTCTACCAAACTTGTTAAGAAATACAGATGAGATAGAATATTTAATGACTTAGTAAATCCTCAGTATTTTATACAATTTTCAATCTTCCCAGTCCCTTATATCATTCATCCTCCAACAACTTGCAAAACAAAACACATAGTTATTAAGGACTTTCTCTACATAAAGCACTCACTTAGAGTAAATCTGCTTGATACTACTGTACCAATTTTTCCCAAGAGAATCTTGACCATATAAACAGTTATAGAAATACCAAGTAGAATTTATTCAATTTTATTTAGACTACCACCAGTGGAAACAGGAGAGTGATGTCACTTTTGGAGTCCTGATGTGGCACTGTAAGATAAGCACTGGACTGCAAGGTCAGTTTGAACTGTAAGGTCATTGGTTTAAACTCACCAGATGCTCTTTAGAAACCCTATACAGGGTTACTATGAATCAGAACCAATTAGATGGCATTTAATAATAACAACAACAACAAAATACACAGGTCAGCAGTTTGACACTACTAGCTGTTCCATGGAAGAAAGATGAGGCTTTCTGCTCCCATAAAGATTTACAGCCCCGAGGAACCCTGTAAAGGGTTACCCTGAACAGGGTTGCTATGAGTCAGAACCGACTTCACAGCACATAACAACAACAACAACAACAAAATTAACTTACTTTTATCTAGTTGTAAATATTCTCTCCTCCTAACTGGAGACCCCTGTACAGGGTTTCCTAGGAGCTGCTGGTGGGTTTGAACCATTGACTTTGTGGTTAGCAATTCAGTACTTACGCTACAGTGTCAACATAGGAGAATAATCATAGTGCTTGATAGAATTTAATATATATAATCTAAGGAACCCTGGTAGCATAGCGGGTTATGCATTGGGCTGCTAACTACAAGGTAAAATCCACCAGCTGCTCCACAGAGAAAGATGAAGCTTTCTGCCCCCATAAAAATTTACAGTCTCAGAAATGCTATACAGGGTCTTTATGAGTCTGAACTGACTGAAATTCATACAACCACCACCACCATCATTATCTATAATCTACTAGCATTTTGGTGAAACAGAAATTGACAAGGAATGTGAATTAGAGTGACTTCCTTAATAGTATAAATAGTGTGATTTTTATCTCTTTTTTTAAGATTGCAAAATCTGTTTAGTAAAGATATTTATTCATATTTTTCCTCAAAAGACAGAGAACAAGTCAAAAGAAGTTTGAAAAATATTATATGTCTCTTGTAACAGAATTGGCAATGAAGGGAAACAATTAATTCAGAAATGCAATTCATAAGGGGCATTGTAAAGTTCTGCCATTCTGAAGATTATTCCTATCTTCTATAATAATAATAATAATAAATGAGGCTATTGCATAACTTAAGAACGTTGCAATGGAACTGCCTATGGTGTGTGATAGCATGGCTTTTAATATTTTTATGAACAAATGTGTAAATGACACTTTATGGGTACACTTCACCTTTTCCTATGCCCGTGTCATATATCCAGACTTAATAAAACATGTTTTAATATGTTATTATCAACCTTTTATTATTTAATGTTTACTTAGTGATGTTTAAAAGATAACATTACCTCAAAACAGTTTATTGGATGCTTCAATTCTACTATCAATTTAGTATTCATTATATATGATAAGATATGAAATACCTATACATTTAAATAGAGTTTGGATGTGTTCTTACATGCATACTCTCTGGTATTAGCAGGAGTGACACTTAAAGGGTGAAAATAACAACTTTTGATAAGAGAAAATAATTGCTTAATTCATCTTAGCCCAATGTTTTGTGAACTTCAATGTGCACATGAACCACTTGAGTAGCAGATTTTTGATTAGATAGATCTGGGACCTGAGATTCTGGAGGTAGTCCATGGAATAAGCTTTAAGAAGCAAGTCATAGAGAACTCACACAAATTATAATTTAATTTGTAATTAAAACTAATTACTGTTGAGCTGATCCAACTCATGGTGACCCCATGTGTGCCAAAATGACTATTTGGGGGGAGGAGGGAAAATAGATAGCCAGACCTTTCTTCTGAGGTGCCTCTAGGTGGTCTACAACTTCCAACCTTTCAGTTAGTTACCAGCTAAGCACATTAACCATTCACATCACCCAGGGACTCCATCATTGTTCCAATGCTTAATGCTACTTCCTTTTCTCAATGAATACCAAAATATTATTCAACATTTTAAATAAACTGAAACTTGAATGAGAAAAAAAAATCTGAATCATTTTGTATTAAGTATTAACTTCCAATTGTGCAGAAGCAAAAACACGAGACTGAGTCAAAAATTATCAGCATTCCAGTTACATTAAAACACCCATTAATGTTCATTGCTGATGACAGCATGAAATAGATGCACGTGAAATAGATGAGTGACAGAGGATTATGTGGCAAATCATTTGCAAATCAGTCATGACTCTGACTATGAAATAATCCACAATGGATTTGAGTTTCAAAAAGTTTGTGGGAGATGGGTGCCAAAAAAAACTCACGGAAGAGCACAAACAAGCATTTGGACTAATATGCAAAGGAAGGCAAAATTTTCTTTTAAAAAGTTGTATTGGCGACAAAATTTAGATACATCACTACAAGCCTGAGAGTAAATGGCAGAGTATGGAATGGAAACATCCTCAGTTACTGAAAATGAAAAAGTTCAAAAGTCAACCTTTACCTGGAAAACTGATGCCTACAGTTTTCTGGGATGCTCAAGGGCCAGTATTGGAACACTACCAGGAAAAAGATTCAACAATCAACAGTGCTCATTACAGTGAGATGCTCATTGAAGAGCTGAAGCCTAAACTTTGGACTAAATGCAAAGGGCTGTTATCCAAGGGTGTTGAGATCTTGCATGACAATGCACACTCCACACCTCTGCCCACAATGTTGACACTCTTCAAAAATTTCATTTTGAGGTTAAAGTATCCTTCCTATAGTCCTGATCTTGCTTCCTTGGACTTTCACCTGCTTGATCTCCTGAAAGCAGCCCTTCATGGATGAAGATTCACCTCTGATGAAGAACTGAAGTCAGTGATGCATTCGTGGCTCACAGTTCAACCTAAAACATTTCTTAATTAGGGAATACAAAAGTTTGTTGAGAGATGGACAACATGTATTGAAGAGCAAGGAGATTATGTTGAAAAATGATGTATTTGCCTTTTCTAAAAGCCAGGGTGTGGATAATTTTTGACTGATGTTATTTTGTTGTAGATGTTACAATAGTAGATCTGGAATCTCAGGTTTTTCTAAGGTCATCATGTATATTTTATTGGATTTCATTTAAATCTCCCAAAAAACATAAACTTTATGTGGTTAGCAGCCCAATGCTTAACCCACAGCACCACCAGGGATTCTTAGTCCACCTCTTACAACTCTTCATTGAGGGTATGACAGCATTGCAACTAGACATTCATTTCTATACTCATTGGAAGACTTATGAGCTGTCATTCTAATTCAAGAATCCAGATAAAACTATACATCAAATTTAAATTTTAACTTGACTCCTTAAGTGATATATAAAATTTTTATAAAATAATATAAAGCAAATGAAAAACATGGTTTTGTTGGAGAGATATCAATGCAAAGGGAAACACAAAATGTTAAACAGTTAACTTGAAGTAGAGAATTTCTTTTAGTTAAAAAATAAAAATAGTTTATAATATAGTCCTTTTGGTTTCTAGGAAATTACATTAAAACATCTACAGACGTGTCCTTATGAATTAAATCCTTCTCAGTAGTACAACTCAAAACCACATGCGATAGTGGACTTTCCCTATTGATAAAAGACATTGGCAAATTCCATCCCCTAAATAACCTTTCCTGTAGTGTTGAAGAACATAGTTTAAAGAAGAGTAAATAAGCATAAAGAAAAAAAATAGAAATAAAAATATGAAGAAGGATTCTTCTGAAAGAAAATACCAAAACTGATGCTTTTTTCAGGAAACTTGAATTTCATGAAATAAAGTAAACATTTCATAGAAGATTTAGGAGTAAATATAACACTTCAAAAATCACATCTTGGAAACAAAAGGGTTAGACTTTTGCTGTGTTAGAATGTTTATAGATGGGTCTAGTTTGACAGTTTGGCCTGTTGGATGTGACTTTCACAGTCTGTTGGCAGTTTGTAGGCAAGCCATCACACCTGTGACTCTGCACTTGATTAATGAGTCTTTCAGCTCATTGCTACCATCTGAAGGAGGGCTCTGGCCTTTCTGAGCTTCACTGGTTTATTCCCCTAAACTGCAGTCCTGTCGAGGTATCTTCCATAAGAAAATCACACCTGGTTATAGCTAATGAAAACCTCAATATGTCATTTTGTAGACAAGTCAAGAAGCATGTAAAACTAGACAAAAGATACATTCAAGTAACATGAGTGTAGTTTTGTCATAACCTGCCAATCCAAAGAGTAACACACACACCAAAAAAAAGCTTTCTTCAATGGCATATTTCAGAGTGTCAACTTTCAGAATGATAATTCTGAATTCTCTCTGCAAGAAGAGGGATACTACAATGTCAGCTCTTTTGCTATATATATCTATTTTCATCAAAAGTAGTAAGGTTTTAGCTCATGAGCAGATATACATTCACCTTTAAGTGATACAGTTAGGGAATTTTTAAGGTTTGTTTCAAATCCCTCACCTTCAGTTTATCCACCAGAATCAACCCAAAATCCACTGTGGTCAAGTTGATTCTGATTCATACCCACTACCCACCATCAACAAGTTGATTCTAATTCATAGCAACCCTATATGGTGTCCGACGCTCTCTATCTTTATGGGAGTAGACAAACTCATCTTTCTTCAGCTGAATGGCCAACCTTGTAGCTAGGAGCCCATTGCCTAACCCACAGCACCACCAGGGATTCTTAGTCCTCCTGAGGGGGGACGATATTCTTACAACTCTTTATTGAGTGTAAGACAGCATTGCAATTGATTTTCCCCAGATTCCTCCTCTGGGGACTGAGAAGTCTTTTAAAACACTAACACTTAATTTCCTTCCTATCCTCTTAAAATAAAATACAAACTACAGAAGGAGAAAAAGCAGAAAAAGAGATGTCAAAGAGAGAAAGAAAATGGAAAAGAACTGTTAACCACAGTCTAGGGGACAAAAGAAAACAACAACACTGCTATCAACTCAATTTCAGCTAATAGTGGCCCTATGTAGGGTTTCGGAGGCTGTCACTCTCTAAGGGAGCACAACGTATCTTCTTTTTCCTACAGAGCAGCTGGTGGATTCAACCTCTGATCTTGTGGTTTGCAGTCCAATGCATAACCCACGATGACACCAGTCTAGCATAGGGCAAAACAATCAAACAAAAGCCAAAACACAGTTGTCATTGACTAGGTTCTGATTCATGGTGACTCCATTTGAGTCACAATAGACCTTTGCTCCATAAGGTTTTCAATGACTGCTTTTAGAGAAGCAGAGTCCCGGGTCTTTTATACAAGTTGCCTCTAGGTGAACCTTAACTGGCAATCTTTCTTAGCAGCAAAGAGTGTTGCTTGTACCACAAAGTAGTGGAGCATTAAAAAAAAAAAAAAGCCATGAAAGATAAAAATCTTTAGATTCTTCTGGTAAGATGGTAGACTAGGTAGACACACTACTTGGATCCTCTACAACACAGATGCTGCTGGTGGTGGTATGCTGTGGAGTCAATGCCGACTCATAGCAACCTTGAATAGGGCTTCCGAGGCTGTACGTATGGCAGCAGCAAGTCTTATCTTTTTTTAAATCTTTTTCCCACAGAGCTGCTGATAGTTTCAAACTGCAGATTGTGAGGCCAGCAGCCCAACTCATAACCACTACTCTATTTACAATAGAGATACAAGATACAAACAAAACAGACACATCTGAAAATCCTGTAACCCTGAACTTCAGAAGAAAGGTTAGAGAAATGGATTGAATGCTTGTTTGGAAGAGAAGCTGAGTAGGGAAGGCATAGGAGGGAGACTGACTGTGGAACTGCTGGCCAGACGCAGTGAGACCATCTTAAATCTTTGTGAGCATTTTTGGCAACAGAAATTGGTCTGGCAGAGTGACTGGAAAGGTGTGACGTCTTTTTTATATCCTCACTATCAGAAGTGTGGCCAGCTTGCACCCTTATCTACCCCATCACGGTATTTGCTTTCCAAGAGTTCAGAGCCATGTGGTTGGCAGACATGCCAGTGTGAAGAAGGGACCAGCTGTGCCACTTCTGTGTGCCATTTTGGTGCCTGGATTCAGGGTGGTTCACCTTGTTATTGTTGTTGTTAGGTGCCATCGAGTCGGTACATACTCATAGCAACCCTATAAAAAACAGAGCGAAACATGCGCGATCTTAGAGCAACCTCACAATTGTTGCCACGCTTGAGCCATTGATGCTGCCAATTTGCCAATCCATCTCATTGGAGTCCTTTCTCTTTTTCTCTGACCCTTCACCCTACTAAACATGATATCTTTTTCCAGAGACTGGTCCTTCCTGACAATATGTCCAAAGTATGATTCACACAATCGAAAGCCTTTGTGTAGTCAATACAGCACAGGTAAACATCTTTCTGATATTCTCTGCTTTTAGCCAAGATCCATAGGACATCAGCAATGATAAC
>NW_006408629.1:5196058-5197735 GCF_000296735.1 Chrysochloris asiatica
GTGCCATGTTCTTTGCCCATTCCTTCAATGTCATTTGGATTTCTTCCTTCAATATCATTGGCTCTTGATTGTATGCTGCCTCTTGAAACAGTTGAACATCAACCATTTCCTTTTGATACAGTGATTCTGGGTATTCCTTCCATCTTCTTTTGATGCTTTCTACATCATTTAATAAGTTGTCCAGGAAATCCTTCAATAATGAAAGTCGAGGCTTGAATTTTTTCTTCAGTTCCCCCATCTTGAGAAAAGCTGAGCGTGTTCCTCCCTTTTGGTTTTCTGACTCCAGATCTTTGCACATTTTGTTGTAATATTTGACTTTGTCTTCTCAAGCTGCCCTTTGAAAATTTCAGGTCAGCTCTTGTACCTCCTCATTTCTTCCATTGGCTTTAGCATTTCTGTGCTGGAGAGCAAGTTTCAGTGTCTTTTCTGACATTCATTTTGATCTTTTGCTTCTTTCTTAACTTCTTAATGACTTTTTGCCTTCTTCCTATATGATGTTCTTGATGTCATTCCACAGCTCTTTTGGTCTTTGGTCTCTAGTGTTGAATGTATCAAATCTGTGCTTCACATGATCTCTAAATTCAGGTGGGACATATTTGGGCTCTTGTAGACTTGTTTTCATTTTCTTCAGCTTTAGTCTGAATTTGCATATGAGCAACTGAAGGTCTGTTCCACAATCTGACCCTGGCCTTGTTTTGGCTGATAATATAAAAATTTTCCACTATCTCTTTCCATAGATAAAGTAGTGAATTTGATTTCTGTGTATTCCATCTGGTGAGGTACATGTATATAATTGTCTCTTTCTGTCTAAATACAGTATTTGAAATGAACAAGTCATTGGTTTTGCAGAATTCTATCATGCTATACTTCGTTGTGCATAGGGTCACTATGAGTCGGAACCAATTAGATGGCAGCTAACAACAACAATCATTCCATATCCAGCATCATTTCTACTACTAAGGCCATATTTTCCAAGTACTGATCCTTCCTCTTTGTTTCCAACCTTTGCATTCCAATCACCAGTAATGTTCAAAATATCTTGATTTTGATCAATTTCAGATTGACATTGGTATAATTCTTCTATTTCATCCTTACTGGCTTTAGTGGTTGATGTATATGTTCAACTTAGGTCCTATATAACCCCAGTGCCACCAGACCAGCATTTAACCAGTCATGCTGCCTCCAACTGTCCTGTGGTCCTAAGAGACACTGAAACTAGCTCGATCAAGGGCCTCCACAAGACATTTCCAGATTGATTGTCTTGAACATAGATAACACTGAAGCCAATACGAACATCATTTAGGGCCAGGAACTCTAGTGTCACATCCCTCCCACACCCACCTCATGACATCCTTGGATTTCTCCTTTTTGAGTCCAACAGCAGCACTGTTTTTGTTTCATTGTTTCCTTTTGATTGGTAATTATTTTTCCTCCTTCTCTTTCCATTCCATTGAATTTATCTCTGCTACTGTTTTATCTTCTTTTTGTCTGTGTGTCTATCTTTCCCCTCTTCTTCATCTTCTCCCCCGCCCCCCCATGATATTCCTTTAATACTGTCTGTCTACTCTCTTTCTGTTTTCATTTTCCTTCTCACTGGTTTTTCTAGGGGATACTATACTTTCTTATTTCTTCCTTTATTTTCTCTTCTATAGCTCCATTTCCTTGTTCTTCTTTTCT
>NW_006408629.1:5215720-5221570 GCF_000296735.1 Chrysochloris asiatica
AAAAAAAAAAAAAGAACATCATCCAGGAAGAAAGCAAAAGGTCATTGAAAAGACAGGAAAGAAAGACAAGACCAAAATGAATGTCAGAAGACTCTGAAGCTTGCTTTCCTGCATAGAGAAGCTAAAGGAATGGAAGGGAAATAAAAGAACTGAACAAGAAATTTCAAAGAGCAACTCGAGAAGACAGTCAAGTATTATAATGACACGTGCAAAAACCCTGCGTTAGAAAACCAAAGGAGAAAAGTATGCTCAGCATTTCTCAAGATGAATGAACAGAAGAAAAAAATTTAAGTTTCATATGCATATGAAAGTTGGACAGCAACTAAGGAAGATCTGACTGTAGAATTGATGCTTTTGAGTTATGGTGTTGAAGGAAAACATGTACCGCCAAAAGAACAAACAAATCTGTGTTGGAAGAAGTACAGTAAGAATGTTCCTTAGAAGCCAGGATGACCAGACTTTGTCTCTCATACTTCAGACATTATCAGGAAGGACCAGTCTCTGGAGAAGGCCATCATGCTTGGTAAAGTGGCGGGTCAGCAAAAAAGAGGAAGACCCCCAAAATGGATGGATTGGCACAGTGGCAGCAATAATGCACTCAAGATTAACAATGATTGTGAGGATGGCGCAGGACTGGGCAGTGTTTCATTCTGTTGTGCATAGCATCATTATAATATTGACGGCACCTAACAACTACCACCATGTCCCCATTAAACTAAAACTGAAGTTGATAGGATAAATAATTAGCATTTCCATGTATTTTTATTCAGGAATATGAAAAGAATATCATCCTTTATTTGTTATTTTCCAATTTCTTATCCGATGCCTATAGTAAGGATTATGTAATTATAAATATTTGTTATTGTTGTTAAGTGCCATTAAGTAGGTTCTAACTCATAATGACCCTGTATAGGGTTTCCAAGGAATGGCTGATGAGCTTGAACCATTGACCTTGCAGTTCAAACCAACCTTTATGCAGTCCAGCGCATTAACCCACAGCATCACACCAGGTATGCCTATAAGTATTTAGCAGTCAAGTAATTTTAGTTTGTAATTCTGTGGTGTTTATTTGGAATTACTGATTTCAACTGGTAAAAATATCAAATTTCCTCCAGAATTTAACTGAGCAATATCATCAAATGACTATTTAAACACTCACAAAGTGTTGGATAGTTTCGATCAATTTAAAACTTGTACATCAATTATTTAAATCCTGCTGGTAAATTTTAATCACATGGGGATACTTTTAAAAAGTACAAATGATAATCTTTCCTCTGTTGTAGTGAGACACAGGTAAATTGGTTCCAACTCATACAATCCTATGCACAACAGAATGAAACACTGGCTGGTCCTAGGGATTCTGATTTAATTAGTTGGCATGAGACCTGGCACTTTTTGTTTTTTAAAACACTTTCCTCTTCCCAAATGCTTCTAACGTATAATCACGGCTAAGTACCAATGATTTACCTAATAACCCTCATTTTCATTTTGCTCACAAAAAGAATAAAAACTTAATCCTACCAAGGAAAAGTGTTTTCTCTAATTTAACTGAAAAATGAAATAATCAGTTTCTGGAATTTATAGACCTCTGGTAGCGTAGTGGTTACGAATCGGGCTGCGAACCTTAAGGTCAGTGGTTCGAAACTACCAGCCGCTCCGCGGGAGAAAGATGAGGCTTTCTACTCCCGTAAAGATTTACACCCTCGGAAACCCTGTACAGGGTCGCTATGGGTTGGAACCGACTTGACGGCACTTAACAACAACAACAACATTATTATGGTTTGGGAGCGTGGTGGCTTCATATGATAAGCGATGGAATGTGAACCACAAGGTACATGGTTGGAGCCCATGAGTCACTCCAACAAAGAAAGATGAGGCTTTCTGCTCCCATGAAGCTTTAAAGCAGGGATGGGGAACTTTTTTCTTCTGCCAAGGGCTATTTGGATATTTATAATATCATTTGCAGGCCATACAAAATTATCAACTTAAAAATTAGCCTGCTCGGCTTATAGGATGCACCATTTTGTTGATTGGTGATGCGTGGACCTTAAGGTTGGCAGCCCCACTCGTAACCACTATGCTACCAGAGCTCCTTGTCTAGTCTACTCTATAGGACAGAGTATAACTGCTTCATAGGGTTTTAGAGACTGTAAATATTTCCAGAAGTATACTGTCTGACCTTTCTCCTATAATAGAGCAGCTTTTGGTTAGCAATCAAATGCTTGACTCACTGAACTACTTGGGCTTCTTGATGATGTAGCAGGGGACTAAAAATGGCCACAAAAGAATAAAACATTGTGAGAATGGCTTAGGAGAAAGGATACCACGACTTACAACATATGAATCAGGTCCTGGTAGGAATCATAGCCCTTACTCCTACTTAACAAAACTTTCCTCCCAACCTAGCTTCTGGCGTCAATTCACCTAAGGAAAGGAACTACTAGTTCTTCTTGAAGGTGTACTTTTCATTGTAAGTTAATAAAATGGAATTCTGCTTTTATAACAGGCTCTTGTGAGTTAGATTAGTGTGAGTCAATACACCTATAGGAAATCAAGCTGCTAGATCTTCAAAACTGAGGACCGGATCTTAAGCTAGGGTGAAAATTCCAATAGAACCATGCCTTGCCAAACCATGTTAGCTTTCCCTCCTGTGGTCTTCATCTGTACTTGTAAGGCAACTTGCATGAACCAACTTGTCTGAACCTTAGCTGTCTTCTAGCAAAGAGGCAATCAGTGAAGAAAACACTTGCAAATGTAGTTGAAATAACTCAAATAATTTCTAAACAAAACAGTTTCTTAAGTAAACTAAAAAAAATGAAGTTTAGAGAAGTGCCAAAGCCTTTGCAGTTTTGAAGGCATCTTCATATTTAAAAACAGTAAAATCTGTATAAATGCTATAATGATGAGATGAAGACAAGTGAGTCTATGCTCTCTGAGGGCAGCCCTCCCATCTCATACTGTCCTAGGGGCCACTACTCAGGATAAATCCTGCACCAAATGACAGACTAGTCACACCATCTGCTGCCTTCAGGGAGATGAGTTGCACATTTCAAAGTGTGGCAACATTCCACTACAGCATAATGAAGAAAATGAAACACATATTAGTAGCAAACTGAACACTTTGGGGAAATTTCATTTTCAAATTTTGTGCTGTTTTGCTTTTAAAGAAGTAAAATTATTAAATAAAATGTGTGAGAGGAAGCAAATATTCTTCCTTCTAGCAAAATTACAAATGCTTTTTCTCTGTGAAAAATAACCTTATTTGCAGCAGATGCATTAAAATCACATATACAATCCACATTTTCAGATTTGATATGAATAAACATCTATAGCTGACCTGTACAAGTATACAGTTTTGTTAAAGCTGAATTTTAGTCTTAAAATCCTTGTTGGGTTATAGACTAAAAGAGGAAAATGACCAATTAATTAGGTAGCAGTTCTACTTAGTTTCTTCTTTGGGAATCTCTTAACCCTGTTAAATGTGTGGAGGTTGAATAAACTCCAGTTTACAGTGGCACTATGGATCTTCGGAAAGATTTCCAAGGCTGTAATCTTTACGAAGCAGACTGCCATATCTGTCTCCTGAGGAGTTGCCATGGGGTTTGAACCACTGACATTTCAGTAAGCAGCTGAGCGCTGAACCACTCTGCACCACTCCTTGAGGTCTAGTAAATTTACTTTGAGTCCTTCTCAGACCAGCCAGTTCAGAGCAACAAACATGAGCATGTTGACTTGGATTCATCACCACCTCTCCTCAGGCATTCCCACCATCAAGCCTACCTTCCAGAGACAAACTTTAGCACTGACTAACAGACTGTGCAACCCCAGAACAGTGTTAGCCGCAAGAACACTGAGTGATTACGTGCAAGACAGACCAGGTACACCTCTCATACTTAACCAAGGCTAGTATTAAACTGGCACATCTTGTCTGAAGTGCCATCAATCACACACCAGGAGTGCCCTCATGAAGTACATCCCATTTGAGCTGGATAAATATAAGGCAAATAGAATTTTAGTGACAGATTACAAGGCCCCTTGATCTATGAATTACACAGGCCCTGCAATTGCTTACACATGCCTGAAAACTTTCTGAGCCGGATGAGGCCAAGGATTCTGAAGAGTGACACCTGTAATTTCTTCAATAATCTCCAGTTATAGGCCTAAATAGAATTGTTGTCCCCAAACTCCCTTATCGGAGTCTTGGTGTGGTGCTGTGGGCTAATGCACTGGACTGCAAAGTTGGTTTGAACTGCAAGGTTGGAGGTTCAAGATCACGAGCTGCTGCTCGGTAAGCCTATAAAGGGTCACTATGGGTCGGAACTGACTCGATGGCACATAACAACTTCCCTATCATCCTTCATTCAATTTAATATTTGCCGTATGCACTTTATCCTAAGTACCCTAACGTGTGTTCATTCATGTGTCTATATGTTGCCAATAAAGCTGATTTGAACGTGAAAAAACAGTGAAGAAGCCATCACTCTATTCAAAATAACCTGGATATCACATGCTATCTCTCCTGTTGTGTGCTAGCAATTGAACTTCCGGTCTAAACTACCTCTCACCTCAGCCACCTGGCTGACTCCTCAATCTGCAGGAAACAGCTCAAGCATCACCTCCTCCTGGATGTCTTTCCTGACTACTGCACTGGATTTGAGTTAGCTCTCCCTCCTGTGGTCTTCTGCTGTACTTGTAGGGTAACTTGCATGAACCATCTTGTCTGCCCCTCTGTGATAGCTATAACCACTGATTTTCTAGTCTGTCTGTCTCCACTAGATTCTGAATTCCTTGACAGCAGGGGTTGTGTTTGGCTCATTTCTTTATCTGCTGTGTCTAGTGAAAGCCTGATGGATGGATGAATGAACAAACAGTCATGGATCCATCTATTTACTAAAAGTCTTGCTGGACGGAATAATGGGATGGAAGTATTTTTAAAAGCAACACTGTATTTTGTCAGTTATGCAATGCTTTACTTTTGTCTGCTAGCAAATGTTTTCACTGTATAATAAAATAACAACAGTCTGTGTTGTCCTTCAGACTAAGTTATCTATTTCCAGGAACCCTCGCTATATCCAAACTTTCTACAGCCATGACTCGTTAAAATGGATAAGTTGATGTTCTTTACTGGCTTGAGGCTGAACCAGAAGAAAAAAGATGGCAAATTCATAATGCTGATGACACGAAAGAGCCTTCTGAGCATGTGAGATGGTCAAAAATGAAGTATTACTATATGGCTACAGTGGTCAAAACATCCTGGTACTGGTACAATGAAAGGTACATAGATCAATGGAACAGAATCGAGAATCCAGAAAGTAACACATCTACATACAGCCAATTGATCTTCGACAAAACACCAAAATATGTCCCATGGGGAGGGGACAGTCTCTTCAACAGATGGTGCTGGCAGAACTGGAAAATGAAATGCAAATGTCTGAAACAAGACCTTTACCTCACGCCTTATACAAAAACCAACTCAACATGGATTAAGGACCTAAATGTGAATCCCAGAATTATGAAGGTCATCAATGAAAAATTCGGGACAAATGTGAAGGCACTAATGATGGGAATACATGCACTACAAAACATTTTGAAAACCACACAAGCAAAAATAGATAAAATAGAAGAGTGGGACATACTAAAAATTTAAAACTTATGTACATCAAAAGACTTCACCAGAAGAGTAAAAAGGGAACCCACAGAATGGGAGAAAATTTTTTGCAATGACATATCAGACAAGGGACTCATTTCCAGAATATACAGGAAACTGCAACACCTCTACAAGAAAAAGACAAATAACCCAATTAAAAAGTGAGCACAGGATATGAACAGACACTTCACCAAGGAAGAGAT
>NW_006408629.1:5223230-5252670 GCF_000296735.1 Chrysochloris asiatica
GCATGGAGGGGATTGTAACCATGGCAATGAGATGATATACGATAGGATGAATGTAAAACTAATGTTCTCCCATGTAAACTGTCACATAATTCACAATAAATCATTTAAGAAAAAAAAAAAATAAATAAACTATTAATCAGGCTGTTGTTGTTGTTAGTGCCATCGAGTTGGTTCTGACTCATAGTGACCCCATATGGGGTTTCTGAGAAGCAGCTGGTGAACTTGAACTGCCGACCTTGCAGTTCAAACCAATTTTGCAATCCAGCACATTAACCCACAATACCACACCAGGACTCCAATTAGTCAGGTTACTGGTCTCCAAATCATGACATCCCTTAGGAGGTGCAATTGGTTAAAATGCTCACCTGCTATCCAGCACAAGTTGGAGATTTGGAGCCACACAGAGACTCTTTGAAAGAAAAGGCTTGGTGATCAGGGAAAAAATCAGTCACTGAAAACCCAAGAAATACAATTCTACTCTGTCACATTTGGGGTGGCCAGGAGTTAGAATCAATAAAATAACAACTAGTTCTCTAAAGCTCACCAATTGAGGCCAAATGTTTACCCTAGAACTCTGATTATTGCTAGGTTTTAATTAATTTGCCTGGGGCAATCAATTGTTTGACCTTAAGTCTTCAGGTCATACACTAAATGCCATATCTCTTTATGGCTTTATAAAACTTTCATTTTATATAAACTATAGTATTCTATTTTAGGAGTCCTGGTGTGATGCTGTGGGTTAATGCACTGGACTACAAGGTCAGTTTGAACCGCAAGGTTGGTGATCCAAGCTTACCAGCCACTCCTTGGAAACCCTATACAGGGTCATTATGGGTCAAAACTGACTGGATGGCACTTAACAACAACAATAATTCTATTTTTACTTGCTGGTTTTTTCTACGCTACAGCATTTATCCTGATTTTTTTGTGTTGTTTTGGATCTTTTAAAACTCCACTCAAAATGATGACTTAATGCTTGAAGGCTATGAGAATTGATGAGAATTAAGAAAACAGATTTGTTAACTCAGGTGAGAGGGATTATCAGGGAGGCTGTGAGTCAGAATGAGAGATTTGTAATTTACACTTTACAAAATTTCTGTATTGTTTAACTTCTAATAAGTATATATGTAATTAAAATTAGTTTGAGCTTTCAAAAATGAATTAACAAAACCTCTTTCTCTTAGTGATTCTTTCCTTATCTCAGAGAGTTCTAAAAGCAAAAGTAAGTAATTCTGAAACACAGTATATTTAGACCAAGAACCAAAGGGCATTAACTGAACCACCCATGCTTTCACCGTTGAAGTGCCTGAGAGCTGAGTTCTCAAGTGTTTACAGTCTACATGGGGAGACAAGATAACCAAACAAACATGAAGGAACAGTACAAGATAGCACATGCTGCAACACTGACATATACAATGTTTATGTTACTGTTGTATATGTTAACTTATACAATAACTCATAGAAGGTCGGCACTTCAAACTCACCAGCTGCTCTGTGGGTGAAAGATGAGGCTTTCTGTTCCCATAAAGATTTACAGTCTCTGAAACCCTACTCAGAGTCACTATGAGTCAGAACCTGCTCCATGGCACTCAAGAACCACAACAAGGAGTTGGGAATTGGAATATGAGGCTGTTAAGAGCTACATGACAGGAGAGAGGCTTCATGATGGACTTGAGCTGGTCTGGGAAGGGCAGAGGTTGGAGGACAACAATCAAGGCAAGTACAGGGATAAACTTGAGCAAAGGTGGAGGAGATATACTTTGTTTCTACTTAGTTTCATTGGGGAAGCAATGACTTCCAAATAGTTGTTCTAGTCTAGAGGCGGGAGTCTTGTCTTCTACAGCATCATCTCTACCAATTATCTGAGCTAAACCTGAGGCTTGGTCAGGAAATGATGAAAAGTCTCTCTCTGAGGGCCGATACCCAGGTCTCTTTCATCCTGGATGCTGGTGCCTTTTACTCAGACCCCAGATCTGGATCATAATTTCTGAGTCACTCCAAATCCACAGCTGAGCAGAGGAACTGGTGCACAGCAGATTTTTAATGTTCGTCGAATGGCTGATTACCAATAATGACCCTTTCAGGCCAGATCTTCCTTGCTTTGGCTCCTGAAATCCAGGCTTCAGCTTCCTGAGTTCACCTGTGCCATGAACCCTTACAGGCATTCCACAGTCTAATAAAGAGAATGTTCTGGATGGTTCCCTCCTCTTCTCTTCTTTCTCTCTCTAATTCCTCTTCCACTATTTTTCAATTATTTGGAGGCTTGTCCAACTTACTATTTTGTCCCTGGGATATATTTAGTGCTTGTAACTTACTCTGGTCTATGGATCAAACAATAACTAAAAGCAACTATTATTATTATTAAGTGCCTCCCAGTTGATTCCAACCCACAGCGACCCTGTTTAATGTTTCCGAAGAGCAACTAATGAGTTTGAGCCGCCGACCATGTGGTTCAAATCAACCTTGCAGTCCAGTGCTTATCCTACAGCGCCACATTTATAGGGCATGACTTATGTTCCAGGTCTTGTGCTACATAAAGGTAGTTAAGTCTTTTCCTCTGCCAAGTCACACAGTTAAAAAGCTATTATCATTCTACTCTGACATGCATGGCAATCCCTATGTTCTATAGGTTTGCAACTGTTGATATTTCATAAGTAAATCACCAGGCCTTTCTTCCAAGGAGCCTCTAGGAAGACTTGAACTTCCAACTTTCCAGTTAGGAGCTGAAGTCTTAATCATTTGTACCACCTGAGGGGCTCCATTCCTATTCACAGGTAGGAAAAAGGAGGCTTAGAGAAAGTTGTAAAGTAGGGATTTGAACCACGGGCTACCCCACTCCATAGTGAACTGAGGGATGGGCGGCCTTGTTATAGAAGATGCATTTGGTGAATGGGACAACCAGATGACGGCCTTGAAGTCAAGACAGAAGAATTGGTGTTTGATGCAATAGGTGCTGCAGAGTCATTGTAATTTTGTAAGCCTAACAATAGCAGGAAAAAAAAATTATAATTTAAATCTCTGCATTTTAAAAATATAGTTCTTATCTGTTTAAACATTTGGTCATTTGTAAAACAGGTTCGCCTATGTTCTCTTATGTTTCTTCTTTATTCCAACAGCATCAGGAAAGAATGTTGCACATGATGGTGCAACATACAGCCAAAACCTGCGAACACCATAAATGCACACTAAGAGAGACATGCCTACCTAAATGGTGCTACATTAATGTGACATGAAATTGGCATGGTTAATTTATTATAATTAATTAAAGTGAAGAGGACTTGAAGCACTTATTGATGAAGATCAAACACTACAGCCTTCATTCAGCATGGATTACACCTCAACATAAGAAAAAAAAAATCCTGCATATCACAAGTTGTTAGTGAGTCTTCCACCAATCCGGATGCCACATTCTTCTACATATAGTCCAGCTTCTTAGATTATTTGCTCTTAGATTATTGTTGTTGTCGTCAAGTGCCCTTGGAGTCATTTCAAACTCATAGTGACCCTGCAGATGGTTTCCAAGGAGTGGTTGGTGAGGTTAAGCTGCCAACCTTGTGGTTAGCAGTCCGGTGCTTATCCTACAGTACCACACAGATTTAATAGATATGGTGAAAGGATATAACCCTATAATACTTTTCCTGATTTTTAAATTGTGCAGTATCCCCAGTTCTATAGCAACAAATGCCTCTTCGTCTATGTGCAGGTTCTACATGAGTATAATTAAGAGTTTTGGGATTCCCATTATTTGCAATGTAAGTATAACATGTTATGGTCCACACAGTCAAATGCCTTTGCACAGTCAATAAAATGCAGTTAAACATCTTTCTGGTATTCTCTTCTTTCAGTCAAGATCCATTTGACAGCAGCAGGGATATCCTCTATTCCATGTCATTTTCTGAACCCTGTGTGAATTTCTGGTAGTTGTCTGTTGATACTCTGCCGCAACTGTTTTTGGATTATCATCAACAAAAATACTTGCCTTGCATGCAATATTAATGACATTATATAACGATCTTCACATTCAGTTGGATCACCTTTCTTTGGAATAGATGCAAATATTAAATTTAATCAACAATTATTTTAAATTGATGAATTTAAAAAAAAAAAAAGGTATAGTATATCCACTCCGTGGGAGAAAGATGAGGCTTTCTACTCCCGTAAAGATTTACACCCTCGGAAACCCTGTACAGGGTTGCCATGGGTCGGAACCGACTCGACGGCACTTAACAACAACAACAACATATCCACTATACTTATTAACCAAAAGGAAACTAGAAATGCTTCAAATGGTTGTAACTGGAGTGGGATTTGTGTGACTGAGGGCTGGGGAGGAGCCTTTCATATTTTATATTGTATCTTCCTACCATTTGAAATAAGCCATGTGTGTATATCCTGTATACTGTTTAAAGCACAATTTTAAATTAGATTGGTATTAATACTCTGGATGGGAGCATGGTGGCTCTGTAGGATAAACGCTGGACTGCGGACCACAACATTGGTGGCTCAATTCACCTATCATTCCATGGGAGAAAGATGAAGCTTTCTGCTCTTGCAAAGATTTATAGCCTCAGAAACTCAGTCGCTCTGAATGGTACCAACTTGATGACACTTAACAGCAACAATGATATTCTGGATGCAAAAACGTCTACTTTAATTTTTTTTTAAATTTCACTAAGTCTCATGTTATGAAAAAAGGGACCATATTTAGAGGCTCGTAAAGGCAAGCGTTTCATTTATGGTACAAGAAAGTTTTTTTATAAGTATCCTATTTTCATATACAACATAAAAGTACTATAATAAAT
This sequence comes from Chrysochloris asiatica, assembly GCF_000296735.1. Taxonomy (NCBI): domain Eukaryota; kingdom Metazoa; phylum Chordata; class Mammalia; order Afrosoricida; family Chrysochloridae; genus Chrysochloris; species Chrysochloris asiatica. The sequence goes on from NW_006408629.1 coordinate 5,228,033, forward strand.
ATTGTAAATGTTATATAAATAATAAGTAGTAGTAGTAGTTGTTGTTGTTGTTAAGTGCTATCTAGACTCATAGTGACCCTATAAAGGATTTCTGAGGAGCAGCTGGTGGGTTTGAACTGCTGACCTTATGGTTCACAATCCAGTGCTGATCCTATAGCACCACACCAGAAGTCGATATAAGTCATAGTACTAGTTAAGAGCTGTCAAGTCTGTTCAGACTCATAGCAACTCTGTATAGAGATTTCCCAAGGAGTGGATAATGGGTTTAAACTGCCAACTTGAGACTACCCGTCCAGTGCTTGCCACACCAGGACACCATAAATACATAAAGTGAACAATATTTGTAGTTGTTTGGATCTATTAGAATATTTAATTGTTTAATAAGCATTTAAGTGTCTGTCATTATTATGTCTTAGTTGAAAATCTCTTCAAAGAAACAATCTCATTTTATGTTGATATGTTGATATGTTGTTGCTGTTGTTATGTATCGTTGAATCAGTTCCAACTTATAGTGATCCTAAACACAACAGAATGAAACTTCACTACCCAGAGCTGATCCATCCTCACAACTGTTAAGCTTGAGTCTACTGCTGCTGCCACCGTGCCAATCCACCTCATCGGCGGTCTGTCTCGTTTTTGCTAACCCTTGGTATAGTAATAGAAAACACTGAGATATTTAATAGTGATCAATAAGCTGGACTGCAGTCAGTGCTTTTTTAATCTTCAACCAAATGGAATCAATAGGCCTATGACAACACCCGCGAGTAGAACTCATGCTAAAGCTTTCTGTAGAAAAACATCACAGAGGATTTGGGGAAACAATCTAAAGAACAGTCATTGCAAAAAGAATGTGCTCCGTTGCAAGAGCATTGCAAGCTTTTGATCCATTGCAAGAGCTGAACAGTGCCAGTATGTGAATGCATAATTAGGCAGGGAAAATTTCATTACAAAGTAAATTTTGGCTCATTTTTGACAAGCAAAAAATTCCCCTTATGGCTCCTTTTGAAAAAATTATTATACCTTCCTTTCATCAAAATTTTGCCAATTCTGCATTTCTGTCAAGAGCATTTAACATATTTATTTAGGTTGTCTGTTTTCTACCTCACTAAAGTAATGGAGACCTTTATTTAAATCATACCCATTAACTTATATAACGCATACACATGTAGTGGCTGTGTGCCGTGGAGTCGGTTCCGACTCCTAGCGACCCTGTACAGGGTTTCCGAGGCTGTAAATCTTTATGGGAGCAGAAAGCCTCATCTTTCTCCCTCGGAAGAGCTGGTAGTTTCAAACTGCTGAACTTGTGGTTTGCAGTCCTATTCATAACCACTACGCTACCAGAGCTCCTGCATACACATATAAGGTCTCCATATTTAAGAGCAGCACTTTCCTCTTTCTGCAAGACATGAGACAAGAGGCTAGTTAGTAATGATAGAAACAAAACTGAAGTAGAGGAAGGATAGTTAGGAGATTCACAATAGGTGATACAACCTTCCTGAGTGGGCTACAGGGATGTGAAGAGAGGAGTCTTGCGACCATCAAAGTTAAAGTTCACAATGGATTAAGAATTTTGTGGAACAGAACTCAAGGCCCCTTTGATGTAGATCTACTATCAAATAATAGATGGCTAATTTGTTGAAAATAAATACCTTTCATGAAATTGAAGCCGACCCTGCAATTCAAACCAAACGTACGGTCCAGTGCTTATCGTACAGTGCCACCGATGCTCAAAAATGTTTGTCAGGTTGCGTAAGATGACAAAAAGTTTCTTCTTGAAGCAGAAGTAGCAGAGTGATGTGGTTAAAAACATGATCATGGTAACCACTTTATGAGGTTGATGTAGGAGTATGAGTTAAGAATATGTTTTTAAGGCACTTAAATTGTTCCAGCCATGTGGCGAGTACTCTGTATTAGCTACCTTCATTATCACCAGAAGTATTACAATAAATACACAGTTAATTCTGTTTCTAAGTGACCAGGAGGATGGTTTGAGTTCCAGTTGCCATATACCATAATAGTTGTGACCTTGTTTATATCATTTAACATTTTGTAACCTCATTAGTAGTATCTGTCTCCCATTACATGGTTGTTCAAATGAGAAGATTTATGTGAAAGTGCTTTATGTATCATAGAAGACTTTAGCAAGCACACGGTATCTATCAGGAAACAACTAACGTTCATCAGTTTATTGAGTTCATATACTGAATCCCTGTTTTGTTGTTGATGATGTCATTGAGTCCGTTTCGTCCCATGGTGACCTCATGTGGCAGAACAGAACCACTCCATAGGATATTTTATGGGGTCCTGGTGTGGTGCCGTAGGATAAGCAGTGGACTGCTAACAACATGGTGGGCAGTTGAAACCCACTAGCTGCTCCTTGGAAACCTTAATCAGGGTCATTGTGAGTCAGCTCTAACTCAAGGGCACTGAACAGCAACAATAATCTTTTACCAGGTCTTTCTCCCTCAGCTGCTGGGAAGCTTCAAACTGCCAGTCTTTTGGTTAGCAGCTAAGTGCATCACCACCATGCATTAAGGCTCCTATCCCCTATCTCGAACCCCTAGAAATCTTGAGGATCAAGTATTAATTTAAATACATGTTATCCATTATCTATGCAAAAAAAAAAAAAAACAAAAACAAACCCATGCTGCTTTAGGATTTTAGGTGGGAAGGAATTTTCTCTATTTCTGTATGAGAAAATACAATCGTAGAAGGTGAAGTGTTACTGAGCCTGAGGCTTTTTGGTGGAGGTGGGAAGAAAGGGTGTTCTAGGGAGCAAGAGCACAGGGGGTGGGGAAAAAATCCAACCAATTTGAATGCCATGGCATATGTAATGAATGTAATGGCTCAGAGGTGTGCACTCGTAAAATCAGCTTCCCCCTGTTCTTAAACCCACCTCTCCATAACCAGGCAGCCTGCTGCTGCACCCGGAATTTACTGCCATGCACAACTATAAACATTGTACTAATGGTAGCACTGCCTGAGAACGGTCATTTGAGAGTGCAGTGTATGCAGTTTGAGGCCAAAGGCAATATTTTCTACTCTCTACACACCCCAGGGCACACACTATAATCTAATATAGGGTAAAGGTACAATAATAATTATTATCAAAAGTAAACAATCAACTCCACAGACCGACGGCTCTTTCAAACATGTTTTCTAGTCTCTGTTTCCTCTCAGATGTATGGTTATTGTACACCTGGAAAAGCCCCAAAGTGATAGCCAGAAATCTGCCACCACCACCCCTTCTGCTGTTCCTGCCATCAAGTTTAATTGTGTTTGCTCAATTCGAAGCCAAACTCATATGCAGTATATTTAGATGGTTAAAATAACAGAGCACTCTACTATATTCACAGAATATTCTCAGCACCACAATTCTTGGGAATTATTCTGGAATAAATAAGGTAAAGAGAAAGAAGCAACATAAATTTGTTCCAGCGACAAAGAAAACAATATCAGAATGGCAATCTGGAGATTCGCCATGAATGAAGGAGTAGAGTGTTCCTTTTGGTGAACTTGCCTGCAAATGCAATCACCTTCTCATTTGGTATTCTGGATTTATTTTAATGTGAGTGAGAAAGAAAGAAAGAAACTAATAGCAAGAAACTGAAAAGTACTATTATTATTTCAAAAGATCAATGTACAATCACTGCACTTACTCTTATAAAGCATTAAAGGTAAAGTTGTAGTACTGATATATGTGTTGATTTTCTGAACCTCTAAGGAGTCTTTATTTTCCACAATGGCAAATTCTCTAAGTTGAAAGGCATATATCATTTACATATATATTCTAGATCACCTTGCTGAGGCCCCAGCTAATACGTATTTCTTCAAATACCTTGACAATCACTTCTAATTAATTTGCTGAGGCACTTGTGCCTATTCGTTCCATTAAGTTTTTCAACTTGCGTTTTTAGTATCAGTTAACAAATAGGAATCCTATCATATATGTAAAAGTTGTGGTGGTGCAACAGTTAAGCATTCGGCAGCTCACCAAAAGGTTGGTGGTTCAAACCCACTTAGCAGCACTGTGGGAGAACTATGTGGTGATCTGCCTCCTCAAAGATTACAGCAACAAAACCCTATGGGGCAGTTCTACTCCATTACATGGAGTCACTACAAGCTGGAATTGATTCAATGGCACCCAAGAACATCACTCCTATGTCAAAAGATCCCTGAATCATGAAGGAATGAATAGAATTTGTTGTTGTTGTTGCATGAACTGAATCGATTGATTAAAAATAAAGATCAGCTTCTTGCATTTTTAATCTGAACCAAACGTCTAATAAACGAAATAAATAAATAACAGGCATTTTTAAACATGTTGTTATTGTTCAGTGCCTTGGAATCAGGTCTGACTCAGCAACCCCATATTGTTTTCCAAGGAATGACTGGTGAATCTAAAATGTCGATCTTTCAGTTAGCAGTCCAGTGCTTATCCTACAGCCCCACACCATGATAGCTCTTAATTAACATTATTTTCAGGCAAATTTGGAAAAGATTAGGAAATGTATATATTATGCACACAGATAATTTTTACTTGAGATTTCCCAGAGTGTGCGTGTCACACCAATATGACTGTTAAAGAGCATATTTAAAGAGTGCCTACTCTGTAGCGTAGTGGTTATGAGTCGGGCTGCCAACCTCAGGGTCAGCAGTTCAAAACTACCAGCGGTTCCTTGGGAGAAAGATGAGGCTTTCTGCTCCTGTAAAGATTTACAGCCTCGGTCACTATGAGTTGGAACCGACTCCATGGTACTTAATAACAACAACAACTCTGTGCTTCTCTGTCAGAGATGACTTTTTTCCTTTGCATTCTTATTCTTCATGTGTTCACAAATTCATTCAACAAATATTACTCAGAGCTTACTATGAGCTCAAGGACTCATTTAGGTACTAAGGAAACAGGTGGAATAAGATAGGTAAGGCCCTAATCTCGTGGAATTTATATTCTCCCATGAGGGGGATGTGCATTATCCTGTAGTGCCACACAAGGAGTCCATAATGATTATGATTTCATTTTAAAGATGATGAAATCCAAAGTCAAACCGTTGTGATAACTTTTGTAAGGTAACTGGACTGGCCTGAGAACCCAAGAGATTTGCACATATCCATCCTGTTTGGGGAGTGAGGGGGATCTGGTTCACTCCAAGCATTTATGGTCTTGGGGGAGTAAGTTCACAGGTGGGCTGTTTATTATACTGAAACTTAAGACCAGGCACAAAGGTATTTTAGGAAATGAACAGGAAGCATTTGCTTCTCCTGAACTTTTTCCTACCTGTATGTCGTTGTGGTTGTTAAGTACCATCAAGTCGGTTCTGACCCATAGTGACCCTGTGTAAGGTTTCTGAGGAGCAGCTCGTGAGCTTGACCCGCCGACCTTGCAGTTCAAATGGTTTTGCAATCTGGCACATTAACCCACAGCACCACACCAGGACTCCATAGTATAGATAAGTTCATTTTCTCTCAAACATTATGTGCTTAGACAACATTCCCAACCTCATACATTTACTAGACCATTGTTGTTGTTGTGTAGCAATAAATTAGTACAGATGGATCACCAATAAAACAAGCAACAGAAACAAGTTCCTTGTTTAATTAGTGGGTTCTTCTGGCATACTTAGCTGAGCTGCTCTGAGTTTTCTCCTCTGGTCTTGGTTCTGCCTGAACTGTGAACCTTAAGGTCAGCAGTTCAAACTCACCAACTGCTCCTTGGGAAACCTATACAGGGGTTGCTATGAGTGGGAACTGACTCGATGGCACTGAACAACCACCACAATGGTAAGAAATGTCACTTTGCCAATGTAGAATTGGTATATCCATAAGTCTCAATCTAAAATCTCAATGTTCTGTAGTGTTACTTTCAAATACGTATATTCTACACAACCAGCACTGTCACACCTTCAACACACTAAAATGAAACCAGAATCTCTCAGATAAGTCCACACAGAAGTGTCTTTTAGAGGTAATAACAGAAATAATTTCCTTACCAGTTCAATGTTAATCACATCTCATAAACAACAGTCTTAAAATAAAACGGAAGGTGCTAGAAGAGATTAAAAACTCTCAGGTGTCTTTCATCCTTCTAAGGTAGATCAATTATGTTCATTGTAGCTTGTGGTGTGTGATAGTTTAGAATAGAATGCTTTTCATGCCATTCTTTGAAAAATCTAAGGTTCATATTAAGATGAGACTCTAGCTGTTTCTATTAAAAATTTATGACCTTTTTCCAAGAGAACTGTTTTGACCTGTTATTTCTGGCTGAATTTGTGGGAGTTCTTTCCTTCCACTTACAAGTGCACATAGTATCTCAGGGGAATAGAGTTTAATAGCTAGTGATCTAATGAAGTATATATAAAGTTGTTAAACAAAAATAACAATACGTATTTTTGCTTAAAACACAAATTCACTTAAGAGTGAATATTATACAGTAAGTTTTGAAGGATGTGCCAATATCTTTCCTTCTTGCCCCTAGAGCACCATTTAGTGGATTGGAAGAAGCAATTTGTAGTTGAAAAAAATGTAGTAGTACAATATCATAGTAGAGTTAATCTACACAACACAAATCTTTCCAGATAGCATAAAAACAAAAACAAAAGATAAATTATCTCTTGATTAGTTTGTTTCTAGAAGGACATCTAACATTATATAAAGATAATTTCAGCTCAACAAGAGCCTGGCCTCTCCTCCACCACCAAGCCCCCTCCCCATCTCTCACCTCTCCAAGCAACTTTGGGAGAGGACAGGTGCATCAGTGGGGGACTTCTGCATGGACATGGTACATTCCAGACAGCTAGCTGCCAAGCAACAAGCTTGCTGCTGGGAGAAGGCTCTGCTCTTAGCCTGGAAGTTTCTAGATGGTTCAATTCTTCCCATAATAAGTGCATGATCTTAATTCAGGGGTGAAATATTAAGAAGCCCACTGTGACCATATATCTAAGCCACAGCTTTTATTGGCAATAAAACTGCCTTTTTTTTTTTTTTTCAACCTCCATTAGGGAAATACTACAATCTTTCTTTCTCTTATATATTCTTATATGTACCCCGATTGCTCAAGGATAGTTTGACAATTCTACTATGTCATTGTCATTTCAGGAAAAATGATATCTAATATTTTTGCAAAAAGATAAGAGAATACAGTTTACATCACAAAGATGGGATAGATTTTTCTCATACTCAGCTATAAGCAAATACATGATACTTAAGCAATAAAAAGAATCACACAAATATATCTTATTTGAAAATGTGAAGTTTGACAGGAAAATCCAATTTTTAAAAATGTAAACTTCCAGTTTTTCATTGAAAAATAAAGGTATGAAAATGTTAATTGATGCAAAATACAAAAAAAAATTCTGTGTAAAACAAATTGTATGTGTGAGCTCCTAGGCTGAAATTGGATTATAATTTTAGTGGGTTGCCCTGTTGTACCAAAATAACTGGCTGAAAAGTGAAAAATTCAATCATGACAGTTTTACTTATATGTTTCCCTTGACTAGACTAGCTGATTTGACTTGGCATTTTGTATGCATTCATTAAATTGTTTGTAAACAAAGGTATCTTTTAATAGTAACATTCACATCCCTAACTTTTGATGTTTACAGTTCTAAACTATTAAAAACGCAACGTCAAATATACTTGAAATTCAGATGAAAATCAACTGAGTTTATCTCTGATAAGAATTTAACTGCCCTTGGCAAATGCTTACTACAGAGAAACAACATTTAGAAATTGAATTTCATAAACCTTTAGCCATTCTTTTTAGAAGAGAGACCAGAGAGGGAGAAAAGAAAAGAGATTCCCCTTCTGATGTTTTTACTTTTCTCAAAAACATGCTGGTAAATGTATACAGGTTTATATATATATCTTTTTTCCCCAACCAGACTCACAAGATTCCCAACCTTATTACCTGTTTTTGAGCAGTGTACTGAAGGTCATTTTATCCAGTCTCAAATAGTTTGGCAGCAAGTTTGACCAATTCCAGTTCCATTTTATGATGGCTGACTGTTGATAAATGAGAAGACGCTATTGTTAGTTATTAATCAGAGTTAATATGATCAGTAAATTAAAGCTCCAGCTGTGATAGACTAACTAAGAAGGAGGGGGGTCCAAAACAAGGACTTAGACAGATAACATCAATCATGTCCACAGAAGAAGATTTTATCCCAATAAGACAGCAATTAATTTATAAATCCATTTGGGGATATAGTCATTATTTATAAAAATATAAATCAATTTCTTGAGTAGTTATTCTTCCAAGTATTAATGGCATTTGCTCAAAAAGTTTCTCTGAGAGGGTGACTCTTTGAAACGCAAATAAAATAACTGGTGACTTTTCATAGATCATAGTAATGCATAGTTTCTTTCAACACCTAGAAGTTTGATTTGAAAAAACAAACTATCTTGGAACCATTAAATTTCAAATGATGAGACACAGCTTTATTAAGGTAAAATGTTAATGCTCTTTGGTTAATGCATGCATTAAAGGAGAGATCGCAAGGACTTGTAAATATCAATAGCATAAATTATTTTTTTTCTCATTTAATAATTTCACAATGAAGGAAGAAAATCACTACTCAAAAGAATATCATAATTCAGAACTCAATAAAACATGTCATTTAAGTGTAGTAAGGGTAATTTCACAGGTACAATGATTATTTATGGTTTGGAGCAATCTAATGTACAATGCAGGAGAGCAGCCAATAAACAAACTTATGCGATCTATTTGGTTTTAAAGTATTATAGATGCTTATGCCCCTTATAACTAAAGAGTTTTGATAATAAGAGTCCAGACAGATGTTTAAAATCCAACAAGAACTATCCCCTGTCACCTGCTGATTAATCGAGCACTACAATCCTGTCATGCAGCAGGAGAATTCTGCTCTGGGTTGTCAGCATTTGAAGGTCTTATTCTACTACAGTATTGATGAATGTAGACTAGGGCTGTAACAGGCATGGCAAAAATATTATCTGCATCCTGAATTAGGCCATTGTTTTAATTCTTATTTTCGTCAGAGCTCTAGGTCAAGCAATCCTTCTCTTCTGCCCTGTTAGTTCAAATTGTCTGTCAAGAACCTTCTGGAAAAAGTCACCAAACAAAGCAAAAGCAACTTAACATTTCAAGTACTTTGATATAAAGATGGTCTTTTTAATATAACTAGTGAAACATGCAATTTAAACTCTGACATAATCTGACATTGAAAAAATGTATGGTGTTTATCACACTGATTTTATTCAAAATACCCTGACTTTACGATAATTTGCAAATCCATTATAAATTTAGGAATGTGCTTGGGGTTATAAAAAAGCACATTTACCTCATGCGGCTTAAAATAGAAACTCAGTGTGCTATAAATAACTTTCAAGAAAACAATTTGCTAATTTACTTTATGCATTCATAAGGATTGCAAGGTATTTTGTGAGTGTGTTTTGGGGGTGGAAGGGTAGTGAATCAAGAAGGATGAAGAATGTTACCAAATGCCTGGTTCTTCAGACCTTCTATAGATACAGCTTAACAGATGTTCCTTCTGCCCCTGGTAAGCTGCCCTGTCAAAGGTTAAGTTTTACAGACTAAATCAGTGAATCCATTTGACAAATAAACAGAAGGTAAAATAACTTTTACCAAGTCAGTTTCTGCAGACCATGCAAATAAGAGCAAGATTTTTTGCTCATTAGCAAAATTTATGGGTAAATATTCAAAGGCAAGGCCTTTTTGTTTTTTTCTTACTTGTGTAACGGAAACACACATTTAAAATTAAATTTACCATTTAATGTCCACATACCTGATCTAGCATGTTTTCACTAAACACCTTATGCACGTGGAAAGGGTTAAAGGCAGAAGGCTGATCTTCCACACTCCTCAAGGTCATCTTTAAAGGTCGGATGGATAATGGCTTTTTCTCTGAGCCATTCATTGAAAACAACTGTTCTTTTAAGGATTCCTTCAAGGAAAAAAATCACAAGTTGTGACGGTACTGAGCATATATTCTTTTTAAAAATAAACTGATCAATATCCAAAATACCCTTTTAACACATTTGCTAGATTTTGGTGCATTACTTGACTCAGGACAGAATACATTTTCAGAGGCTACATAGCAGAGTCCCAATCAGCAATGCAATAAACCCATCAAAAAATAGGTCCAACTGGTATATGGTATAGATTAGAAGACCAATTAACATGGAATGTCTGTATGTTCAATATATCAGAATCTTTTTAACAGGCACTGTCTTTTCATGGGTTAACGTGTCTGGTTACCAAAACATCTTTCTTTTTTAATTCAGGTGCGTGATTACTCATGTTCCTACAAGATTGCTCATTTGTTCATTAAATTTAGTTGCTACTTACTCCAGGCTCAGCAGAGCACTGTTGGGTTCTTTTAAGTCAGTTCCAACTCATAGCAACCCCATAAAACACAGTAACTGTCCCGTAGGGTTTTCATGGTTGTAATCTTTATGGAGGACTCCTGGTGTGGTGCTGTAGGATCAGCAATAGACTGTGAACCACAAGATTGGCAGTTCAAACCCACCAGCTGCTTCTTGGAAATCTTATACAGGGCCACTATGAGTTGGGAACCAGCTCGACAGCACTTAACAACAACAACACAACAATCTTTATGAAAGCAGATCACACTGCCAACCTTTCCGTTAGCAGCCATACCTGTTGGACTGAGTGCATAACTGTTGGCCCACTATGATTTTCCTGTGACCAGGCATCTATCTCATTCTCTGAACAATTAACTTTTACACAAATTCCTCAACCCTGTGTTTGTGTTGTGCAATGAAGAGTATCTAGTTCAACAGAAGCTCAAAATTTCTAATTTTCTAATCCTCCAACTGCCAGTGACACCTGGGCAGAGTCAATTGACTACATTACACATCATTTTCCACCCTTAGCTAAATAAGGTGAACAATCCTAATCTACTTTATGGGACTCTTTCTGGAAAGAAACAAATTAAAATTACAAAAAAATCACCCCTAAATTATCAAATGCCAACTCTTCATAACCAAATTACTTAAAAATACAATAAATAGTCTTTGTCTGAGTTTCAGTATGTCACAGTCTAATTTTTCAAGCAAGATTAGGGGTAGAGCTTCAGCGGTGACCTAAAGAGTCTTTGCTCCTCAAAATCTTGTTTACAGACCAGCTGAATCAGCACCACAAGGAAAGCCTCGTGATCTACTTCTAAAAATCCACCAATGAAAACCCAATGGATCACAGTAGTCCCATTGTGCATGGGATTGCCATGAATCAGGGCCAACTTAGCCCCTAAAAACAAGTCCAACATCACTCTCAATGGTTGGCTCTGAAAGGTCTAAGATTGCACAAGGATGAGTGTTAGAATTAGGGAAAGAAGTCACATCTCTGATCTAGTTCACAGTGCTTCTATAATGTTATGAATCAAAAATACACACTACACTCACTATACAAGGCAAATTTCAAATCCTGAAGCTCTCAAAATAGAAAGAAACCATTACTGGACAAGAATGGTAGTCATTTCTTTAGTTTGCTGCTTGCTAACAATATCTCTCCGTTGTTGTTGTTATTAAGTGCTACCTATAGTCAGCTCTGACCCATAGCAACCCTGTATAAGGTTTCCAAGGAATGGCTGGTGATCTTGACCCTCTGACCTTGCAGTCCAGTGCATTAACCAGAAAGATTAATTCTATAGTGTCATCACATACACACACACACACAGGGCCTACTAAATGCTATAAGATAATGATATAACCATCAGAAAATAATGTTATGCCTAGAATTAGATATTGAACAAGAATAAAATATTTCACCACTATGATTTATGCAACTAAAATTTCAAGAAGAAGTAAATTACTCTATATTCATTGGGAAAAAATTACTTTGTTTTGGCTAATATAACTCCTCTCTTTGTTGTTGGGTGCTCTCAAACTGATGCACCTCATTGTGACCCCATGCCACAGAGAAGAACTGCTCAATAGGGCTTTCTGGACTTACAAGGTCAGATCACCAAATCTTTCTTCTATGGAGTCACTGGGTGGGTTCAAACCACCAACCTTTCGGTTAGCAGCCAAGAGCTTAACTGTTACAACACCAGGATCCTTAATTCCCCCTTACCTAGGTAATGTGGTTATGAATTGGGCTGTGAACCGCAAGGTCAGCAGTTCAAAACTACCAGCTGTTCCGCGGGAGAAAGATGAGGCTTTCTGCTGCTGTAAAGATTTACAGCCTCGGAAACTCAGTACAGGGTCACTATGAGTCAGAACCGACTCCACGGCACACCACCACCACCAGTGTATTTAGGGAGTCCTGGTGTGGTGCTGTGGGTTAACATGCCAGACTACAAAGCTGTTTGAATTGCATACAGGTTCACTATGGTTGGAATCAATTCAATGGCACTTCACAACAACTACAACAACAACAATAGTGTATTTAGACTTCTTTTGTTTCCACTATTGAAGAGGAGCAAGTGTTCTGAAGCAAATTGTGAACACAATGGAGTTTTCTCCCATCTTACTCTCTCTGACCTCTCTGCTATATTGACGCTTGTCACTATCAACCAGTTCCTGTGGAATCCTTTCTGATTCATGGTGTCCCACATGCATCAGAGTAGACCTGTGTGCTCTGTACTGTTATCAATGGTTATTTTTTTGGAAGGTGATCACTAAGCCTTCTTCTGAGGTGACTTTTGGTGGACTCAAACCTCCGGACATTCAGTTAGGAGTCAAACACTAACTGTTTATAACATGCAGGGATACCTAATGCTACTCCGTCTTAAAAGCTTAAGATTCCTTTTCTTCAACGGCACTTTAATCAGATTTACTGATAATCTGATATATTTCTTGAGATGGCTTCTACTCTTTCTTAAATATCCTCCCTCTGTAGTCAACTTCAAAGTTCATTTCTCTGTTCCTGGTCTGTCTGTCTAATTCTCTCCACTAAATCGCTCTGTCCATTTTATGAACTCAATGACAATATTCATTCAAGACTACCAGGTCAGAGTCACAATCTCATCAGTGTTCTGGGCCAAGATTTTCAACTACCAATTGAACATTTATGCTTAGCCATCTACCTTTAACTTAAAGATAAAACATCTATAAACCCATTTCCCCTCATAACATCTCTGTTTCTGTCAATGACATCCATTCTCTCTCTCACCCAAGGCCTATCCTCATATATGTCTCTGTATTTAAAGGACATTTTCAAATAATACATAGCAGCACATCTGAAGATGCTAAAGAGTCATAACACTACTTCTCAAATAAGCAAAATTCATAATGCTATTTCATCTACAATGCAACAATGCATCCCAGTGTCTATAAAAGCAGCCATAAATACTAATCACTTGTTGTTGTTAAGTGCTATCAAGTCATTTCCAACCCATAACAACCCTGTATAGGGTCTCCTAGGAACAGCTGGGGAGCTTGAACTGCCTACCTTGTGGTTCAAACTGACTTTGCAGTCCAGCGCATTAGTTCACAGTGCCACACCAGGACTCTAATCACATGTTGTTGTTGTTGTTGTTAGGTGCCATTGAGTTGGTACTGACTCATAGCGATCTTATGCACAGCAGAACAAAACACTGCCCAGTCCGGGGCCAACCTCACTATTGTTGCCATGCTTGAGCCCAGTGATGCTGACACTTTGCCAATCCATCTTGCCAGGGGTTTTCCTCTTTTCTCTGACCCTCCACCTTACCAAACATGATATCCTTCTCTAGTGACTGGTCCCTCCTGACAATATGTCCGAAGTATGAAAGACGAAGTTTGGCCATCGTGACCTCCAAGGAGCACTCTGACTGACTTCTTCCAACAAAGATCTGTTGGTTCTTTTGGCAACCCGTGGCACTTTCAATATTCTCTTCCAACACCATAACCCAAACACATCAATTATTCTATGGTCTTCCTTATTCACTGTCCAGCTTTCGCATGCATATGAGATTATTGAAAATACCATGGTTTGGGTCAGGCACACCTTAGTCCTCAAGCTGGCATATGTGCTCTTCAACACTTAAAACGTTCCTGTGCAGCAGATTTGCTTAATGCAATATGTCGTTTGATTTCTTGACTGCAAAGCACAGGAAAACAAATAGCTTCGAGGTTAGTTGATCAGAATGTGGTGGGTCAGCTGTGAAGTTTTATCTGTAGCAGATCTCACAGCACCCTTGTTGATAACCGCTGCTTCACAAGTACATGAATCCTATTAGGGAAGTACAGTCTTTGGAGCCCCGTAATGTACCCAATGACTGGTGGCCAATAAAGGTTCAACTTAATTTTTGTTAGTTTTCCTTAATTCTATTAGTGATAGTTGTTGTTAGGTGCTGTCCAGTGCATTCTGATTCATAGTGACCCTGTCTAGGGTCTCCAAGGCTGTAAATCTCTACAGGAGCAGAAAGCCTCATCTTTCTGCCTTGGAGTGGCCGGTGGGTTTAAATTGCTGACCTGTTGGTTAGCTGTCCAATGTTTACCCAATAACGCCACTTTAGTGAACTTTTACTGCTTTACAGGCCTTTTAAAACTATGACAATTCTATCAGTTTGGCAAAAAATCCCAGTCATTACTATCCTCAAGACTATGGTAATGCCAAGCATAATCAGATAGATATATGAGTATTGGCATGACAATGGGGGATTATCAGCCAGCCAGGACCACTTCTTGAGTTCCCCAAATAAATAAACCATACAAGGTCTGAGGGATCATTAACAAGGATAACTAGGTTGTGTTTCTGAGCTCTGGCACCTTGAAGACAGGGTCATTTCTCACAGCTATAAATTCCTCACAATTCTCTCAGGTTATCATCGACTCTATTGTTGTTGTTGTTGTTGTTGTTGTTAAGTGCTGTCTAGTCGACTCCGACTCACAGAGACCCTGTATAGGGTTTCCAAGGAGTAGTTCGTGGGTTTGAACTGCTGACCTTTTGGTTCCAAGTCCAGTGCTGATCCTACAGAGCCATACCAGGAGTCTGTTGAACATATTATGCTGTCAATAAACACCTGTTGGATGATGAACTAACTCTATGAAAGCCAGGAAGTAAGATTTACTTGAAGCATTGTTCACATAGATAATGGTGGGGAACACATTTATATATACCTGATTTTCTAAATGCTATGGTAGAATTTAATTCACTCCTCGCAAATTTATAGTTTTTAAGGCTTACTTTATCAAGAAGTATTATATCATCACATTATTCATGATGAGTTTTTATTAAAAAATACATTCATGTGCTTGTGAATTATAAACATGATTAGAAATGCTGCACAAACTTAGATACATGTGATCATTTTAAATGTAATTACATTTGAAAATTTGTATTATTTCAAGTAACTATTTTACATTTTTGCTCAAACAGCCAAAAACAAGCAAGGTCAGAGGCTTAACCCAGCAGAGAGGTGGAAAAGCATTAACATTGGTTCTAGTCAGTGTCCATGCATTAATGAATTTTCTTGGGTTAATCAGGTTATCAGGAATATGGTTCAATATTCTTCTGAAGCTTAAATCATTAGGTAAGAAGTCTCCCACTTCACCAACACAAGTTATGGTATCTCCAGGGGAAAGGCTACGTCTCTCTTCAGAAAATTCTTTATTTCACAAACACCAGATTTTTGACATCAGTCTAACGGTCAAAACACACAATTTCCAAACTATACCTCCAGTCTATACAATTCCAAACTGAACTGAGTTTATGAGCCATGTTATTGTTTAAATCATACAAATAAAACCTACGTTGTTTCAGTGAGGCTTTTACTGAACAAATGCAGAACAGCCGGGGCTGAATAGATTCTATTAATAATGCAATATTGAGTTTGGTATTGACTTTAAGAAGTATTATCACCTCCTTGACTAACCCTTAGCTGCCAGCAGACGCTGCCTCAGGCCAGTACACACCTAATTGCTCGGTAAAAAGGCCGTTTCCCTACCTCATTGAGCTGCATGATGTGATAAATTTGCCTCAGGTATTCGCTGCCACCTGGTTTGTGGCAGATATCCAGGACCATCATGTTTATTTTCTGCTCAGTCAGTTCAAGAGCAATATCTCCTTCTTCTAAAGCGGTGCTTTTCTCAATTGTTATAAATGCACTAATACAAAGAAAGCATAAGAATATCAGCAGTGAGGAACTGTAAAGATAGAAAATAATCAGAGAGATTGAGCACGGAGAGTCAATGTAAATCTCATATTCAAAGCACTCAAAAAGATTTTGTTCAAATCGGGTAAGCCTTACAAAACTACTGCAGCTCACATAAACAGTGCCTTAGAATTAAGCACCTGAAAGCATTTGTAAAAAGTGAATAGTTTCTTTTAAAACATTTCTTTATTGCATTTATACTCCTATCTATAAAACATTTCCCCATTACTGCAATTGTTGAAATTGCTATAATCATAGGATAAAAACAAAACATTTCTTTTTAAGAACATGTAAGAAATAATTTGTATTTTCTCTTTGAGGATAAAAAAGTATCTTTGATGCCAGAAATAGCTTTGGTATTCTGTCTTTTGTAGATGCCTCTTTACACCTGTCGTAGAGCACATTAAAGACTAATTAAAGTGTCAAAAGGGGGAGCCCATTATGCTAAATATAGGCTAGGTACTTCTTGGAGGTAAACTTACCATGGGGTATTTTAAATTGGCCTTTTGACACTTGTTGCTTTTTAAAAATGTCTGCCCCCTCTCCTGTTTCTTCTAACAGATACTTAACAAAAGTTACTACGCTGATTATTCAGCCATAAAAAGGGTCTCCCAGCACGACACCAAGAATGTACAAGTTATTTTTCTGAAACACTTCTCTTTTAAGAATCCATATGATTATTACTAATTTTAAACTTTACTTACATGGTAATAACGGATGACCAAAATGAAAAACAAAGTCCATAAAACAAATCTAAAACTACACCAGATCCCTACCCCAACCCCCCAAAATCATGACATTCAGCTTCCATCCTATACATTCCACACTAATTTTCTTATTACAATTTCTATTGGGATCAAGTTAGGCTTTGCAATTTAAGTATTCTTAAGAAAACTCGTGGTTTTCCAGTTTCCCAGACTAAATGAAATGTACTGTGGAGTAATCAGCTGTATACTGCAGTTCATTACTGAAATTTTGCCATGATTATAAAATTAGTTCTGCTAAGAGTCAGTGCCGCTGACCTGAAGACTGAACCAAATGATACCCAGCTGCTGGACATTAACTTTGATATTACTTCCACATGTAGCTTCAAAAATCCTTCTCAAACAACTAAAATAGGAACTTTAAAGTTAAAGAAGCCTTGCTAAAATTTAAAGCAAAATTTAAAATTTAATGAGCACCTCTCTTAAGAGGTATTCATTAGTTAAAGTAAATCTTTAAAGACCTTGTTACAACAGCCACAACAAAAGTTTTGCACAGAATATCTGTCTTTTTGAAGCTGCATACAAGTTGCAAGCAAAATTTCTTGTCAGGTTATGTAGAGGCTGACATTGAAAAGTTGAGGCCCTCTGACAAAGGAGTGTCTCAGTGTCAGTGCCTGAATTGTATCCTTTCCTGTCCATCACTGTGCAGGTGAAGCAAATGATTGGATTCAGTCAATGCTATGATTAATGAGTTCCTCTCTGGATTTGGGACTGCCTATCAATCATGTCATTAGGGAGAATGTGCCCTGAAAGAGGCAGACCTTAGCCAAGGAATAACTGCATTAATCTTAATCTGTATATGCACCCAGCCAGCCAAGTCAGGGTCACCATGATGAAAAACAATAATCTTCAACTCGACAAATTACTTTGCAAAGACAGACATTTCTTTACTTTTTGGGCTGTGTGTTCTCCAGAATCTAAGTTGACTGTTTACAGCTTGAGTATTACTACAAAGCGAAGGTTATTTTAATGAATAGTAATGCTTGCAGACAGTATGCAAGACAGGCAAGGCTTCCAGCTGCACCTTTCCCACTGCAGTAATTTCCACAATTTCCATCTAATCCAAGTTAAATCTGGACGCAAATGAAAGAAATCTAGCTAAATGTCATCAGGAAGTTCCATGATAATCTCGATGGCGAGTTAAGAGTTAATTTATCTTAAGAGAAGAACTATTTTGGTTTAATTGCTTACATTCTCGTTCTTCAAGAGAAAAAGATTATGGAAAATCTAAGGCAACATTCCACCAACATAGACATCATGGTTTAAAATACATTTTCCCTCATAGTATGGATCTGCAGACTAAATGATCACCGATTTATGAGAAATACTTACAAGTATATCAGGTAATCAATTTGAGACCAACTTCAATAGGAAACATACCTGTAGTGCCAGAAACTTGCAAAAGGGATTGCTATTCAAAGTGAGTCATTACATCAAGTTTTAACATTTTTCAAATAAATGCACTAAAGAACGTCAAATCTCTATTTTTATATATTGGTATCACTTGACAAATTGAGAAAGTGCATTGTGCTCATTTCAAAAATTATTCAGATCTTTGAGGGCTATCAAACGTTTTTAAAAATCAGCAATTCTTCAATTTTTAACATACGTTAAATCTTTTGCTTCATTATTACTAGTCAAATACTAGCTAAACACCGCTACTCTAGGGTACCATTGTACTCATAGTGAGTACTCATCCTATGAGACATTGTAGAACTGTCCCATGGGATGGCTAAGGCTGTAATCTCTACAGAAACAGACGGCGTCATCTTTCTTCAATGGAGCAGCTAGTGCGTTTGACCCACTGACCTTTTAGTTAGCAGCTGAGCACTTTAAACACTGTGGTTTTCGCTTTAGGATATCAGATGTGTTACTGGTGTTTACAAAAATTAAAATAAAATAAACTTAAAGGGGAAAAAATTACTGATGGATTGCTGTATGCAGCACTAGGTATGTTCCTTGCTGTTGCTGCTGTTGTTAAGTGTCATTAAGTAGATTTGGACGCATAGTGAGGAACAGCTGGTGAGCTTGAACCACCAACCTTTGCAGTTCAAACCAACTTTGCAGCCCAACGCATTAACCCACAGCGCCACACCAGATATTGCTTTAAATTGATCTTATTTGAAAGAGGGGCTCCTAAATCAGCAGTACCATAAGTCTAATTTTGTAACTATAATCAGATTCACTATTTTCACTCTTCTTTTTTCTCTCCTTTTGACAACTACTGCCATGGATAATGACATCCGGCCTTAATCTTGTAGTCATTGGACTTAATAAAGCCTGTAAATTGGTATTGAATGCCAATGCGAAGATTTAGAAGGTCACTGTCAGTGTTACCAAACATTTGCCTGACTGCTATCATTAGTCCTACCCATAGAAGGAAATTTCTAGAAGTCAATATGTTATGACCAGGAAATTCATGACTACCTACTCTTCTCCATTTGGATAAATATAAAGTCTCATCAGTTAATATAAAAAACTATAGATTATTAGTTATTATAATGCCAGTCAGTGACTGTGATGTATTTTAATAGTTTATAAATAACAAAAGGAACCCTGGTGGCACAGTGGATAAGGGCTCAACTGCTAACCAGAAGGTCAGAGGTTTAAATCCATTAACTTCTGTGAGGGAGAGAAGACTTGGCAATCTTCTCCCATCAAGATTACAACCTAGGGAACCCTATGGGGTAGCTTTCTGTTGCTATGAGTTGGAACCGACTAGACTTACACAACAAAAACAATACCAATAAATAACAAATGCTTACTTGTACTAAGCTTGATGCTAAGCACTTTATAGTAGATGGTAACTCATTAAATTTTCTAAACAACTCTTAGCAGCCTGGTATCATCTGAAAAAATGAGCTTTGAAAAAACCCCTCATATGATCCACTTATGGATTCCAAAGCCTGAGCTCTGTATCACTACCATGTAGTAGTGAAAGTAACCATATCATTACTTTCAGGCAAAAAGTTGTATTAGTATTTGCTAGTGTGTATGAAAATATTTAAAGAAATGGAGAAATTGTACGTGGGTGCTTTAAAAAAAAAAAAAGGCTACCTTTATAATCTACAACATCTGAACTGGAATTCCTTTTTTTAATATCATGTAATTCTATACTTAAAGATTAATTTTAAGACAGGAGAATATTTAAATATATAAGAGACCCTTAAAAGTCTTTGCAATACCACAAATCACTTAGCTCTTGGTGACAAACCTATGAGAAGGCTGACATTTTCATACAGAAACAGCTGGGTGTGTTTATAGCTCGAGTGTGATATGCCCCAGTTACCCTCTGGGATTCTTACATTGCTAGATGAAAAATGTGTACCTTTTTGACAATCAGGTACACAGAAAGCAATAAAAAGCCTTTTATATCCATTAATTCCTTCTTAATTTAATCTCCGTGCCCAATCCATTTATAAAATGCTCCAAGCTATCCACCAGATACCTGTTTGCACACTGAAAGGGACTGAAACTAAATTCTCTTGGGTTTAACTACCACCCTTTTAATCAGAAACCTTAAGATGGTGACTAAACAAGTATAATGTTCCTGTGTATCAGTCAGGCTCAAATTTTACTAAGACAAGGAACTTCTAAAAACCCAGTTTCTAATGGAATACTTAACTTTTTCTATACTTAGCAATGTTCACATGAAATCAGCTAAATTATTGCCCATTGCTGCCTCTCTGACAGTATTTTGTTATTGCTGTTATATGTATTGGTGATTTTATCATTGTGAATGTATTTCATGGAATTCTTTAGTAAAAGAAAAACATCGCCTTACCACTCAGTGCTCAATTTTCTTGCTTTCAACAATTGGCGTTCAATCCAGTTGGGCTTTTGCTGCTCGATGCTCTGTATGACCTTTTGGGTCATTTGATTAGGGCTACTTGTCGGCTCTCTCATGATGCTTTCCAAACACACACAGATTAAACCGAGTTTCTCTTTACTCCATCTGTCAAGGGAGGCACCTGTTAAAAGTTCCACAGTGTTTCCATCCTCAAATATCCGACATATAATTACAATCAAGTTCCAGACAAGCAGGCCAGCTTTCTTCAATTCAACAAAGTTTTTTGACATTTTTCTCTCAGACAGAAAAAAGAAGTATTTAATTGGGGGAGGCAAACATGCAATCACCGTAGGTAACTTGCTGATTACAATAGATACTGCCTGAGAAGCAAGCCTTGTGCCTGGGGAAGAAAAGAAAGAAAAGGTATGATTAATATTAGCATTTGCGTTCTATCACTGGGTTGTTTTGAGTGTTGTGTGAGGATGTCTAATTTTTTGTATGGAGAAAATTGTCAAGAAGAGCAAGTGCTTGACATCTTCCGACAGAACTCTACTAGGGTTCTCTACAGTACTGCCTAACATTCTCCAAAATCTAAATCAAAGAAGTGCCAAGCATGCTTTTCTTTTCTACAAGTGAAGATTAGAATATTTGTGTTATTATTAATATTATTATTTATTAAAGCCACAGATTTGAACAGCCAAATGTTCTCCTAGTTGACAAATGCTGGACCGCTTTGATACTTTTGAAGCCCTCAAGCCTTTCTTCTCTTCCCTTGGAATCCAAAAGAATCATCATTACTCTTCTCAGGGACTGGTTCCTCCTCTTCCTTTATTTCTTTACCCAAACATCACCTCTTCAGAGAGCTTTACCTGACCACCACATCTAAAGCAGTTCTTCCACACCCTTCCTATCTCAGTTCCCAGTCCCTCTATTATGGGATCCTTTTTTCTCGCCTTTATTATTACTTGTGGTTGCTAAGTGCCATTGAATCAGATCTGACTCATAGCGACTCTCTACAGGGTTTCCAGGGAGCAACTGGTGGACTTGAACCATCAACCTTGTGGTTAGCAGTCCAGCAATGCCACACCAGGGCTCGTTAGCATAATCTAATAAGTTTCTCCTTGATTTGTTCATTACCATTCATCCTCCACGAGAATTCAAGTTCTGCAAGGGCACTACTGTTTCTCTAGCACTCTGTATCTGTATATAATAGTTGTTCAAGAAATATTTTATTGAATAAATGTGTTGATACATTGGCTCTTGTTTATCTCTATCACTCCTCTTTACTTCTTGGTGGTGGTGATGTGCTGTGGAGTCAGTTCCAACTCATAGCGACCCTGTACAGGGTTTTCAAGGCTGTAAATCTTTACGGGAGCAGAATGCCTCATCTTTCTCCCCTGGAACAGCTGGTACTTTTGGACTGCTGACCTTGCAGTTCACAGCCTGATTCGTAACCACTACGCTACCAGAGCGCCTTTTATAGGCCATGCTAATTTCACTTTTTATTAACTTTTTTGTTCTCCTTGTTTTAGTTGTCAGGTGCTGTCAAATTGGTTTCAATTTATAGCAACCCTACAACATACTCATAATTGTTTTCCTTACTTGGTGTTTTGTTTAAGAAGGCTTTACTATTTATTCCTTTCTAAATCAGGGTTTCTTAACCTTAACACTATTCACATTTTGGGCAACATAATTATTTGCTGGAAATGGGGAGCTGTCCTGTGCATCGTAAGATATTTTGTGATATCCCTGGCATCTACCCACTAAATGTTAATAGCTTACTCCCAATTGTGACAATCAAAAATATCTCCATACAATGTATGGCATATATTATAAGATGTTCCCTGGGCACAAAATTGTCTCTAATTTAAAAAAACACTCTTTTAAATGATTCTAGAATCTTTAGTCCAGGTCTCTGTTAGATATTCTACTTCTCTGTCCTGGTCATCATTAACTCAATGTGGTGGTGGTTATGTGTCGTGGAGTCGGTTCTGACTCATAGCAACTCTGTATAGGGTTTCCAAGGGTGTAAATCTTTACGGGAGCAGAAAGTCTCATTTTTATCCACAGAACCGCTGGTAGTTTCGAACTGCTGACTTTGAGGTTAGCAGCCCGATTCGTAACCACTATGCTATCAGAGGGCCTTATAACGAAAACTAAATTGTCTTTTTTTAAACTGGCTTGCCTTCTTAGTTTTCCTTCTTTCTTCTTTTTCTCCTTCCCTTCATCTCTCCTTTCTTTCTCTGTGTCCCTTTCTTCTTTCCTCCCCCTTACTTCCTCTTATCTCCTTCATACCTTATCTCCTTCATACCTAAGCAATGACCTTCATTTCTGACGTCCTCTCCTACGTACCAAAACCTTAGTTATAGACCTAGTTCAAGCCCTTCCTCAGTTCAAGCCCTTCTTCATGGCACTATATGAAGTTGTTGTTGTTAGGTGCCATCTAGTTGGTGCCGACTCATAGCGACCTTATGCACAGCAGAACGAAACACTGCCCAAGCCCGGGCCAACCACACTATTGTTGCCATGGTTGAGTCCACTGATGCTGCCACTTGGCCAATCCATCTCGCGGGGGTCATCCTCTTTTTCTCTGACCCTCCACCTTACCAAACATGAGCTCCTTCTCCAGCGACTGTTATCTCCTAACAATATGTCCAAAGTATGAGAGACGAAGTTTGGCCATCTTGGCCTTCAAGGAGCATTCTGGCTGCACTTCTTCCAATACAGATTGGTTGGTTCTATGGGCAGCCCATAGCACTTTCAATGTTCTCCTCCAACACCATAACTCAAAAGAATCAATTCTTCTATGGTCTTCCTTATTTACTGTCCAACTTTCACATGTACATGAGGTTATTGAAAATACCATGGCTTGGGTCTGGCACACCTTAGTCCTCAGGCTGACATCTTTGCTTTTCAACACTTTAAAAAATCTTGTGCCGCAGATTTGCCTAATGCAACACGTCCTTTGATTTCTTGACTGCAGCTTCCATGAGTGTTGATAGCTGATCCAAGAAGAATGAAGTTCTTGACAACTTCCATCTTTTCTCCGTTGATAAGAATGTTGTTTATTATCCAGTGGTGAGGATTTTTGTTTTCTTGACATTGAGATGCAATCCATACCAAAGGCTGTGGTCTTTGAACTTCACCAGTAAATATTTTAAGTCCTCTTCACTTTCAGCAAGCAAGGTTGTATCATCTGCATATCGCAAGTTGTTAATGAGTCTTCCTCCTAATGCCACGTTTTTCTTTATATAAACCAGCTTCTCAGATTATTTGCTCAGTATACAGGTTGAATAAGTATGGTGAAAGAATACAACCCTGTTGTACACCTTTCTTAATTTTAAACCATCCAGTGTTCCCATGTTCTGTTCAAACAACTGCCTCTTGGTCCAGATACAGATTCCTCATGAGCAGAATTAAGTGTTGCAGAATACTCATACTTCGCAATATTGTCCATAGCTTGTCATGATCCACACAATCGAAACCCTTTGCATAGTCAATAAAGAACAAGTAAACAACTTTCTGATATTCTCTGCTTTCAGCCAAGATCCATTGGACATCAGCAATGATATCCCTCATTCCACAGCCTCTTCCAAATCCAACTTGAACCCCTGGATGCTCTCTGTCAATAGTATGCTTGCAGCCATTTCTGTATTACCTTTAGTAAAACTTTACTCGCATGGAATATCAAAGAGATTGTCAGATGATTTCTGCATTCCGTTGGGTCATCTCTCTTTGGAATGGGCACAAATATGGATTTCTTCCAATCAGTCAGCCAGATAGTTGTCTTCCAAATTTCTTGGCCGAGATGAGTGAGTATAGGTAGTATTGTCCTACTATTCTAATTCATCCCCAAACTCAGGAGATGCAAGCCCCTCCCCTGCAATGTTATATCAAATTCATATATTCTAACTTTCATTACCCAATTCCTCTGGTACAATTGTTTGAGGTTCTCTCCATTTTTACAACATCAGTCTGCATACCCTTACA
>NW_006408629.1:5254176-5256382 GCF_000296735.1 Chrysochloris asiatica
GTGATAGCTTACATCTTCCTTGTTGTTCTTCAAGGTAGCACAGTATTCCATTGTGTGTATGTACCACACTTTGTTTATCCATTCTTCCGATGATGGGCACTTCAGCCTCAACCTGTTTTTGTGAACCTTCTCTTAGAGACCCATTCAACATGCTTTATCCTCTTTATTTTTAGTCTTCTGAATATCTCATTACTCCCATTGAATACCCCATTTCTTCAAGATTCACCCACATTCTTCAATTTTTCATTCAGTTTGTCCATTCTTCTGAATTTATTTGAATATACAAGTTAGCCATACAACTATTTTGGTAATCCATTCCATTCTGTGCCATACTGTGTCATCTTTGGTATTATCATCTATTATTGGTTATGTTATATTGGTATTTATCTCTTTATGAGTTGTGTCTACAATTAGACCAAAAGATCACTACGAAACGTCAGCTCTTTACATACCCCACAAAGCGGAACATACAGTGTTTTGATTTACTATGTACATAATTACTGAAACTGAGTGAGGACCATAATGAGATAGTTTTGTGTTCCTAGAAAAAAAAAAAAAATGTGAAAAATTTTCAAGACATTTGTGACAATTAACGAGGTCCCTAGACTTAAAAAAAAGTGCAAAGATCTTGGAAAACATATGTCAAACCTAGTGACAACCTGGAAACTTATATTAACACAAGAATCATTTTAAAGATGAATTGGAGCAGGCTTCATAATTTAAAAAAATTGATCTAACATATATTTGGATGATCTAATAATACTGTTGTACTAAATAAGATAATTAATGTGAAAGTACCTTGTTTGCTGTTGTTAAGTACCGTGGAGTCAGTTCCGACTCACAATGATCCTGCACAGGGTTTCCGAGGCTGTAAGTCTTTACGGAAGTAGAAAGCCTCATCTTTCTCCCACGGAATGGCTGGTAGTTTCAAACTGCCATCCTTGAGGTTAGCAGCCCGAATCGTAATCACTATGCTACCAGAGCTCCTTAGTACCAAGCAAAAAAAAAAAATTCCTTGACAAATGTTTTCTTTTTATTCCAATGAATGTGTGTAAGTGAGGCCAATAATAAAAGATAAAGCAAATTAAGAAACACCCTTGTGATCTCTCTTCTCTGAGTTCTCAAGTTATTTAAAATGATTTATGTTCCTTTAAGTGTTTATGTTTTATAGTCTCGATTCCACTGACAGGTACTTGACATAAGATTATATCTTGTATTCCTCACTATCCTAAAGTGAACTTAAACACAGATCTTGAGTAAACAATTGACAATCTAAGTAGATATCAGGTAAAGACTATCAATTCTCTTCAACCCTGCACTGAGGATACTTCATAAAATCTGAGGTCTCCAAGTATAAAAATCCCCAATCACTTCATATTTTAGGTACTACATTACCTGGTAATGCCTAAGGAAAATGCCAATCCATTGATTTACGCTGATGACACATTAATAAATCCATTTACCTAATGACAGGGAATCTAACATCTATGATGATGTATACAAAACAACAGGAAAAGATTCTTTAACAATACCACACACTACTTTTTCTGTTTTGATTTAAATAAATTGACTTCTAAGTCAAAAGTGGTTATGTTGTCGCTGTTAGGTGCTGTTGAGTGATTACAATAAGCCATATTTTAAGATGCATTCACAATTTCGAGGTGCTAGTGTGCAAAAATGCATATCAGTATTAAAAAACAACAATACACCGCCACTGAGTTGATCCCAACCGACAGCAAGACAATACAGGGTTTCTGAGACTGTAAATCTTTGTGGGAAAAGACAGTTTCGTCTTTCTCTTGTGCAGTGACTGGTGGGTTTGACCTTGCAATTAACAGTCCAGTGCTTTTTCTACAATACCACAAGGGCTTCTATATCTCAGAATGAATGTCATATGATACTTGTACCAAACCAAAGAAACCCAAACATATTTCCCTTGAGTTGATTCTAACTCATGGCAACTCTACAGGCAAAGTAGAAATGCCCCATTGTTTCCAAGGCTGTAATAATTAGAGAAGTACATTGCCACATATTTCTCCTACAGAGCCAGAATGACTGGTAGGTTCTAACCACCAAACAATTGGTTAGCAATCAAAAGTTTAACCAGTGTGTCACCAAAGTTCCTTCATACATGTACTGCTGTACTTTTAAGGAAACTAACAAAGAATGAGATTTACCTTCAAATAACCTTTAAAATTAATTTTTT
>NW_006408629.1:5256717-5270714 GCF_000296735.1 Chrysochloris asiatica
GATAATTTAAAAACAGCTGCAACAGTACATCGATAAGGAACTGCCAGAAGTTCAAGTCAGATGCAGACAAGGAGCAAAGGGTATTACTGCTGATATAAGACAGATATAAGAAAGGAGAGAACACCAGAAAGATGTTTACCTGTGCTTTATTGACTATGCAAAGGTTTTAGACTGTATGGATCATAAAAAATTACGGAAAACATTGTGAAGTATTAGTATTCTAGAACACTTAAATGTGCTCATGAGGAACCTATACATAGACCACGAAGCAGTTGTTCAAAGAGAATTAGGGATTATTGAATGGTTTAAAATCAGGAAAGGTATATGACAGAGTTGTGTTCTTTTACCATACTTATTCAATTTGTATTTGCTTATGCAAATAATTCAAGAAGCTGGATTATACGGCACTAGGATTGGAAGAAGACTCATTACCAATCTGCGATATACAGATGATACAACTTTGCTTGCTGGATGTGAAGAGGACTTAAAATAGTTACTGATGAAGATCAAAGACCACAGACTTCAGTATGGGTTGATCTCAATAGAAAGAAAATAAAAATCCTTACAACTGGGCCAGTAAATAATACCATGAAAAATGGGAAAAAAGATTGAAGTTGTGAAAGACTTCATTTGTTTGGATCCACTATCAACACTAATGGAAGCCACACCAGGACTCCCTCATGGAAGCAGCAGCCAAGAAATCAAACAACGTATTGCATAAGGTAAATCTGCTGCACAAGACTTCTTTAAAGTGTTCAAGAGCAAAGATATCAGTTTGAGGACTAAGCCATGGTATTTTCAATAGCTTCATATGCATGTGAAAGTTGGACAGTGAATAAAGAAGATCATAGAAGAATTGATGCATTTGAGTTATGGTGTTGGATGAGAATATTAAATGTACAATAGACTGCCAAAAGACTAAACAAATCAGTGTTGAAAGAAGTTTAACCAGAATGCTCCTTAGAAGTCAGGATGATAAGACTTCATCTTTTATACTTTGGACATGTTATAAGGAGGGACCAATCTCTGCAGGAGGGTATCATGCTTAGTAAAGTTGAAGGTCAGCAACAAAGAGGAAGACCCCCAACAAGATGGAGTAGCACAGTGGCATGAGCAATGGGCTCAAGCATAACAACAATTGTGAGGATGGCACAGGATTGTGCAGTGTTTTGTTCTGCTGTGCAGAGCATCTCTATGAGTCAGAACTGACTGGCCAGCACCTAACAACAAATAGTGATGAAAAAACAATTGTTTAGTGAGGATAATATGATTCAACATGCTGTTATTTTATTATTTTTTAAATATGGGTTTAACCTTCATGATGAAGAATTCAAAGGTAAATTTCTAAATTCAGTGTGTTTTTCAATTCTTAGTTTGAATCGCTGGCATAGGTGAAATACCCGTCAATGAGATTTACAGAAGACACATAGAACAAGTACATAGTTATCTGTTACTAAATATGACACTTGTTTTCAATCTCAATCTCCAATATGCAAAAGTTGATGGTGAAATCTGACTAGTAAATATCCATTATTAGTGAAGTCAATTAGTTCCTTCAAATTTTGGCAACTATTTGGCAAATATTGCATTTTTAAGATTTTTAAGAGGTTCAAGAATCACTGAACTCTTTATTTTGAATATTTTAAATTATGCTAAAAATTCTATTTCCAAGTCCTTAGGCGTGTAGATCTATTTTTTACAGGTGACACTGGTTTTTATCAAGCCAACATTTCTGTTTCTATAAATGAAGTTACCTTGATCACTCTAACACTTTTTGTACTTCTGCCATCAATTTCTTTCTCAACAATTTGCATGTGAACAATGCTATGAATACATTTTCTTTGCAGCCCTACCTCTCTTAACTTTTCTCCAAAATCAATTGTTTCAGTTAAATCAATTACTTCAACAGTTTCCCCATAAAGCATTCTTTCTATTTAAAAAGTAATTTACTATTGAGAAAATATCTTTTCTAGTACATCTTTCATTTAACTACTGTCCAAAAGCAAAACAAAACAACTAGCCCTTTTGTATTTCCTCTTTGTAACACAATGGAGTAAATACTTAAGCTGAGCTATGCTAGAAACAGCTAAACTTCCATCCAACTGGATGGCTAAATCTCCTTCACTGCATAATTTATTTTAATATGATTTCTTTAATTTTCAATGCTTTCTAATAGTAATAGTAATTACTGACAAAGAAATAAAGAACAAATTTTAGTTTATCACCAAAATGTTTTCCTTTTATTATTGCCACCATTTTCACTGTGGCAGGAAGGACAAATGTTCCCTTATAGCAATGGCAATTTATCTTTAAGTAAGCAAATTCTCAAAAAAGCACCTCTAAACATTTATCACTGTTTAGACAAATTTTGTAAAGTACTCATTCATATATAATTTGACTTAAAGCAACACTGAAAAAAATTACAGAGGTTGGAATTCATGTTTTGGTTATTTAATACTGAAATAGTTTGCTAATCAAGATGACTTCAAATTATCTTTAGTCAGTATCTAATGGCACAATATTCATTTAGGGGACAATTTACCTTTAATATTAATGTATGGGAAACAATCTTTCAAATGGTTTCCCCATATCCTACTTTCTTTCTTTCAGCCAAATCTGTTTTTACATCAACTCTTAACAAGATTGGGAGGAGCTTATACTAAGAAAGAAATTGTTGTTCAGTGCCATCAAGTTGTTTCCAACTCATAGCGAACCTCTAAAGGGTTTCCAAGGAGTGGCTTGGTGAGTTTGAACCACTGATCTTGCTGCCCAGTGCATTATCCTGCAGGGCCATACCAGGGCTCCTAAGAAAAGAAGTGTGAGTTTTTTCACTTTGTCACTATTTATTCTTCCTAGGTACCCAGTATTAGGTTTAGCCTGTAGTTGATTTACAAGTATATGTTAAAATCAAGGACAATTTAAATACAATATGATGAACACTAGTGGAGTGAGTGTGCCACTTCTCTCCCAACCCCCAACTTTGTGGAGCTTTTGCTCTTCCCAAGCGCTTCCTCTTGTGTCTTCAACACAAATCTGGCCCACTCACAGGCCAGGAGAGGGTTACAGTGACTATTTCCATTAAACTTTAATTTTCCTTTCTTCTTAAACACCAAAGAATTATCTTGTATATCTCCTGAGGTGCACTTATTTAAAAACAGTTATATTAGGTTTTAAGCATCAAAGGAGATATTTATAATAGATTCCCTGCCTCAACACAGTGCCTGATATGTAACAGACACTCACTCTGCAAAGACCTATTGAGTGAATAAAGAAATGAGTAATGACTTCATATTCAGCATGTAAATATTATCTGTATTGTGTATTGTAAAGAAGAAGAAAAAAGGTTGAGAATGTTGTTGTTGTTAAGTACCACAGAGTCAGTTCCGACTCATAGGGACCCTGCATAGGGTTTCCAAGGCTGTAAATCTTTACGGGAGCAGAAAGCCTCATCTTTCTCCCGCGGAACAGCTGGTAGTTTTGAACTGCCGACCTTGAGGTTAGCAACCCGATTTGTAACCACTAAGCTACCACATCATCTAAAATTTCCTGAAGCTTTAACAGAATATGAATGAAACCAATGGCCTTCTCTCATCATCATCACCACTTGAAACAAACAAAATGTGTTATAAGGTAACTTTTATCTACCACATTGTTTTGTATATTCATGTGGTCTGGTGCCCCTTCAGGGCTGTCTATGCATTTTATTTCTAAGTGATAATTTGATAAAAACTATTATTTAGTAAAGAAAATACCAACAGCTGGTATCTAAACAGTAAGCAATTTTTGGAACTAGAAGCTCTTTGCAATGCTATAGAGGAATTCCACAAAGCTTACAGAAAGCAAAAATGTTCATAAACAGATAAGTAAAACAGGGCAACTCATGTCATATATTAATTAGATCATGCCTCCTGAATTACCCAAAATATATAAAAACATCCAAAAACTCAAATGAAGGAGAAATGACAAAAACTCCTAGACAAGAAGGAATTTAACTAATGAAAAGCTGATTTTTTCAACTTCAATTAAATGGCTTCACTAGATTCAAAGCAGTTGAACAGGGCTTGGACAGAATTAAAGCATTACTATAAAAGGGCACTGAGAGATAACTGATTTGAGTTTGTAACATACGGTTGCTGGAGAACAGTCATGTGATTTAGGATCTCCATGGAGAAGAATGATAGAAAGACTAATCTCTTCAATTGCTTTTGATTTTAGAAGGTTCTGTTAGAATATTTTAGTGTCAAAAAGCTCCCTTAAAGATAGTGAAGAAAGAGGGCGGGGTTTGATGGTGGATATGGTAGAGGTGCAGTGAAGTTCGTGGTCAGCAATACCACAGAATACCAGGTAAAGCGGGTTCAGGGCAAAGCTCCAAAACTCTGAACCACATAGGTAAGAATATTTTTAAAGTTTGAAGGCTTATAGCTAGTGGAACTTGTAGCAGAAGTAAGAAGTTGCGTACTTTTGAAGTCGGTCGACAACTTGGGTGAGACCAAATGGCAAGACCAAGCAGGGGAACAGAGCCACCATGTAATAACGCCACGGGAAGCTCGGAGCAAAGGTAGACAATACACTGTCAGTTTGCTTTGTTCTGATTTTTTTTTTTTTTTTTTTTTGGGGGGGGTATCTGTTCATTGGCAACCCACTGTCTGTGTACCTCTATTCTGGTGACTAGAAGGGGTGCCTGAGTGAGTGGACACCTCCCCACTCCCACCACTGGTGGGTTCTTCTGCCATGCATGTGTACAAATACTCTCAGCCCAAGAGCCAGCACTGAACTGTTTTTTAATAGGGAAAAGGCCAGATAAAGGGGTGTAGAGAGGGAAAGAGAGTTTAAAAATGAAGCAGGCCAAAAATTAAATTAAATCCTGAGGTATAGCATAACAATCAACAGTGGCATCTTGAAATTTATCAGACAGCCTTGAAGGCAAGAAGCTGAAAGAGGACATTAAAGTCATACAAATCGGACTGCTAACCTTAAGGTCGGCAGTTTGAAACTACCAGCTATTCCACAAGAGAAAGATGAGGCTTTCTGCTCCCATAAAGATTTGCAGCCTCAGAAACCCTGTGCAGGGTCACTATGAGTTGGAATCCACGCCATGGTACTTAACAACAACATATTAGGCTACAGATTTTTTTTTTTTTTTTTCTTCTCTCCCTCCTCTCCTCTTTCTGCGATTATAGACTACAGTATCCAATTATCTAGTTTTTGTTGCTGTGGTTTTGTTTTTTTCTTGCTTTTGCTGTTGCTGCTTTGCTGTTTTTTGTTCCCCCTTTTACTTCTGGAGTACTCTTTCTCTCCCTATATTACCCAAGAAGAGAGAGCAACTGCTGCCATATAGTCAAGCTACAGTTCCATTCTATAAAACACCAAAATCCAGGCAAGAACCAATACCAACTGCCATACACCAGGGAGGCAGACAACACCTGTGAAAGTTACTCTAAGTTAAGCAATAAGAAGAGTGAAAAGGGAAGCCCACAGCCTGATCATGTCTACCTGAAGGCAATCAGAAAACATAAAAAAAAAAAAAAAAACCCCCCAAACACACAATTAAGTATTAAGGCCACAGATAAACACTAAACATGTCCAAGAAGCAAAAGCAGATGACCATATCAGCACACGTCCAGAAGTGAGATAGAGAAAAAAAAATCCTTCTTCAAAGATGAATCTAAAAGGAAAAAGTTTTATCTTAAAATTCCTAAAAAATATTTACAAATACAAATGCATAATATACATTCAAAGGAGTCTTGGGAAAGTAGAAAAACCTAGGTAGGAGAAATCATTTAAGAAGAGAAGGCCTATAAGATAAATAAATAATGTGTATAACTGATGGTTCTTAAATACACTTGGTAGATGTACTGCCCGAAATAGGAACAAAGCACTGAAATCAGAGCCATAGGTACTGGGGGGCAGGGGGAGAACACTGTCAAAAAATTAGATGTACTAAATGGGGTACTATTTTTTACCTAAAAGCTGCACGTGTAGGTGTGTTAACAAGGGGGTGGGGGGGGGAGTAATAATTGGTGGTTGCAGGGGAAAAACTTAAAGGAAAGAATAATTAAACTAAATACCAGAGCAATCTTCTCCAGAGTTTGAATTTTAGATTACCCAATAGATTCAAAGAAAATTTGTCAAAATCATGTGAGTAATCTGTGAATGCTAACATGAACACAGAATATCAAAGAAAATTCTGAATTGATAGTTAAATAAAGAAGATGACCATTTGAGTTATTTTCAGTTTCAGTTTCCTTGATGTTATTGTTTGCAGTAAAGACAATGAAAGATCCTAAATATACTTGGTGAAAGAAAATTAATGCACTTTCTCATTTTTACATTGTTTTAGAATTTTGCATACCCTAGAAGGTTGTTCATTCTGCTTTTTCTTAAAGGAAAACAAGTATATTTACCTTTGCTTGACTCTTTCCTTTTGGCTTCTTCTGGAATATAATTCCATTCATTTGGAATGCTCTGAAGCAAACATTCAGGAATATTTTGCTTGTTTATGTTTGTCTCACAGTTTCTCCCAGAGCCCATCATAGATATGATCTGCTGTACAATGTCCTGGATGGCATCTGTTAATGCCAATCTCAAGCATTGAATGACCTCATACTGGGACTCCATGCATGCAGAGGCTGTAAAATCAAAAGGTATTTTATGGTTAGCAGAATCTGGCAATCAACTGTACCTTGTTCTATTGGTAACTCTGTTTCACAGTCTTCTAGTTTATAGATGGAGGGACATAGAGCTGCATTTAATTTATAAATCATGTGATTGTCAAACAGCTCATAAATATTTGAAAGTCTAACATGGGTATAAAATGAGCCAGCTCAGAAGTAGGAAGGGGGATCCAGGACACAGCTGTGATACCGGAGGAGGGCCAGAGGAGGAGCAGCAACAGACCCAAGAGCTGGAGGATGAGCTACAGCAGTAGACTTCTTGGTTCACAGAACAAGTAAAGCTGAGTAAATCTGGGCAGGAGGCTTACTTGTAGAGTGGGATGCCTCCAGGCACTGAATTAGGAAGCTAGATCCTCTGGCCCAAGAGCTAGAGCTGAGTGCCTTCAGGCTGAGGCTTATGTTGCCGTTAAGTACTGTGGAGTCAGTTCCGACTCATCTTCATGGGAGCAGAAAACCTCATCTTTCTCCCGTGGACCAGCTGGTAGTTTCGAACTGCCAACCTTGAGGTTAGCAGCCCGATTCGTAACCACTATGCTACCAGAGCTCCTTATAGTCTAGTGGAATGTTCTTTGGGCAATTATCAGCAGATCTAATAGAGTTTTGTAACATTGCCTGGACAGAGAGAGGCCTGCCAGTACAGACAGCAGAGGAAAGAATGCCGTAACTGGAACAACTGTGCCCTGAGCATTTCTGACCCTGAATTGTAACCTGTTAACTGCCCTCATAAACCCCATAACTGTGAGTATGCTGTCTGCGCTCTCTGTGGTCACTGGATGGAATTATCAAATTTAGCTGAGTAGAGACGGCTTTGGGAGGATGGTGGATGCCTTTTTTTTTTTTTTTTTTTTGCAGGCATAAAGAAGCTGGCTTTCTTTATCAATAATTGTATTAATTTGGTTGAAATCTTTGAAGTTATCCATTAAGTACATATTGTTTTTATTAAGTGCCATCAAGTCGGTTCCAAACCATAGGGTTTCTGAGGAGCAGCTGGTGAGCTTGAACTGCCGACCTTGTGGTTCAAACTGAATTTGTAGTCCAGCACATTAACCCACAGCACTATACCAGGTCTCCAAGTACATATTAGATCACTGAACATTTTAGTATGAATTAAATATACTAGGATAAGTCAAAATATTGCTAGGAAATCATAGAAACTTTTATTTTAAAAAAATCTAAATGTGAAAGTACGTTTCTCTGCATATCCTCCATCAAGGATAGCTTAATTTCACATTCTTTGACTATATTATCAAGAGGGACTAGTTCTAGAGAAAAAAAGAGGAAGACCCTTAGCAAGATGGATTGATACAGTAGCTGCAACAATGGGCTCAAACATAACCATCATAACAATGTGAGGATGGTGCTGAATAGAGCAATGTTTTACTCTGTTGTATACAGGGTTACTATGAGTCAGAACCGACTTGACGGGACCTAGCAACAGGTCGATACATTGTGAAGGTGGCATTTCCAATGTGGGTCTATTGAGGATAAGTACTGGACTGAAATCCACAAGATTGGTGGTTCAAACTCACCAGCTGCTCCTGGGAAACCCTATACAGGGTCACTATGAGTTGGAACTGACGCAACAACACTTAACAATAACCCTTCCCCCAAAAATTCTGTAATCTTCTATTATGTCACGTTAAAGCAGCAGTGTTGACATCCTTGAGGGATTCAAATCATGATCTTTTAAATATTCTTTGTCTGAAGGAGCTGCAAGGTCAGGGTTGCAGGGTGGATGGGGTAAGGTTTGCCAATGAAATTTCACAAAGCAGCCCTTTATACCCTCAAAGAATAAGCAAGTGCATTGTCATGGTGGCAAAAAGTTTTCCACAGGGCAACTCTTCTCACCAATAAAGTTTTCAATTATCTTAAAACTGTTTCATAACAAGTCAACATGATTGTTCCGTGTCCTTCATGAAAATCAATCTCTTTGGAATTCCAAAACAACAGTTTCCCTAACCTGCAGAGCTGACCTCTCTACCTTGAATTTAACTGGTCCAGCAGATTCCCTTGGAATCTACTGTTGTGACTGGACCATTTTTAAAAACAACAACAACCACCAAAAAAAACAAAAAACAAAAAAACCCTAAGGGCTCTGTTGTTGTTGTTATGTGCTGTGGAGTTGGGTCCAACTCATAGCAACCCTGTACAGGGTTTCCAAGGCTTTGAATGTATACGGGAGCAGAAAGTATCATCTTTCTCCTGCAGAACAACTGGTAGTTTCGAACTGCTGACTGTCAGATTAGCAGCCTGATTCGTAACCACTACACTCTAAGATAAGTGTAATACTGAGAGAACCTGGCTGTAACCATCCACTATCACAGACACACATTTTAACATATTTTGTTTGTATGAATGAACTGAAATACTAGTAGAAATGCTTTTTGACTTACCCTTATATCTCATCTATCTGAAAATTCTAGGAAGTCAGAAATTCCTCTATTTCCTGTTGCTAATGGGTACGCTACACTTTTTACTCATAAAATAATGTCAAGGTCTTGTAAATGAGTAAACCTACTATAAACAGTTGTTTAGATTAAATAATTTATGTAAAGTAGACAATACTTGGCATAAAATAGCACACAAAGCTCCCTGATGGTGTAGTGGATTATGAATTAAGCTGTTAACCTCAAGTCGGTGGTTCAAACCCAACAGCTACTTTATGAATTTACCAGCTGCTTCATGGGAGAAAGATGAGGCTGTTTATTTCCATAAAGATTTATAGTCTAGGAAACCCTAAGAGCAGTTCTACTTTGCCCTACAGGATTATTAGGAGTCAGAATTAATTTGATGTCAGTGAGACTGTAATGTTTTTTTGCTTATTTGTTTATGTAAGTATTATCTATTATTATTACTAATGATAACAGCATTACGGTTTAGGGCTAGCCAGTGTTCACTTGATTCTGGGTTCTGAAACATCTTAAGCATTCCATACTACCTATGTCTTAGGCTGGGTTCTCTAAAGAAGTAAAACCAGTAAACCTGGCTTTGCTTTTCTCTCTCACTCTATCTTCTATCTCTTTCTCTTTTTATATATGTTTGGTGGTGGTGTTAAGTGCCCTCCAGTCTGTTCTGACCCATAGCAACCCTGTATAGGGTTTCTGAGAAGTGGCTGGTGAGCTTGAACTGCCAACCTTGTGGTTTAAACTAAACTGACTTTGCAGTCCAGCGCATTAACCCACAGCGGCACACCAGGACTCCTTCTACATATAGATATACATTTTATTTATGTAAAGACAAGTTAATATCAAGGAAATGGCTCACACAGTTGTGGTGTAATTGTTAGGGAGCATCAAGGCAGTTACAGCTCATAGTGGCCCTATGCACAGCAGAATGAAACACTGGCTAGTCTGGCGCTATGTCATAATTGCTATGCTTGAGCCCATTGTTGCTGCCACTGTCTGTCCAGCTCACTGGCTGTTTTCCTCTTCTTTTCTAACCCTCCACATAACCAAACATGATGTCCTTGTCCCGGAACTGGTCCCTCTTGACAATATGTTTGAAGTATGACAGAAGTCTCGTCATCCTTGCTTCTAAGGAATATTCTGGCTGTTCTTCTTCCAACACACATTTGTTTGTTCTTCTGATAATCCATGGTAATTTTAATATTCTCCAACACTATAACTCAAATGCATCAATTCTTCTACAGTCTTCCGTATTCATTGTCCAACTTACACATGTGTATGTGGATATTGAAAATATCATGGCTTGAGTGCACCTTAGACTTTAAACTGACTGACAACTTTGCTCTTTAACACATGAAAGGTCTTTTTGCAGCATATTTACCTAATACAATACATAGTTTCATTTCTTCAATGCTCCTTCTATTAGTGGAAAACAAAGTGGCTCTATACACAAGGTCCGAGGTTCAAGGCTGACAACCGCTCTGTGGGGAAAAGACAAGGCTTCTACTACTGCAAAGATTTAAAGCCTTGGAAACCCTATACAAAGTCGCTATAAGCCAGAACGAACTCAGCGGCACTTAACAACAACCATGTCTATCATTGTTGAATGTGGATCAAGCAAAATCAAGTCTTTGACAACTACAATCTTTTCTCGGTTTATCATGATGCTATTTATTGGTTCAATTTTGAGAACTTTTGTTTCCTTTATACTGAGTTGCAATCCATACTGAAGGTTGAAGTTTTTGATCTTCAGCAATAAGTATTTTAAGTCATCTTCCCTTTCATCAAGAAAGGCTGTATCCTCTGCATAACACACATTGTTAATGACTCTTCCTCCAATCATGATGCCACCATGTTTTTCTCATAATGCAGCTTCTCAGATTATTTGCTCAGCATACAGATTGAATAAGCATGGTGGAAGGATACAAACCTACCACATACCTTTCCTGATTTTAAACCACTCATTATCTCCTGTTCTGTTCAAAATATTGTCTCTTGGTCTATGTACAAGTTCCTCATGAGCACAATTAAGTGTTTTGGAATATCCATTTATTTGCAATGTTATCCATAGTTTGTTAAAATCCACAGTCAAATGACTTTGCATAGTCAATAAAGCACATGTAAACATCTGTTTGGCATTCTCTGCTTTCAGTCAGGATCCATCTGACATCAGCAATGATATATATTCCTTTTTCCATGTCTTCTTCTGAATCTGGCTTGAATTTCTGGCAGCTACTGTTCATGTGCTGCTACAACTGTTTCTGAAGATTCGTCAGAAATCTTTTACTTGCAATGTGATATTAATGATGTTTGATGATTTCCACATCTTGTTGGATCATCTTTCCTTGGAATGGGTACAAAACTGGATCTCTTCTAATCGGTTGACTAGGTAGCTGTCTTCCAAATTTCATGGTGTCAACCAATTCTTTTTAGTACAGTAATTCTGTGCATTCTTTCCATTTTATTTTGATGCTTCCTGCATCATTCAATATTTTTTCACACAGAATCCTTCAATAGTACAACCGGAGGCATGAGAAACAAAGATACATAAAATTCAGGTTGAATCATATAACTGAAAAAATCCATGGGTCATCATCATCTAATTAATTTTCTAATGTTTCTAATAAGTATTCAAAATATGGGAATTCCATTTAATGTAGGAGAAGCCCCCATGTCCTCATCTATAAGTGTGAAGAAAGAGGCAAGAGGGACTGAAAAAAAATACTTATGCTCTTTATTAGTTTTACCTTTCCACAACTTTATTTCAGTCTTCTAAAAAGAACAGAACAAATATTTCACAGCCGAGTATATACAAAATCAATAAGGGATGTGCACCTGCTGCTTTCTTTCACAGAACATTAATCAGGGAACATTAGACAGAAACTGAATGATGGTCCTAAGCTAAGACTGAGTTTTAGGTCTCTGGCAGAACTTGGAGAATGACAGAAACTAAATGAATATTCATTTTACGTAGTTTGGCATCTTGGTTAAAATACTAATATTTTAATCAATTT
Source organism: Chrysochloris asiatica (assembly GCF_000296735.1). Classification (NCBI taxonomy): domain Eukaryota; kingdom Metazoa; phylum Chordata; class Mammalia; order Afrosoricida; family Chrysochloridae; genus Chrysochloris; species Chrysochloris asiatica. The sequence continues at coordinate 5,268,811 of NW_006408629.1, forward strand.
TTCGTTTGCAGTATAATATTTTTAAAATTTGGTAACAACAGATATTGCAGGACTTAGAAAAATGAATTTCATTACTTTTATTTCTTAATTTCTATAATAAAAGAATCAGAACAAAGGTAATTTAGTGACAGTTTTTTACACCAGCTTAAAGAAAATGCTATATATAATGAAGAATAACTAACCTCATTTGGCTTTATGAAAACAATAGAAATTTACATCTGAATGTGTTTCTGAAGAAAAAGTTTTGCCTAAATAATTATTCTATTACTATATTGACTAATCAGGAGCCATAGGAAATAAGGTTTTCTGATAAATTATGAAGTAACTGGGGGAGTAAAGATGCTCCCCCAAAATACATTAGCATACTTTCTTGCCTTAGAAAATTTAAGTTTCTTTGTTGCTTCAATTCTTTAGATGTTAGAAACAACAAAAAAAATTAAGGCTGGACAGAATCTAGTCTAATTCTTTCTTTTCCAGATAAAGAACCTTTATGGTAGAATGGCTTTTCAAGTGATTGAACCAGACAGTCAATGGCAAGGGGAGAATGAATTTCTTTTTGTTGACCATTCAATCAGTCAGAAGCCTAAAGATGGACTGAGGCTGCTTCCAACCAATTGCTGGTGAATCGATTCTGATTCTTGGTGATTCCATGTGTGGTAGGCTAATCTGTGCTCCACAGTATTGTCAATGGCTGATTTGTTTCACAAGTGATTGTCAAGCCTTTCCTCTGAAATGCCTCAGGGTGAACTGAGCCTCCAATCTTCTGGTTAGCAGCTAAGCATGTAAACTATTTGTACCACCCAGGACCCCCATGGGTAGCTTGTTGCTGTTGTTGGGTACTGTCAAATCAGTTCTGACTCACAGCGATCCTGTCCAGGGTTTCCAAGGCTGTAAATTTTTACAGGAGCAGAAAGTCTCATCTTTCTCCTGTGGAGTAGCTGGTGGGTTTGAACTGTTGACCTTGTGGTTAGCAGTCCAGTGTTTATCCTTCAGAGCCACCAGCATCTCCATGTACTAACCCACCTCCAGCCACTCCTAATAAACACACAATCTAAATTAAAACAGGTGTCAAGCTTCCTTTCTCTTTTACTGCCATGTTTAAATCCTCCTCTTTAAAAAAAGCAAGAGGTAGCCACTGAGGTCAGTCCTCGGACTGCAGCTGTCCTACAAACCTCATAGCTGAAGGAAACTTTACATATAGAGAGAAATGTCCTTTATGTATGTGGTAATATTTGATGACCCTAGTCCCCAATATCTGGCTTTAGATTCAAACTACTTAAAATTGCAGAATTAGAAAGGGATTGAGTTAATGAATTACTGCCCTCTCTGGGCATGCTATAAAAATAGGTAAATATAGAGAAGCACTTCTGGATGGTGAGGGAAGGTGGTTGGAAAGCTCCTCCTCCATCAAAACAACAAGAACACCGGTAATACTTGTGAAAATGAACTTTTTTGGTTGGTTGGTTGGTTGGTTGGTTGGTTGGTTGGTTGGTTGGTTGGTTGGTTGGTTGGTTGGTTTAGTGCCCTCAAATCAGTTCTGACTCATAGCAGCCCTGTATAGGGTTTCTGAAGAGTGGCTTGCAGGTTTGAATCACCTACCTTGCGGTAGGCAGTCCAAAGAATATCCATTTTTAGAACCCTGGATATTAACCAAAAGTTCACAAAAACTGAGGAGCATGTATTAAAGAAAAACAGCACAATATCAAACTTCATGACATCTTTACATGCTCCATTCCTCTGTGGACTTGTGTGATTCTTCTTGTTCTGGGATGCCGATAATTCTTAAGTTATTCCTCTTCATGTTGTACAACATGAATCTTAGACCTTCCTTAGAATTCTTTATCCTTTTTTGTGTTTGTTCTTCTATCTTAGTGGTATTGACAGATTTATCTTCCAGCTCACTG
>NW_006408629.1:5271399-5272960 GCF_000296735.1 Chrysochloris asiatica
TATATGGCAACTAGTATTGGTTCTTTCCTGGGTTTTGGTGTTTTATAGAGTGTGGTTGTAGCTTGGCTATCTGGCAGCAGTTGCTGACTCTTCTTGTGTAATATAGGGAGACAAAGAGTCCTCCAAAGGCAGAAGGGGGTCTATACACCCGTTGGGTAAAAAAAAAAGAAAAAGAAAAAACAGCACCAGCAAAAACAAGACTAAATATTGCAGTCTCTAATCACAGAAAGGGGAGGGGAGGGACAGAAGAAAAAGAGGGGGAGAAAAAAAATCTATAGCTTAATATGAGTATGTCTTTAGTGTCCTAAGTTCCTGCCTTCAAAGCTGCCTGAGAGATTTTGCCTTTAAACTCTCTTTCCATCCCTTTAGCCCCTTCCTCTTTCCCGTGATATAAAACAGAACAAAAAGGGAACAGATCAGCACCTCAGCTTGGGCTGAGTATCTGTGTGCATGCATAGCAGAAGAACCCACCAACAGTGAGGGTGGGGGGTGGCAACTCGGCTCAGGCACTCCCTCTATTCCCCAGAATGGAGGTGGGCAAACAGTGAGCATGCCAATTACCAGATATCAAAGAAAAAAAGAAAATCAGAACAAAACAAAACTGACAAAGTATGTCGTCCACCTTTCTCCTAAGGTTTCGACGGCGTTTTCTCACGGTGTTTCTACTCCCCCTATTTCGTCCCGCTGCTTGGTTTCGCTCAGGATGTTGGCTCGGGCTTCTGAGCCCGGCCCGGCAAATTCAAAAGTACACGATTTTTTACTTCAGCTCCAAACTCCACAAGCAATAAGCCTTCAAACCTTTAAAATATTCCGATCTCTGTGGTTCTGAGTTTTGGAGCTCTGCCCTGGCTCTGCTTTGCCTGGTATTCTGTGTTATTGCTGATGGCGACCTTCACTGCACCGCCACCCTAGCCACCATCAAGCCTACAGCACCACTCCTATCCCATTCTCCCCAGTTCTGTAATAATTTAAAAAACAACAATCTTAAAAGCATGGTAGGTATGAAAACCAGCAACCTAGCAGTCACTGTCAGAGGCAGAACAAGGTTTGACCAGCACTAAGAACCCATCTCTAGAGGATGTCACTATTTGACCTTTTGGCAGCCAGCTGGGAAAGCATCATTGACAGGGTTTATCTTTATTTCATCTAACAAAAAGCTCACTCACAGGGGAAAGTCCTATCCTCGGGGTATTTGTTTATTGTTATCTAGTGCCACAGAGTTGGTTTCAACTTATAGGGACCCTTTATAGGGTTTCCAAGGAGCCACTAGTGGGTTTGAATCATCACCTTGCAGTTGTGGTCCAGTGCATTGTGGTCCAGTGCTTATCCTACAGCACCACACCAGGACTCCAATTGTATACATATATATGTGGTGGTGGTGGTGGTGATGTGCTGTGGAGTTGGTTCTGACTCATAGCCACCACATATAGGGTTTCCGAGGCTGTATATCTCTAAGGTAGCAGAAAGCCTCATCTTTCTCCCTTGACAACTGGTGGCTTCAAACTGCTGACCTTGAGGTTAGTAGCCCAAATCATAACCACTATGCTACCAAAGCTCCTTT
>NW_006408629.1:5274235-5275212 GCF_000296735.1 Chrysochloris asiatica
CAAAATCAATGATTTGTTCATTTCAAATGCCTGCTTTAAACAGCATAAGAGATGACTAGACACATGGACCTCACCAGATGAAATACACAGAAATCAAATTGACTACATCTGTGGAAAGAATTTTTGGAAAAGCTCCGTATCATCAGGGAAAACAAGGCTGGGGACAGACTGTGGAACAGACCATCAATTACTCATATGCAAGTTCAGGCTGAATCAGAGGAAAATGAAAACAAGTCCACGAGAGCCCAACTATGACCTTGAATATATACCCCCTGAATTTAGAGATCATCTGAAGAACAGATTTGATACATTAAACAATAAAGATTGAAGACTATAAGAATTGTGGGATGACATCAAGAACATCATACAGGTAGGAAGCAAAAAGTCATTAAAGAGGAACTTCCGGCACTTCCCTGAACGGGCAGCACAGGTGCACGGGCTCCAGGAAAGGGTGGGTGGTATCACACAAGGGAGGCCCCCACCTGGTAGACAGACAGCCTTTGGGCAAACGTAAGACTTTAGCCTCCAACACTGTGGACTTGCTTTTTGGAAGGGTAGAGCTGCTGGGGAGTTGTGGGCATTTTGGGCCTCCACCCGCCCGCACTCGCCTACGCTGGGCTCCCGCTCCAGGACTGTGCAAGGGGCTTGAGCAGATGCATTCAGAGGGCGGGCACGTTCAGAGAGCTGGCGAGGCCACAAGAACTGACACGGTCCTTCGTGAGGCGGGGGGGCCTCATTGCCACGGGAGGCGTTGTTGGCATGGATTTAGGACGGGCCGGGTGCCCACAGCGCAGAGAGACAGAGAGCAGCATTTTTTGATGTCGTCAGACACGGACGCCATCTGCCTGCAGCCTCTAATCCCGACCTCCACCACCGCTGCCTAGGCTAGCCCTCTGCCCAACCTCTAAGGCTCAGGCCCGCCCATCAAGGCACAAGCCAGCACAAGCTGAGACGCTTTGAGGTGGTTTTTACCACCA
>NW_006408629.1:5279132-5284581 GCF_000296735.1 Chrysochloris asiatica
TATAAATTATTACATATGCCTGAGTGGTTTTTTTTGTTGTTGTTTCTGTGTTTTTTAAAAAGCTAAAGTAGATAAAGAGAAATACTTTTAACTGATAGTATATGGAGGGGATTATAATCAATGTAATGAAACAAGTTATATGAATTGTTAAATGTGAAACTGATGATGTGCCCTGTAAACTTTCACTCAAGCCACGATAAAAACCTTAAATTAAAAAAGAAAAGAAATTACCCATGTTCAACCATTTCAAGAGGCAGCATATAACAAGAGCCAATGATACTGAAGTAAGAAGTCCAAGGTACATTGAAGGTATTATCAAAGAACAAGACACCAAGAATTACTGGGATATAAATTGAAATATTTCAGCAAACTAATGCAGCACTGGATGCACTCACTTATCTATGCCAGGAAATTTGGAATACAATTATCTAGCCAACTGATTTAAACAGATCCATATTTGTGGCCATTGCAAAAAGAGGTGACCCAAAGGAATGCGGAAATCATTGGACAATACAATTGATATCCCATGCAACTTTAGTTTACTAAAGGTAATCCAAAAAAGGCTGCAACCATACATTGACATAGATCTACCAGAGGTTCAAGCCTGTTTCAGAAGAGAACGTGGAACAAGGGATATCATTGTTGATGTCAGATGGATCTTGGCTGAAAGCAGAGAATACCAGAAAGATGTTTACCTGTACTTTTTTGACTACGCAAAGCCTTTCAACTGTGTGGATCATGACAAGCTATGGACAACATTGCAAAGTATGACTATTCTGGAACACTTAATTGTGCTCATGAGGAATCTGTATATAGAAAAGATGCAGTTGTGTGAACACAAAAAGAGAACACCCGAATGGTTTAAAAAGAGGAAAGGTGTGTGCCAGGGTTGTATTCTTTTACAATATTTATTCAATCTGTGTGCTGAGCAAATAATCTGAGAAGCTGTATTATATAAAGAAAAATGTGGCATCAGGATTAGAGGAAGATTCATTAACAACCTATAATATGCAGATGATATAACCTTGTTTCCTGAAAATAAGGAGGATTTAAAATACTTATTGATGAAGATCAAAGACATGGCCTTCAATATGGGTTACATCTCAATATAAAGAAAAATAAAAAATTTCTCACTGCTGGACCAATAAACAACATTCTTATTAATGGAGAAAAGATTGTAGTTGTCAAAGACTTCATCAACACTCATGGGAACAGCAATCAAGAAATTAAACAATGTATTTCATTTGGCAAATCTGCTGCACAAGATCTTGTTGAAGACAAAGGATGTCAGTTTGAGGGCTATGGTGTGCCTTTCCCAAGCCATGGTATTTTCAATAAATTCATATGCATGTGAAAGTTGGACAGTGAATAAGGAAGACCATAGAAGAATTGCTGCATTTGAGTTAAGGTGTTGGAGGAGAATATTGAAAGTGCCATCGACTGCCAAAAGAGCAAACCGATCTGTGTTGGAAGAAGTATAGCCTGAGTGCTCCTTAGAAGCCAAAATGGCCAAACTTTGCTGTTCATACTTCAGACATATTATCAGGAGGGCCTAGTCACTAGAGAAGGGTGTCATGCTTGGTAAAGTGGAGGGGAGGAAGACCCCCAACAAGATGGATTAGTACAGTGGTGGCAGTGATGGGCTCAGGCATAGCAATGATTGTGAGGTTGGTCCAGGACTGGGCAGCATTTCCTTCTGTTGTGCATTGGGTCATTATGAGTCGGTACTAAATCGATGGCACCTAACAACAACAACAACAAGGCATATGGATAATATCCTATGACAGACGGTTGTTGTTGTTGTTAAGTGCCATCGAGTCGGTTCCAACCCATAGCGACCCTGTACAGGGTTTCCGAGGGTGTAAATCTTTATGGGAGTAGAAAGCCTCATCTTTCTCCCACGGAGCAGCTGGTAGTTTCGAACCGCTGACCTTAAGGTTCGCAGCCCGATTCGTAACCACTACGCTACCAGAGCTCCATATGACAGACAGTAGTGTATTTCAAAATAGGTCTTGAAATATCCATTTTGGCTGTCTTTCCTGAGCTAGTAAACCATACAATTGTCTGATTCAAAATGGCAAATGCCAGTCTATTTCGGCTCACTAACCATAAGGTCAGTAGTTCAAACCCACCAGCCACTACTCAGGGACTCTATACTGGGTTTTTTTGAGTCAGAACTGACTCAGCACCACTTAACAACAACAGCAATGCCTAAGATAGAGTCCTGGTGTGTCACTGTAGGATAAGCACTGGAATGATAACCATGAGGTTGGCAGTTCAAACCCACAAGCCACTCTTTGGAAACCCTATACAGGGTCACTGTGAGTTAGAACTGACTCAAGGCACTTAACAAAAACAAAAACAACAACAATGCTTAAGATATCCATTTTCACAATTGTTATGTTTGAGCCATTGTTGCTGTCACTGTACTAATCCATCTCATTAAAGATCTTCCTTTCTTTCACTGACCCTCTACTTAACCAAGCATGATACCTTTCATCAGAGCTTGCTCCTTCCTGACAACGTGTCCAATTTATGAGACAAGGTCTCACCTTTCTCAGTTCTAGGGATAATTATGACTGTATTTCCTCCAAGACAGATTTGTTTGTTCTTCTGATAGTTCATCGTACTTTCAATAGTCTTCGCCAACACCATCATTAAAATGTATCAATTTTTCTACAGTCTTATTGATTCATTGCAACTATCTTTTTTTCAACAATATTGTTGGGTAAAGGTGTGAGAGGCTCAAAAATTGACCAGGAGATAGGTCTCAAGACAAAGGGGAAACTAGACTACTCAGTTCAGTCATAATCTTGAGGGGAACTAGTCCATCCACATCTGGACTATGTTTTGCATGACTTCTCAGACTCTAATATTGCTCAGGTCCACACCCAAACCACAGAGATTTAGCAAATGGGGTAGTTTAAGGGCTAAGCTTCACATAAGTGAAGCCATCTTGTTAGGCTTTAATGGAGTGGAGCCATTTTGGAGAGTTTGGGTCTTAACTCTACACATGTGAACCTCACCAGATGGATTACACAGGAATCAAATTGATTCAATGCAGAGGTAAAGAGAAGACAAATTAGGAACAAGTAGTAATTTTGCTTTCTCTTGCCAGCAACTGATAGCTCCTAGGTCATTTTGAGGTGAATATCAACACTAGCTTAAGAACTTAATAGTTGAAGAATAAATACTGGTTGAAGTATGCTGGTCACATATAATCGTACGAGAAAATTCAGCTCTTCTCAAAAACCAAAAACACCAGAGAGTTGAGGGGTTTACAGTCGCTTTTAAAAAAAACTCAATAAAGTCTATATCACTATTGTTGCCACGCTTGAGCCCATTGATGCTGCCATTTTGCCAATCCATCTCGCTGCGGGTCTTCCTCTTTTTCTCTGACCCTCCACCTCACCATACATGATATCCTTCTCCAGTGACTGGTCCCTCCTGACAATATGTCTGAAGTATGAGAGACGAAGTTTGGCCATCTTGGCCTCCAAGGAGCACTCTGGGTGCACTCCTTCCAACACAGATCTATTTGTTCTTTTGGCAGCCCATGGCACTTTAAAAATTCTCCTCTAACACCATAACTCAAAAGCGTCAATTATTCTATGGTCTTCCTTATTAAGAATAGGTTAAAAAAGAAAAAGTCCACAGAGGATGAAACCTGCTATGAGTCTCTTGTTTTTTAAATATGAATCTAGGAAACATTTTCTTGGTGGTATAAATGGTTAACGTGCTCAGTTGCTAACTGAAAGTTTGATGATTCAAGTCCACCAGATGTGCCTTGGTAAAAAGGCCTGGCAATCTACTTCCAAAAAAGCATCTGTGAAAAGCCCTATGGAGTAGAGTTCTACTCTGACACACATGAAGTTGCCATGAGTCAGAATCAAGTCAACAATAACTGTTGTTGCATTCCATTGAGTAAGTTCCGACTCACAGCATCCTTATATAAGGGTTCCAAGAGCAGCATATGGGTTTGAACCTTGAGGTTAGCAGTTCAGTGCTTATTCTATAGCACCACACCAGGGCTCAAAAAACAATTAGTAAGTAAGAAAATATTTCTTAAAAATATTGGTTCTTAAGCAGTGCAAGAGGAAGTTTATAGGTTGACTATCAAATACAACTAATAATTTAAAAAATGATCAGTGGAGTAAAGGTTAATGACAATAGTCACTGCATAACTTCCTAACTTTTGCTCTTCCCAAAACATTAAATATGAAGATTTAAAGGCAGGATATTAAGGAGGAAACAAGGGGAGAATCTTTACATCTGTCCATGATGGTAGACTCACACATCAACACCTTCTGTTCAGCTGATCTTTCTTTAACATATTCTCTATGTCTGGGCAAAAGAACATCCAGATGGGGAAAGTATATTGGACCCAAAGGAATGACATGTTTGACTTGTAGAGAGAGTGGTCCCATGGTTATAATTTAAAAAATGACCTATGCATTTGAAGAAAATTAGCCAATTCTTTTTGCATTAGTTGTTGAATAAATGTACCTAAGAACCACAAAATATGCTATCATATCTTACTAATGCCCTATATGCTCAATGTTGTTGCTATTAAGTGCCATCGAATTGGTTCTGACTCATAGTCAACCCTGCAGAGGATTTAAATTTTCATGATAGAATACTTCTAGATAGTAAAGAGGAACAAGAAAATCCACATTACATAATGCTCTCTTGTAACATCTCTACTCACCTTACCAAAAACCACATGAAATTTAGACAGAAACTATGGCTAATGATCTCCAACGGAAAAAATATATAAGTTAAATTTATGCAAACAATGTATTCAGCAAAACTGATTGCAATCAAACTTTGAAAACGTCTTTGAAGGAATAGTTTAAATATCTAAAAATGTTTCTTTTATAAGATGAAAATCATTCATACCTGGAATGTTATATAAAAAGTCCCATAGTTGTTCTTCTTCCATGTAGCTCACAAAAACATTTCCAAATATTTCAGGAGAAAAATTACAATTGTACAGTACTTTGAAAATGGCTTCTGTTAAGCTGGACCCTTGGTTCACGTTCTTCTCTTCAACAGAAACTTGGTCTTCAAAAGTATGTGCTTAAAAAGAATAAATTTATTTATTAAGGTCAGTATTAATGACTGATTTAATTTTTTTTTCATGTGAAATGTATTTGAATAATATTTATATCATTTTTTAAAATTTTCAGTTCAGTATTCTATCTAACCCGTTTTTGTTTCTAAAATAGTCAAGGATATTTGTAAAGAAGAAAAAGAAAATCTTTGTAAGAAGGACCACAATGATATCACTTCAAAGAACTATTCCAGCTTCTCTGCACATCAGAATCTTTTTTTTTTCTTAAAACACTTTGTTTTTTTCTTACTTAAAAATACATGCTCAGGAACAACAAACAAGATGGCGGATCGGGTGGACGTATAGCAGAGAGCTCTGCCAACAACAACACAGAAT
>NW_006408629.1:5292786-5293423 GCF_000296735.1 Chrysochloris asiatica
AAACATCTTTTTGATATTCTCTGCTTTCAGCCAAGATCCATCGGACATCAGCAATGATATCTCTCGTTCCACAGCCTCTTCTGAATCCGGCTTGATAAAGACAATGTTTGGTAGAAGGTATAATTTTTAAGTGATGAACTTGGATATCCGGCTTATGAAATTTCTAAGCAAGATTTTAAAGTCTGCATGGTTTCTTCTTTCTACTTATAGTTAAATGCAAGTGGTAAAAGATGGACTTAAAAGGAACTGTGAAAAATAAAAACAGTACTTAAATATTTGTAAAATTCTACTGTACAAACTAAGGGTATGTGTCCTGGAATGTTCACTAAGGATGTGGAAACACAATCTTTGGTTAAAGAGATCAATCCTCTGACTAACGAATATAGATTTAACCAATGATCACAGCAGAAAACCCATCAGTGTAGACTGAAAAGGGCAAAGAAAGAGCGAAAGGAAAACAAACGCTCTCTGCCTCTTGTAATTCCACAGACAGGAAATAGGCTAAAGGGCACATTTTTATTGTCCTCCAAAAAGGGAAAAGGACCCTCTGTAGAGCAGTTTGGAGATCAGCAGGACTTTGGGAAGCAGTACAGGAGTGGAGCTTTCTCAGATTCAAAGGGGTGGGACCATGGGCTAC
>NW_006408629.1:5293523-5301278 GCF_000296735.1 Chrysochloris asiatica
AACTCAAAGGGAACACATGAGCAGGCATGTAAGCTTGATGGTGACCACATTAGTCTTTTAGTGAGTGGAAATGAGGGAAAGGCAGCAATGAAGATACAGGTTGAGTTCAACCACATTGCATAGATTTCCATTGACCTGGAGATGAGCGAGAGAAGAGGAAGGGCTGGTAGGTCCAAAGTGTGGTGAGACCTGGGGACTTCTAAGTTCATGGACAAGGACCTAGCCACGGAGGGCTAGAGCTGAGAGTGAAGCATCCAGTTGATATGAAGTGAGGGGAGATGCACAGGAATGCCCAAACCTGCAGATAGTACCCATTTGACCTAGCTTCAATGGCTTGATGATAAGAACTTGACTAAAGGAAGATAAAGAAATGTGATAAAGAAAACCAAGTGTAAATTGCTATAATTTGATGAACTTGACCGATATTTATGGATGTATTAGCTCAAAATATCAACTGAGAAGGAGGGAGTCTTCACACCAAGGATCAAGCCTATCCCCTCTGTACACAGGGTTGATAGAAACAGGCAACTTAGGTGTTGGCTATCTAAAATGGGGGATGGGGGATATGAAGGCACGAAGTGGCTGGCTTACAAGTTTTCAAGAGGGCGTTTAGTTTCAGAGTGTGCAGGGGAAGGTAGAATCCCCAATGAATAGTTTTCATCTTATCTAGACAAATCCGGTGAAAGGAGATGGGGATAAGATTGATTCAATCGTGAGTAATTGTTATCATGACTAATTGGAATTGTCACCACTGTAAAGGTAGAAGTTTTGTAACATAAAGGGGGGAGTAGTTAATCTAACATTCCGGGAACAGAGGACCCTGGGACCATCAAGGGAGAAGAGCATAAGCAGAATGTGGTACCCTATCCAGAGAAGCAGTGACACCAGAGATGGAGGCAGAGATGATGACATGGAGAGATAGAGCAGCTGAGGACTCGAGATACAGCAGCTGAGGACTCTAGACTCATGGAAAGGTAAAGACTGTGTGCTGCCAGTCAGGAGGCAGGCTTGCAGAATGTACACTTGGATAGTTAAAAGGATTCTTTAGTGTTTTTGTGTACAACAAAATAAATTAAGAAACAAAAGAGGAAATAGATACAAATACTGTTGAATGATGCATAGAGGGAATTCGTTGCAATCAAACAAAATACGATAGAATGAGAGCAAAACTGATGTTCTCCCATGTAAACTATCACTCAATTCACAATATTAAAAATAATACATGTCCATTCCAGTTTGTTTTTTATAATAACACTAAGGAATCTAATGCATACCAGTTTTTACCAACCAGTGATAGTTGCTTTAGGTGAGTCTTTCATTCATATTCTATGTTAATATGTACAAATATATGTACAAATAGCTTACAAACTAAATAGACGTAAACTATACATATTGTTTTCTTTCATTGTTATTTATCTAAAACCTATTTAAAGCTAATTGAATCACTGTATCTTTAAGATATAGAGGACTGAAAATTATTACATCCTTCATTTATCCAAAACAGAAGTTTCATAAAAGATTCATATTTTAGTGTCTCCAGAATTGTACTTTTTGTTCTATAAATAAATGTATAAACTTTTCTCAAACCCATAAACTCTGTCATTTCAGAAATAAGAGGTCTGTCAATCCGTTTAAAACTGAAACTATATTAGGAGTTCATACAAAAATAAGGCCATTTTAATTGTCCCTTTCAAACTGTCCTCTACCTCTATTACAACTTGCCTAAAATCTGTAACCAGAAGTTTCTAAAGTGTTACATCTATAGATTGAACTGGTTAAGTGGAATATTGCTTTCTATTTTGTTTGGATAATGATAATATGCCCAGTACCATAATAGGCAACATTTTTTATTGAATTAAAGATAAATGCAATTCTCAGATTGTATCTCTTGGATTTTAAATATCTTGAATAAATATAATCCATATTAATTGGAGATGAATACATTTATTTTTTTTCTCATTTGAAGCTTATAGACTTTAGACTTTAGACTACAGAACTCATAGTTCATAGACTTCCTTACGACAATTTCATTATTTTTTATAATTTTAAATAATTTATTATTTCTGAAACTCACAATTATTTTATTATAATTAAAGGAGCTTATTCGTGGTGTTGTAGGATAAGCACTAGACCACAGGTTTTTTTAACTTAAAGGTCAGTGGTTCAAACTTGCCAACCACTCCTTGGAAATATAGGGTACACTATGGGTTGGAACCAACTCAACAGCACTTAACAATAACAACAACAACTCTTATCTGAAATTGAGAATAAGACTTTATGTAGAAGACATTGGTCTGCATTTTTAATATCCATTCTCTTTTAAGAAAAGTTGGGTTTCCTTTGGCAAGCTACCCCAACATACTCCACACACATATACATGCTCAATCTATTTGATGTGGATGAGGTTGTCTCCACCACATTGATAGGAAACATGACCAAGGCCTGGCCAATTAAAGCACAGCACCTCTCTATCAAGGAAAGCAGGTGACCAGTGAGAACCTTTCTCAGGAATTGTGTTGTAGACACAGGTAAAGAGGTATTCTCTTTCTACCAGGGTTGCTAAGGTGGTAGAGAGTTGGCTCAAAGTTGCGGATGACCATATTGACACCACTCATATAGACCTTGACTGAGACTGAATTTGATAAAATAAAAAGAGCCAAGAGATGGAGAGAGGTAAATTCCTGATGAGATGATACTATGTGAGAGACCAGATCTAGCATAACCTGTATTTTCCTGTTAGCCAAGCTGATACATTTCCCTTTTTTGTTAAATCAGTTAATATGGGGCTCCTGTCACTTAAGTGTCTTGACTTTTTCAGCAACAACAAAATGTTAGTTGGCAGATTCCTAGTTTAGGATTCATCACCCCTCTCCTATTTTTGCCAACACACACCTCAAATATTCCCTGCATTTCTCTGGGCCTTTCACTCACTACAATTCATCTTAGATAAAACTATCAGTTATTTTTATGTCATCTCTTGTGTATAAACCAACCTTCCTCTAACATACTTTAGAGTCCTGGTGTGGCGCTGTAGGATGAGCACTGGACCGCTAGGTCATTAAAATTGCATGGTCAGTGGTTTAAACTCACCAGCTGCTCCTTGGAAACCCTATACAGAGTTGCTATGAGTTGGAACCAACTCAATGGCACTTATAAACAACAACAGAGTATAAATACGTACTCTGGTGTGGCAATGTAAAATCAGTACTAGACTGTGAGCCACAAGGTCAGCAGTTCAAATCCACCAGCTGCTCCTTGGAAACCCTATCCAGGGTCAATATGACTTGGAACCGACTTAACGGCACTTAAAAAATTAGACCAAGCCTTACTCCTAGCCCTAGCCCAACATTAAACTTAACACTAACCCTGTTCTAACCATTAGCCTAACAAAAATAAATGAAGTCTTAAACCTAGCATAGACCTAGCCATAGTCCCAACCCTAATCCTCATTCCTTATTCCCACCCACCAAAACTGTATCCCAGTTTGGATGACAAATTATTTAATCACCATAGTATGTTGTTGATAGGTGCCATCAAGCTGGTACCAACTCATAGTGACCCTATGCACAGCAGAACGAAACACTGCCCATTCTTGGACCAATCTCATTATCATTGCTATGCTTGAGCCCATTGCTGCTTGCCACTGTGCCAATCCATCTTGTTGGGGTCTTCCTGTTTTTCACTGACCCTTCACTTTACCTAGCATGATGTCTCCAGGGACTGGTCCATCCTGATAATTATGTCCAAAGTACGAGAGACAAAGTCCGGCTATCCTGTCTTCTAAGGAGCGTTCTGGATGTACTTCTTCCCACACAGATTTATTTGTTCTTCTTGAAGTCCATGGGACTTTCAATACTCTCCTCCAACACCATAACTCAGATTCTTTATATATTGTCCAACTTTCACATGCAAATTAGTTCATTGAAAAGATCATGGCTTGGGTCAGGTGCACTTCAGTCCTCAAACTGATATCTTTGCTCATAAACACTTTAAAGAAGTCTTGAGCAACAGATTTGCCTGAGGCAATACGTCATTTGATTTCTTGACTGCTACTTCCATGAGTGTTGAGGATTGGGCTAAGCAAAATGAAGTCTTTGACAATGTCAATCTTTTCTCCATTGATGTGGATGTTATTTATTGGTCCAGTGGTGAGCATTTTTGTTTTCTTTACAATGAGGTGTAAACTATATGGAAGGCTGTGCTTTTTGATCTTCATCTCTTCATTTTCAGGAATCAAGGTTGTATAATCTGCATATCACAGGTTGTTAATGAGTCTTTCTCCAACTTTGATGCCTTAAGTATTGTTGTAGTTGTTGTTAAGTGCCATCAAGCCAATTCCAACTCATAGGGACCCTGTACTGGGTTTCCAAAGAGTTGCTGATAACCTTAAATTGCTGACCTTAGGATTCAAACTAACTTTGCAGTCCAGAACACTTACCCACAATGCCTTAAGTATAAGTGCCTTAAATAAAAGGCATCTTTCAAAGGAAGGGTAGCGTTAAAATAAGGAATACAAGCACTAGCCCACCAGGAAACTTTATTGCCACCAAAGATTTATAAGTTCATGATACACTACCATTTTTCTTTCTATGACTGCTTAATTTTTACTTTAAACAAGAATGTTGGTAATGACAAACTCATGTTGATTCACTACAATGGATTTGTAACAATGATGTAGAACATTATTGTCACAGCAACACACTCAGGAGTGAATTTAACCAAGTTCTACAGAGTTTCAGACTCCTGGTGTGGTACCATAGAATAAGCACTTGACTCCAAGGTAGGTTTGAACTACAATATCAGCTGTTCAAACTCAACAGCATCTCTTCAGAAACCCTATACAGGGTCTCTATGAGTCAGAACCAACTCAAGAGCACTTAACATCAGCAACAAAGAGCTTTAGAAACCAAAGTGAAGAGGCTGAAAGACTCGCTTTAGATGCAGATATTTGATAGAAAAAAAAAACAAGAATAGAAAATGTAACCATTATAACAGACACTCAGAACTTACAACGCCAGGCTCAATACCTGGGAAAGGGGGTGAGCTAACATGAAAATTGATTTTAAAAAACACTGAAATAAAATAAAAATGAAACCTGATTTGTAGATTAAAATCATAATCATACAGTTGACAATAAATATAAAGATCTGACATGTATTTACAAACTTCGATTATTTAATATGAGCTACTGTAGTTTTTTTCAATACATTCTTATTTGGTAAATTTTAAATAATAACAATCATTAAATGGAAATTAGAAATATGAAAACACAAAAGCTTAATTTTTCTTCAGAGATCCCTTTTGTCAAGCTTTTTCTTTGTAGTTATTTTCTTGCTTCATGTAAAAAATGCTTGTAAAGAAATGGAAGTTCAGTATCTGCATCTTGTTTCATGTTTTACTCAGTACCCAAAGTCACAGTGCTGTTGCTAAGTGACATCAAGTCAGTTTCAAACTCATAGCATACCTGTATAGGGTTTCCAAGGAGCAGCTGGTGGATTTGAACCACAGACAATACAGTTCAACCTGAGATTGCAGTCAAGAGCTTATACTACAGTACTAAACCAGGACTCCTCAGATATCTACCTCTTTTGAAAACCCATAGTCCCTAGTACAGGATGATTACAAGATGGCAACAGACACTTCTGAATATCCATAATGGTTCAAATATTATGCTGAGTGTCTGTGCACATTTTCTAATAGCTCTTGATCCTCACAGAAACTGTGAATATTATATTCATTCTCTCTTCTTAAACAAAGAAACTGAATCCTAAAGAGGCTGACACTTAATGAATAAAGAGAAAAGTACTCAATGATTCATCCAGAAAATACTTACATTCAAGAAAGTGGAGATTTATAACTGGGCATTAATTCTAATTAATTGAAAACTGTAATCTATATGTAGTATATACAAATAGTGTGTTTAAATATGATTTTGTATTATCTATGTATTTGTAGATATTTCATTGTTATTGAGTTGGTTCTGACTCATAGTAACCTTGTATAGGGGTTGCTGGTAGGTGAGAACCACTGACTTTTCTGTCCAGTGCTTTACCCTACAGCACAACATCAGGACTCCCTATTTATAGATGTAGACAGACAAATCTCTTTGAGATTACATTTAGGCTAGTGCAAACCTATTTTACCAAGGTTCTTCCACAGAGAGGTAGCTTTTGAAAATGCAGGATTCACAAAATTTGTTTCATAGGATGTTAATGGGTAACACATACGTTTTGAAAATGTTGGCTCAACAATATTAAACACATTTGTTTTCTACAAGATTTCTCAGAGCCTTTAATTATTCATGAATCCTGTGATTCTCCAAGAAGAGAATTTAGCACAGTGTTTCCAAACTTGTTTGACCTCAAAACTCTTTTTTATCATTGCATCCAGCAGAATGAATATTCTATTAAATTTAGGAATTATGTCTCTAATGTTTACAAAACTATTTTTAAATTAATCATAAACTCTCTAGGTTTGCTAATGGAAGCAAGCACTTCCATAGAAAAGGAAGCAGGTATAAATACAAATGGCTATTCTGCATAAGGAGATGATCAGCTGGAAAGAAATGCCTGCTAGTCAAGTCACCAAAGTTGGATTTAATTTCAATGCAAGTGAATTGTTAGAGGAGTATTATGGATTGAACTATGTCTCTCCAGAACATGTGTTATAAACCCTAATCTCTACAAATGTGGCTATAATCATTTGGGACTAGGTTATCTTTGTTATGGTAATGAGCCAGAATTAGTGTACAGTGTATCTTAAGTCTGGAACACTAATTGCAAGTTTGGCAGTTCAAACCCACCAGTCACTCCCAGAAACCCTATACAGGGTCACCATGTGTTGAAACCAACTCGAAGGCAACACAACAACAAAAAACAAGAAATCTCTTTTTAAATATTAAAGAGTTCAAACAAGTGAGCAGAAACAGAGAAGGGTAATAGAGATGTCAAACCACACAAAGACAGCCTTCAAGGAGCCAAAGCTCAGAAAGAAACCAACTTCTACAACTAACAGAAACACCTTCCCCTAGAATCAGCACCCATAATTCAGACTTCTGACCTCATAAACTGTGAGAAAATAAATGTGTTTGTTCAAGCAACCCATGTCTAGTATTTCAGTTATCTTCACTAGATAGTGAAGACAGAATTTGTTACCAGAGAGGGACACACTGCTCTAACAAATACTTAAAATGTGGGATTGGTATATAAATTGGGTAATCAGTAGAGACTGGAAGAGTGTTTATGGTTTTTATTATTATGAGCTGTGGAGTCGGTTCTGACTCATAATGACCCTGTTTTGGAAACCTTAGGGTTTCCAAGATTGTAAATCTTTATGGGAGCAGAAATCCTCATCTTTCTTCTGCGATACAGCTGGTAGTTTTGAACTACTGACCTTAAGGTTAGCAGCCTGATTCATAACCACTATACTACCAGAGCTCCTTGGAAGAGTATTTGGTGCCTAAAAGTGAAGACTGGTAGCCTGGAAGAGACTGTTGGTAGAATTATGGATCTCAACTCAGAATGAAGTGAGAATCGCTATCAAGGTTCTATCAGTTTAGAGAATACACATGGAACCAGCTACAGAATGTGGCTAGAAATGTAGATGTTAAATATGCTTCTGATGAGCCTTTGAATAAAAATGATGAATATGTGATTGGACAATGGAATAAAGATGATGCTTTTTATGCAGATGCACACACACAAAAAAAAGTTGTCTGAACTATATTCAGATGTTTGGTTGTTGTTGTTGTTGTTG
>NW_006408629.1:5304231-5317807 GCF_000296735.1 Chrysochloris asiatica
CAGGGTTGAGAGGGTACAGTTGCTACTCAGATGGACTAGGAGAATGAGGCTGCCTAAAGCTGAAGGAGCAGACTTGCTATTTCAGAGGGCCTTGAGGGCAGGGCTGAAACTCAGGGATGAAGGGTCTCCACCCCAAAATGCAGAGGGTATGACTAACACCCAGTGTCTTAAGGGTTGGACCATGGCCCAGAAGGTTTCAGAGAAGAGAGGATTGTTTTCAAGTCTTGAGAAGTAATGCAATTTGTTCTGCTGAGTTTTGGACCTGCTTGGTGCTTGTTGACCCTTCTTTCCCTCCAATTTCTTCCATATGTAGGGGAAATGACTACCTTGTGCCTTTTCTATACCACTGTACTTTGGAAGCAGATAACTTGTAGCCTAGATTTCACAGGTTCACAAATCAAGAGTATTTTGCTCCAGGATGGAATATGCCTAACTAATGTCTCACACATATTTGATTAAGATTATTCAAAAGATGAGATTTTGGTTTTGGAGTTAATTTAACATTTTGGGGATGCTGTGATGGGGTCAATGTGTTTTGCACGTGCATAGATATTAATTGGGGAGTGTCAAAGAGTGGAATGTTATGCATTGAACTGTGTCCCCCCATTTGTTGTAAATCTTAGCCTCTGCACATATGGTTATAATCTCATTTGGGAATAGGTCATTTTTGTTATGTTAATGAGACAGGATTAGTATAGGGTGTATCTTGAGTCAATCTCTTTTCAGATATAAAAAGAATAAATAATCAAAAGGCTGAAGGGGAAAGACACATGCCAATACACATGAAGGTTTCCCAGAACCAAAACTCAGAAAGAGACAAGTACCTTCCCTTAGAACCAATGGAGAGAAAGCCTGATCTGAGCCTTCTAGTCTCCTACACTGTGAGAAAATACATTTGTTTGTTGAAGTCATCCACTTGTGGAATTCCTATTTTGGCAGCACTGGGTAACTAAGAGAGGGAGCAACGAAGGATTTGATCTAGGGGTAGGTATAGGCAAGAATAACAAAGCGAAGTAATAGCTGGTCTTTTAAAAATGCTGACTTCCAAACCACAAAATTAGACCAAGTTCTATCTGGGTAAGGAATATAATGAGAACATAATGACACAGATACCTTGGAGGGAAATCAATAACTATTTGGTCAATAAATAAATCAATGTTTATGAAATAAGTGCTCAGTGAATGAATAAAACGTCCTCTAGTATCACACAATGATGACCTAACTTCTTTTTTGAAAACTTTAGCAGTAGGATACCTACTATATTTCAAGGGAGCACAACTCTCTTCTGGACTGCTCTATTTATCAGGCAATTTTGTATGTAAAACAATATAAAACACCACTCTCAGAAGAAAAAATAATAGAAATTTAGGCTAGTTTCTTTAGTGGATAAAGAAAACCAGAGAGTCTTTCCTAATGTTATTTTCAGTTAAAATTGTTGATGATGTTAAGTGCCACCAAGTCCATTTTTAACTCATAGTGACCCCACATGACAAAGAAGAATTAACTGCATCATAAGGTTTTTTTAGCACTTGGATGCTAACTGAAAGGCTAAAGGCTAGAAACCACCAGAGGTTCTGTGAGAAAAACACCTGGCAATCCGCTGGCATAAAACCCTATGGGGACATTCCGCTCCGTAATGTAGGAATCTGCTGGATAGTACAGAACAACAGCAAGCTTTATGGGAGCGCATTGCCCAATCTTTCTTCTTTGAAGTCAGTGGGTGGATTCAATCTGCCAGCCTTTATCACTGGGGCTCCTTTCAGCTATCTTTTTGTTGTTGCTGTTGTCGCTGTTGTTAAGTGGTATCGAGTTGGTTCCAAATCATGGCAGCCTTGTAAAGGGTTTTCAAGGAATGGTTAGTGGGTTTCAACTGTTGACCTTGTGGTTGCAGTCCAGTGCTTATCCTACAGCGTCACACCAGGACTCCAGTTATTGTTGTGGCCAAGTGCTGTCAAGTCAGTTTCTACTCATAGTGACACTGTATCCTTGCTGTTGTTAGGTGCCATCAAGTTGGTACCAACTAATAGCAACCTTATGAACAATAGAATGAAACACTGCCCAGTCCTTCACCAATCTCACAATCATTGCTGTGCTGGAGCCCATCCCTGTTGCTACTGTGCTAATGCATCTCACTGGGAGTCTTCCTCTTTTTTGCTGACCTTCCACTTTACCTACCATGATGTCCTTCTCCAGGGACTGGTCTCTCCTGATATTTCCAAAGTTTGAGAGACAAGGTCTGGCCATCCTGGCTTCTAAGGAGCATTCTGGGTATACTTTTTCAACACAGATTTGTTTATTCTTCAGGCAGTCCATGGTACCTCTAATACTCTCCTACAACACCATCACTCAAATGCTTGAATCTTCCCTGCATCTCTGCTTACATCTCTCTGCCTAATCTGATCTCAGAGGTAACTGATTTTAGAGACACCCACACTGATACGGTCTCATTAACATAACAAAGAAAGTACTATTCACAAATGAGATTACATGTATTTTTGCTGTTGTTATTAGGTACCATGGAGTTGGTACTGACTCATAGCGACCCTATGCACAACAGATACTGGACCAACCTCACAATTGTTACATTTGAGCCCACTGATGCTGCCACTATGCCAGTCCAGCTTGTTGGGGGACTTCCTCTTTTCTCCTACCCTCCACTTTACCAAACATGGTATCTTTCTCCAGGGACTGGTCCTTCTTGACAATATGTCCAAAGTATAAAAGATGAGGCGTTTAGAATTTACAACACTTTTTTGGGGGATAAAATTCAATTCATAACAGGCATCTTCTATCTACTCCCAAATCACTTGCAAGGACAAGCAGGTCTCAGTTGTTCAGAGTGGTCCTTCCTTATAACCTAATCATTCTATTTCTCTCAGTCAAACTGTTTTATGAAAACATTTTATGGTACTTATTAATAGTTGAACTTATCTAATATTTATGTATGTTTACTTATATGAGGTCTGTCTTCCCTGTTTTAATGAGCAATACATTTCTCAGAATACAAGCTTTATGAAGACAACTTGGCATGTTTGGCTCACATTTTATTCACATCATAGCACAGTGCCTGACTCACAGTAGATGACTATTAAGTATTAATTGAATGAAAAGCTTATTTATAATATGAAGCAGCTGAACATTTTTTGAATACTAATTCAGAAAATTACTATTTCTTATTTCTATAAAGAATCATCTCCAGAAATCCCATGTTTTCATTTTAGAATTCATTTAAAAACAATATTGTTTCTGAAAATAATAGCTTTTTTTTTCTACTCACAAGCACCACTTAATACATCAAGCGCACAATTCACACTATTTCTTGTGTGTACGTTTCCTCCTTTGCAAACTGGTCCTCTAATCGTCGAAGGGTCATAAATGAGAAAACATGTTAAATCACTTTAAGTGGCTAGGGGGAAAGATGCTACACAAATTCAAGATAATGGTATCACTTGTAATATAATGCTCAATCATTTTATATGCTAATTCTTGAAGCATATTAGCTACTAAAGAAGACATATGTTCCTATAGTCATATTAGACATTTTCTATGTGCCACTTGACTGCAAACCATAAGGTGGCAGTTCAAACCCACCAGCTGCTCCTCAGAAATTCTATACAGGGTCACTATGAGTTGTTACCGACTCAACAGCACTTAACTTATGAAGAACTAGAATATTAAACATTTCAACAATTATCAAGTCAGATGAGATTTGATTCTGTATAAGTGAATACCATAGCAATATTCATACTGTGGGTAAAAGTTCTCAAGGATTATTATAATAGAGGATTTGAGAATATAAATTTGGTCCACGTCTCATCTTCACATGCATCAAGTCTGCTAGATTAACACCTTCCCTGGCACACAGGTATCAAAGAAGAAACCCAGTCTCCTAGGATGTCTTTAAGGTAAGTCTGTGCTTAAAGGGAGTGGAGAGCTACTAACAGGGAAAAAGGAAGTCATTACATAGAGGGCACTGTAATACCAGGGGCAAAATGAGTATGCATACTTCTCTAGGCATTCAATATTAAAGAAAGGAAAAAAATCTCATATAAATTAAGCACTAATACAGAACAATGTACTAAGTGCTTTGTTGTTGTTGTTGTTGTGATGTGCCGTGGAGTCGATTCCAACTCATAGCGATCGTATACAGGGTTTCCGAGGCAGTAAGTCTTTATGGGAGCAGAAAGCCTCATCTTTCTCCCGTGGAACAGCTGGTAGTTTCGAACTGCTGATCCTGAGGTTCACAGCCCGATTCGTAACCACTGCACTACCAGAGCTCCTTAATAAGTGCTTTATGTTCATTTAATTTGTTTAACCTCAAAATAAACAGTTCATATCAGTACCCCATTTAGAAGTGAAGAAAATGAAGCTTAGAGATGTCTTAAAGCTAATGGATGAAACAGAAGAATCACTATCATGGAAATTTAATTGGACTTCATCCATTCATCAACCCATCTATCCATTCATTCATTCAACAAATACTGTCTGAGAGTGTTCTCAAGTTCTATGAGCTCACTACCAGTCTGATGAGTCCTGAACAAAACCAGATGCTGGAGATATAAGAGTAAGTAAAGCAAATACAGTTCTTGTGCTTCTGAAACTTGAAGTATTTGAGACAAGCATTCAATGCGCAATTAAGATTTTACTTAACATTGTGACAAATCATACAAAAGGAAGTACAGCCAGGAGGATTAGAGGGGATTATTTTCCTATAAAGTAATAATGTTGTTGTTAAGTGCCTTTGAGCTTGTTCAGACTCATAGTGACCCTGTATAGACTTCCCGAAGAGTGGTTGGTGAGCATGAATTGCCAACTTTTCAGTTCAAACTAACCTTGTGGTCCAGTGCTTATATTATCTTACAGTGTCATACCAAGACTCTGAGAAATAGTTACCCTAAAAGATGACTAAAATGTGCCAAGCAAACAAAGGGTAAATATTGTTTGGGAAGAAATCTTCATTATTGTAAGAATGGTGGGGAGGTGGCTTCTGACCTCCTGTAACTTTACAAAGAGGAACAAGAATGAAACTTCACATCAGCTCAAGGTCAATTCCTATGAAGCAGAGGTCAGGGAAGCCTCTACCTTTTAACCTCTTTTACCCTATTCTGACACCAACCTTCCCTCTCAGGGTACTTTACTTCTCTGCTGTGTTCCATAAGCCACATAATGCTGTTGTTAGGTGCAATTGAGTCAGTACCAACTCATAGTGACCCTGTGCACAATAGAACAAAACACGGCCTGGTCCTGGACCAACCTCACAATTGTTGCTGTGCTTGAGCCCACTGATGCTGTCACTTTGCCAGTCTATCTCACTGGGGATCTTCCTCTTTTGCTCTGACCCTCCACTTTACCAAACATGATATCCTTCTCCAGCAACTGCTCTGTCCTGACAATATGTCCAGAATATGAGAGACAAAGTTTGGTCATCCTGACCTCCAAAGAGCACTCTACCTTCACTTCTTCCAACACAGATACGTTGGTTCTTTTGCAGCCCATGGCACTTTCAATATTCTCCTCCAACACCATAACTCAAAAGCATCAATTCTTCTACAGTCTTTCTCATTCACTGCCCAGTTTTCACATGCATATGAGGTTATTGAAAATACCATGGCATGGATTAGGTGCACCTTAGTCCTCAAGCTGACATCTATGCTCTTCAACATTTTAAGAAGTCTTGTGCAGCAGATTTGCCTAATGCGATGTGTCATTTGATTTCTTGACTGCTGCTTCCATGAATGCTGATAGTTGATCCAAAAAGAGTGAAGTCCTTGACAACTTCAATCTTTTCTCCATTGATAAGAATGTGGTTTATTGCTCCACTGGTGAGGATTTTTGTTTCCTTTACATTGAGATGCAATCTATACCAAAGGCTGTGGTCTTTGATCTTCATCAATAAGTATTTTAAGTGCTCTTCACTTTCAGCAAGCAAGGTTGTATCATTGGCATATCGCAGATTGTTAATAAGTCATCCTCCAATCCTAATGCCATGTTTTTCTTCATATAACCTAGCTTCTCAGATTATTGGCCCAGCTTACAGGTTGAATAAGTATGGTGAAAGAATACAACCTTATGGCACACTTTTCTTAATTTTAAACCATTCATTGTTCCCATGTTCTGTTCGAAAAACTGCCTCTTGGTCTATGTACATGTACATATTCCTCATGAGCACAATTAAGTGCTCCGGAATACTTATACTTCACAATGTTGTCCATAGTTTGTCATAATCCACACAACTGAAAGCCTTTGCATAGTCAATAAAGTACAGGTAAACATCTTTCTAAGGAGCTCTGGTAGCATAGTGGTTACAAATCGGGCTGCAAACTGCAGGCTAGCAGTTTGAAACTACCAGCTGCTCCGCAGGAAAAAGGTGAGGTTTTCTGCTCCTGTAAAGATTTACAGCCTTGAAAACCCTATACAGGGTTGCTGTGAGTCAGAACCGACTCCACGGCAAACCAGCACCACCACCAAACATCTTTTTGATATTCTCGGCTTTCAGCTAAAATCCATTGGACATCAGCAATGATATCCCTCATTCCACGGCCTCTTCTGAACCTCTGGATGTTCGCTGTCAATGTATGCTTGCAGCCATTTCTGTATTACCTTTAGCAAAACTTTACACGCATGGGATAACAAACATATTGTCCAATGATTTCCACATTCCATTGGGTCACCTTTCTTTAGAATGGGCACAAATATGATCTCTTTCAATCAGTTGGCCAGAAAGTTGTCTTCCAAATTTCTTGGCAAAAATGAGTTAGCGCCTCCAGTGCCTCCTTACTTTCTTGAAAGATTTCCATTTTTATTCCATCAATTCTTGGTGCCTCGTTCTCTGCCAATTCCTTCAATGCACCTTGGACTTCCTCCTTCAGTATCATTGGCTCTTGATCATGTGCTACCTCTTGAAACAGTTGAACATGAACCATTTCCTTTTGGTACAGTGACTCTATGTATTCCTTCCATCTTCTCTTGATGCTTTCTGCATTATTCAATATTTTGCCCAGTGAATCTTTCAATAATGAATGTCGAGGCTTGAATTTTTTCTTCAGTTCCCCCAGCTTGAGAAATGCTGAGAGTATGTTCTTCCCTTTTGGTTTTCTGACTCCAAATCTTTGCACATTTCATTGTAATATTTGTCTTCTCAAGCTGACCTTTGAAATTTTCTGGTCAGTTCTTATATCTCCTTATTTCTTTTATTTGCTTTAGCATCTCTGTGCTGACATCCATTTTGATATTTTCCATCTTTCTTATCTTTTTAATGACTTTTGCTTTCTTCCTATATTATGTTCTTGATGTCATCCCACAACTCTTTTGGTCTTCAGTCTTTAGTGTTTAATGTATCAAACGTGTTCTTCAGATGATCTCTAAATTCAGGAGGGATATATTCAAGGTCATATCTGGGGTCTTTTGGACTTACTTTCATTTTCTTCAGCTTCATCCTGAACTTGCATATTAGGAATTGATGGTCTGTTCCACAATCTGACCCTAGCCTTGTTTTGGCTGATGATATGGAGCTTTTCCACCATCTCTTTCCACAGATGTAGTCAATTTGATTTCTGTGTATGCCATCTGGTAAGGTCCATGTGTATAATCGTCTCTTGTGCTATCTAAAGAAGGTATTTGAAATGAACAGATCATTGGTTTTGCAGAATTCTATCATGGAATCTCCAGCATCATTTCTATGACCCAGGCCATACTCCAACTACTGATCCTTCCTCTTTGTTTCCAACCTTTGCATTCCAATCACCTGTAATGATGAATACATCTTAATTGCGTGTTTGATCCATTTCAGATTGAAGAAATTGGTAGAATTCTTCTATTTCATCCTCATTAGCTTTAGTGGTTGGTGCATAAATTTGAATATGGTGATATTAACTGGGCTTCCCTGTAGGGCACATGGATATTATCCTATCACAGACAGTGTTGTACCTCAGGACTGATCTTGATATGTTCTTTTTGACAATGAATGCAACACCATTCCTCTTCAATTTGTCATTCCCGGCATAGTAAACCATGTGATTGTCAGATTCAAAATGACCAATACCAGTCAATTTCAGCTCACTAATGCCTAAGATATCTATGTTTATGTGTTCCATTTCATTTTTGACAATTTCCAATTTTCACAGATTCATACTTCATACATTCCATGTTCTGATTATTAATAGATGTTTAAAGCTGCTTCTATTCATTTTGAGTTGTGCTCCATCATCAAATGAAGGTCCCAACGGCTTTACTCCCAAGGGCTTTATTCCATTCATGTCATCACGGTCAACTCTTGCCACACAGAACTCACAGACACTACTCATAATTACAGGGTTTATTAAGGACGTTAACAGGTTACAACTCAACATCAGAAATGCTCAGGGTAAAGGTGTTCTTTGGTCAGGAGGGCGTCTTTTCAGCCATGCCTACAGGTATGCCTCTGACCCTCAGCTCCAAAGTCACAGAGCTCCTTGCTGTTTGGGCAAAAGTCACAAAGTTCCTTTAGTAATGTCAATACATGTTCAAAGGGCACTCCATTTTACAAGATAGCATCTTTTACTCATTTCTTGCACCAGTAAACCCATCACTTTGTCTCATGCTCTCGGTTCCACTACCTCAGCTGCCACCTCTGCTGTTGCCATTTCTCCAGACAGGGATCTCAAGGTCCAAAGGACACACTCCACTCATGGCTCCTCTTCCTTGATGGAATGAGATTTACCATTTTTTCTTTTGAGATGGCTGACTTTACATGCAGCAGGATGGCAAAACCGATTCATCTCTACATTAAAGTCCCACACACCCTATTTGCATGTTCCACCCAATCATTCTATAACTTGTTTGCCAGTTTGTCATACTGTAGTGACTTATATGTTATTGTGCCTCTGGAAGCTATGCCACCAGTATTTTAAATACCAGTCTAGTCCTGGTGTGGTAGGGTCCTTTTTTAGCTCTGTAGGATAAACACTAGACTGCCAACTAAAAGGTCAGAAGTTCAAACAGACCATCTCCCCCTTAGAAACCTTATATAGGCTCACGTGAGTCAGAACCAACTGGATGACACTTACAAATAACAAAAACAGGATCAACCATGGAGGAGAGGTTTCAGCAGAGCTTCCAGTCTAAGACCAACTAGGAAGAAGGACAGACATTAAAAACCATATGAATAATAGTGGAACACTGTCTGATATAGTGCCAGCAAGTAAACCCTTCAGGTTTGAAGACACTCAAATTCTTTTATCCACAATCAATGCTCATGGAAGCAGCAATCAATAAATTGAATAACCTATTTCATTAGATAAGTCTGCTGCAAAAGGCCTATTTAAATTGTTCAAGAGCAAAGATGTCAGTTTGAGGACTAAGGAGCACCTGATCCAAGCTCTGATATTTTCAATCACCTCATATTCATATGAAAGTAAGACAATGAATAAAGACTGTAGAAGAATTGATGCATTTGAATTATGGTGTTGGAGAATAATACTGAAAGTACTATGGACTGCTAGAAGAACAAACAAATCTATCTTGGAAGAAGGATAGCTAGAAGGCTCCTTAGAAGTGAGAATGGTGAGATTTCATCTCTTGTCCTTTGGACATGTTAAAGGATGGCTGAGTACCTGGAGAAGGACATCATGCTTGGTAGAGTGGAAAAAGAGGAAGATCCCCAACAATATTGATTGATACAGTGTCAGCAACAATTTACTCCAAATAACAATTTTGAAGATGGTCCAGGACCGGGCAGTGTTTCATTCTGTTTTCCATGGGATCATTATGAGTTGGAACTGATTGATTAGACAGCATCAAATAACAACCCATTCATTTGGTGACAGTTCTAAGAAGAGAATTGCTAGGAAGTTAATTCACTGCATCATAGTTATCTATTGTTGCTAAATAAAAATACTATACATGGATGGCTTTAACAAACAGAAATTGGGTTTCTCACAGGTTATGAGACTGGAAGTCTGAATTCAGAGTACAGACTTTGTGGGAAGGTTTTCTCTGTCAACTCTGGAATAAAGTCCTTGTCTCTTCTGAGCTTCAGCCCCTGGGCAGTCTTCAAGTGACTTGTCCTTTGCTGCTTCTTTTCTGCTTCTCTCCCAGTTTATTCTTTTTTTTTTATCTCAAGATATATCCCACACTAATACCATCTCATTAACATAATGAAGACACCCCATTCTCAGATGGGATTATATCCACAGGAATAGAAGTTAGGATTTTCTACACATATTTTAGGGGGACACAGTTCAATCCTTAACCGGAAGCATTTATCAGGAGAGAATGAATTGAAAGGTCATTGGTGTTGGAAGAGCTGTCCCTTTTCTCAAACACTACTGCAGGAACATTGCTGTTATATGAAGGTAAGTGAAAAGGTATTGCTAATAGGTTTCCAGTTCACGCATACACAGGTTTATTCCAAACAAAACGTGTCTTTGCAACCAATGGATGACAGCAGACAAGCTCCCCCAATAAAGTGAGAAATTAATTCTCAAGATGGCCCATCTTCAGGAACAAGGGGGTCCAGGAAATTGCTAGACCAGGCATAGCTTGTTGATTGACATACCAACAGGAGCCTATGCACCTGGGATATGTGAGCAGAATGAATTGGGGGAGGGGAGAAGGAACCTGTTGAATGAATAGGAACTTTAGACAAGAATTCAACCATCAAGGGGAAGTAGGCGACATCTGGGAAGATTGTTAACCTCATAGTACTTAGCCAATGAGGAACCAGGGGAGGGACTTTTGAGCTAGGATATAAAATTATTTGTGAAACAGCCACACAGTGTGTCTGCCTGTGTCTTTTGGGTTTGGCGCCTGATTTTGCAAAATCAGGTTTTAAAAAGCCTCACTCTTGCTAAAATGAGTACATATTGAATTTCTTGAATGTTTCTTGGTAAGCACTCGTGATAACTCATCAGTGACCTCCTCATATGGGATAAGGTGCTCCATCCCAGTTCTCCCTCTGGAGACCCATTGAGGTAAGGTCCTAGTCAGGGGTTTAAACTGACCTGCCAGTATCCAACAGGGACTGAGGCATTACCCAGGGTATGGACAACATTTCTCACCGTAATACATAGGTGGGAGAGGGGCCTTCAAATAGTTCATTAATCCAATTTTGCCACTAACTTTTTAAAGCCTGGTGGAATGCTTGTCTTAGTCTTGCTAGGCTGCTTCTCTAAAGAATAATACTTTTAGTGCAACAATTAAAAGGATTTTGAGGTCAGGGCTAACATCAAAATTTTAACAAAACTCTAGTGGCCATCTTCCCAAATCATTGAAGATTTGCAGCAAGTTTACAGGAATGCTATGTCATATAAAACAAGAGGTTTTAGATAAATTAAGCATTTTAAGGAAGCTCAAGACTTCAAGAATCAATTCAACTCAGAGAGGTCCGATCAGAAGGTTATGGGGAATGGTTTGGGAATTCCTAAAAAATAATCTTGATAGATTTTCTTGATGGGCAAAGGATGACCATGAGGGTTTATTAGGAAGTTTTAAAAAATATTTTGAAAACTTCATTAGTGAGAAAAAGACTAGGAAGGTTGCCCCAGAGAATTCTTTTCCATCACAATGGACCTGCTCATTCTTTGAAGGTAGCAATAGCTGTCCTATGAGAATTCTGTTGGAAAACCTTACCCTAGCCACGCTATAGCCCAGGTCTTCTCCCTTTAGAATTCTTCTTGCTTCCCAAACTCAAAGAACATTGAAAAACAACACAATTTGAGTCCCATAAAGATGCCAAAACTGCTGCTTTGACCAGGTGGAGACTGAAGAGTGCAGATTTTTTCTTGCAAGGATTAGAGATGGGAACATGCCATTAGAAGTAGATAGACCTATATGAAGGATATGCCGAGAAACAATAGCTCACCTTTTGATATTTTTGTTTAATAAAGGGTTCTAGGATTTTGTAGCAATGCCTTTTTTTTTTTTTTTTTTTTAGCACTGTTGATGTCTCCAGGACTACTGTGCTTACCCTATAAGCAGTGGTTAGCTGCTCGGGGTTTTTAGCAGGGGAATGACTTAATCAGATCTGTATTTTAATAAGATCATGTTTTTACAATGAAAGCATTCATTCTGAGAACTTCCTAATAAAATGGTTTAGAAATAGTCTTATGTAAAATATGTCTCACTTGAAATGTAGAACATGTTGCACTGACAAGCCACATACTCAAATTGTTTTGCTTACTAGAGCAACAAAGTCATGGTGTAGCACTGTAGCATAGGCACTGGACTGCTAACCAAAGGGTCAGTGGTTCAAACAAGTCTCTATGAATCAGAACTGACTTGTCAGACAACAACATAGCAACAAATACCTTTTCTATATCCTCTGTACTTAAAAAAGTGGTCCAAAGACCAGCAGAAGCATCTGGAACTTGGTTAGAAATGCAGATGCTCAGACCCCACTTCAGACCTCCTGAATTGGAATCTGCAGTTTTAACAAGATCCCTAGGTGATTTGGTTGTACTTTTAAGTCAGGGCATCTTGCATAGCACTACCACCACCCCACCTTCAAGAAGACTTAGAATATGTTAGATAACATCTGTTTCTGATATTGTAACCATATGCTGGAGCTCAATGACATTGCTAGTGTATTCTACCATCATTCTCAGATAGGATAGGCTCCTCGGTTGAATTGGACTAGTGAAAAAGCAAATCAGTAAGATTTTACTATTCTCACTAAGAACAGCATACATCCATAAAAGCAAATAAGATTGGAGAAATCCAAGATGTTGGCATTAGCAAGAGCAGCTCATGATACCAGGTAATAAGGATGCCAAGAGAGAGTATAGTTTTTCTGTAGGCCACTTTTTCAAGACAGTCATCAAAAAGCACTTTGGTCACATTTATTAAAAAAAAATCAACACATACTCACCCCACAATAAAATAACAAGCATCTACTGTAATAGGGCTCATATTGCCCCTAAGATTAGAAAAATATTAACTACATGAGTAATTGAATTAATTCATTCATTTTAAGTGAACGGTAACTTGGGAGGGTAACGATCTTTTAGCTAGAATTTCCTTTAGATCGGTTATGTTATGGTCGTCAGGCATTTTGTTACAAGATTGAGAAGTATATGTGTACTATCAGAATTATCCATTACTAAGGTTTATAATGGCTCCCACAAATTGGGAGACACTGTGCATTTTGGTAGGAATTCCGTGGTTCTCCCCAGACACTGTGCATTGTGGTGGGTGAAAACACAGTCTCCAGAAGCTTGTTGTTAAGTGCCGTGGAGTCGGTTCCGACTCCTACACTGGGTTTCCGAGGCTACAAATCTTTACGAGAGCAGAAAGCCTCATCTTTCTCACGTGAAATAGCTGGTACTTTCGAACTGTCAACCTTGACGTTAGCAGCCCGATTCGTAACCACTATGCTACCAGAGCTCCTTAGACGCTAGCTGCCTGGAATTAAATTTTGCTTTGCCACTTTGGTGTGTGATCTTAGACAAATTACTTAATTTCTCTATGTCTCTATTTCCTCGTCTGTAAAATGGACATGTTACCACTCAGAATTGTTATGAGGATTTAGTGGCTAAAGACATTTAAGGTGCTTGGTGATGGTAGTGGTAGTGATGGTGATGGTGGTGGTGGTGGTGATGGT
>NW_006408629.1:5319275-5326307 GCF_000296735.1 Chrysochloris asiatica
TGGTGGTGGTGGTGGTGATGGTGGTGGTAGTGATGGTGATGGTGGTGGTGGTAGTGGGCCACTGAGTTGGTTCAATTCATAGCAAGCCTGTACAGGGTTTCTGCCCTATAAATCTTTATGGGGGCAGAAAGGCTCATCTTTCTCTCACAGAGCAGCTGGCGGCTCAAACAGTGGACCTTGTAGTATTCAGTCCAGTGCTTATTTAATAAGAGTAAGAGAGTGGTGGTGGTAATTGTTATTTTACAACTGAATATTACCAAAAGTAAAGAAATTTCACTGGGAATCATTCTTGGAGCACTGGACAAAATAAAGAATGTTTGCCACACTTCATTCAAATGTCTTTAGCAGGAGAAGGTCACAAGCTAACAATTGGAAAATTGCCAAATATTTGTTCCTTTGAGGTCACATATAAGAAACAAACCAGTCTCACAAAGGTGTCCTGGTGTGGCGCTATGGGTTAGTGTGCCAGACTGCAAAGCCCTTTGAACTGCAAGGTCAGGAGCTCAAACTCACCAGCTGCTCCTCAGAAACTCTATACAGGGTTGCTATGGGTCAGAATCGACTAAATGGCACTTAACAACAACAGTCTCACTTGAAGCCTAGAACTGGTTTCTTATAAGTGACCTTGGTAGGGTAATTATCAAAACACTTTTTTAAAATTTCACAACATTTACATTTCTAAACATAGTTAAGTGTCCTTGAGTCAGTTTAGGTTTAAGGTTTCTGGCAGAGGAGCTGGTGGGTTTGGCTGTCAACCTTGGGGTTAGCAGCTGAGTGCTTATCCTACAGAGCCCAACCATGACCCCAGGAAGCATATATTATAAATAAAAATTTTGGAGTTCTTTTATTTATTTAATTTTGCTCTCTTCTGACCCTCAGAAAAGATGCAGTCATTTCCACCTATGCTGATTCTTTAGGAATAAACAGAAATTCTGATGGCTCGTGTTCATAAGAGGAAAACCAAAAGTTACAGACATCCCTTTCACTATGAGATAAACTCCAAAGGATTTATGCTTTATAGGTTATGGTTTCTTAAATCTGTACTTACTAGAATTCAATAATTGCTTATTAAATGAAGAAAATCTGATTTTCAAATAAAAATACGTACTTAGTATCTATGTATTTTCATTCTGAACCAATTTAACACAAAGTTTAATTTTATTGATTTACCCCAAAAGAAAACTCTTCCATGAAAAGTTGAAAATCATGTTACTCACAATATCTAATTTAGTGCATATATTCTGAAATTTTGCTCCCCTAAAAATATGACTAAATTTCTAAATTACCGAATGTTTATTAAAACACACTCAGACTTTTCATCAAAAAGCAAGAAAAGCTGTACAGAAAATAATACAAATGTATTTATTATGTACCTACTAATTTTCATCTTAGTACAGTTAATAAAATTCCATAAGTATATTGTTTCTAACTTAAAGCGACAAGACTTCCACAAGAGCTTAATAGGTTGGTCAATCAATTGGTTAATAAATTCTGTCAGCACATCATTACAGTAATTGAAGTAGCTAGTCCAATTCAATATGAGATAATACCAGAGCAAGTATATAACCCTGATCAATCACTTGGCAGTCTTGTAAAAATGATGGGTATTTAAACAGGTAAAGTAGAACTACTTCGACACTCCAGAAGAACCACAGAGGAAGGTGATGCAACATGGGAGCTTTGATCATTGTAAAGTCTCTCAAAAACAACATCATGTTATATATATATATATATCAGAAGGTGGACATGATATTTTTTGATAGGTAAATGTTGGCTTGATTAGCAAGAAATATTGTCAAATATTCATATAATTACAATTGTTCTTCCTTTATTTACTGACTTTATCAGCTAATCAGGAGGTTTGGTCTGAAATTGATTTGCCAGGCAGAACTACTAACTCCACCAATGGATCTGTCCATGGTGTACAATGACCTAGCCTGAAAGCTCAACCTCTAAAGCTCTAGGGGTGACTCCTGTTTTATATCTTTCTATTTTGATCAATCGGGCTGGGAACCATAAGGTCAGCAGTTCGAAACTACCAGCTGTTCCGCGGGAGAAAGATGAGGCTTTCTGCTTCCGTAAAGATTTCTAGCCTCGGAAACCCTGTACAGGGTCGCTATGAGTCAGAACCGACTCCACGGCACATAACAACAATTTTGATCACTGGCCAATCACTATTTACTAGACTTCGTGTGTAAAAAGCATTGTCCTAACTTAGTCTCTCATACTTCGGACATATTGTTAGAAGGGACCAGTCATTGGAGAAGGATATCATGTTTGGTAAGGTGGAGGGTCAGAGAAAAAGAGGAAGACCCCCAACAAGATGGATTGGACAAGTTGCAGCTTTGATGGACTCAAGCATAGCAACAGTAGTGAGGTTGGCCCAGGATCGGGCAGTGTTAGTTGTGCTGTGCATGAGGTCACAATGAGTCAGTACCAACTCGATGGCACCTAACAACAACAACAACAAGCTTGAGGAAGGATATGAAAAGCTACAATACAACCTTAACTACCTAGCTAGAAAACAAGACAAGTTAAAAGTGCATGCACCAAGGTTTACTCATTGATACAACCTGAGAATGAACACATAACAGTCCCAACCCCCACCACTACCACCACATTCTGGGATCTAATCTGCATGAGTACACAAAGGACAGGGGACAAGAAACTCTGGCTGGGTTCACAAGCCATATCTACCCACCCTTCATCAGCTGTGTGTCTTTGACAAGCAACTTTAATTTTATACTCCAATGTCTTTATTTGGAACGTGAGTTAACAATAGGATGTATTTTATATGGCTATAAGAAACACTGGTCAAGATTTACAGCCTTGGAAACCCTGTATAGGGTCGCTATGGGTTGGAATCAACTCGACGGCACTTAACAACAATAACAACAACAAGAATCAAATAAGATAATAAATGTAAAGTACTAAATACCTAATAAATAAACAATAAATGCTGGTTGTCTGAGGATGTAGTTTCCTTAGGGCCAGTTTTCCCCTTGTCGTTGTAGCTGTTAAGTGCTGTCAAGTTGGTTCCGACCCATAGCAACCCTGTACAGGGTTTCTAAGAAGCAGCTGGCAGGTTTGAACCACCAACCTTGCAATTCAAACTGACCTAGTTTTCCTCTTGTTGTTGTTGTTGTTAAGTGCCGTCAAGTTGGTTCCGACCAATAGCAACCCTGTATAAGGTTTATGAGGAGCTGCTGATGAGCTTGAACCACCAACCTTGAGATTCAAACCAACTTGCAGTCCAGTGCATCAACCTATAGCGCCATACCTGGACTCCAGTTTTCTCCTTTGTTGTTGTTGTTGTTGCTAAGGGCCATCAAGTTGGTTCCTACCCATAGAGACCCTGTATAGGGTTTCCGAGTAACAGATGGTGAGCTTGAACTGCCAACCTTGCAGTTCAAATGACTTTGCAGTCTGGCGCATTAACCCACAGGGCCACACCAGGAATCCAGTTTTCCCCTTAGTGGGGTGAATTTACAGTCTTAAGCTAAAGTAATTGCTTTTTCAGGTGAATCTATGAGGTTTGTGGGGTTAAGGGAACAGAGTTTGATGCAGGGTTTGGGAGAAGGGAGGACTTCAAAGAACATCGCATGTCTGTAGCACTCTGAGACCTGAGGGTGTTGTAGTGATCTTGGCACCACACACTTTGTAGTTTTGAAAGCACCAGAGGAGAGGCAATATTCTCACAAGGGGCTCACTCTGAGACATCTGCCTTGAACGGCTTATGGGAAATAAGCAACAAGTTGAAAGAGAACGAAGCTATATACAGAACTGTTCATGAGCACTTGTGAGAAACTAAAGAATTTCCAGAAATTCTTTATTTGGGCAGGAGAATGTTCTGAATCCTTGTACACAGACAGACTGGTGACATTTGCTTCATTCATACACAAGCATAAAAGCTACAGAAAGCAAAGCATGCTGAATGCAAACAAGTAGTAAAGATCAGGGACATTGAACTTCAGGGGAGGAAGAGAACAATGTGACCTAGATCATCAAAGACCTGCAACATCAACTGGTCCTTGTCTACAGAGGGTCTTTTCAATGATAAAATAGTTGAGCCAAGGTGAGGAAGGAGTATGTGCCTGAAGGCGTTGCAGAGAATAGCTGAAATTGGTGTATGTTTTCAGGGGAACAGTTGTAGGGGCAAGGTTAGAAAGCTAGTTTGGGGTCATATTTGAATCACAGAAGGACCTGGAACTGACCCCGCGAAATGAGTGGAACCAGAGGAAAAAAAAAATTTGTATTTGGGAAATCTGTAGTGAAAATGTTGTTGTTAAGTACCTAAGAGTTGGTTCGGACTCATAGTGACCCTGTATAAGATTTCCGAGAAGGGGCTGATGAGTTTGAAGACCAATCTTAAGGTTCAAACCGACCTTACAGTCTAGTGCTTACCCTACAGTGCCAGACCAGGACCCCTTAGTGAACATAGAGTAGAAAAAAATAAAAGGTTAGTATGGCTTCACTTGAGGTATAGAATAGAAATGCCTAGGGAACTGTGAACACAGAAGACTCTTCATAGATAAAGGGGGAGAGTAGCAGGGTACAGGATCTGACAGGCAAAACATTACTCAGCATTTTCTAAAATAGCATTTGCAGTGGGGGTGGGGGGGAAGGAAGTATGTTCTTCCATTACTCCATTTCCATTCACAAATTTTCTCAGGATTGCTTCTCTATGCCCCAATGGTTATGGCTGTGAGCCACCACTTGCTTGTTTGTTTATAAGTTATATAAGCACTCTTTATGGGCTACTGAAATTTCTAGTGTTGCTCTTTCACAATTTCTTTTTTTTAAGTCTATTTCAGACTTCCTGCTGTGGATGAACCCTGGACTACAGAGCACAACATCAACAATTCAAATCCACCAGCTGATCCCTGGAAACCCTATACAGAGTTGCTATGAATGGGAACCGACTGGACAGCACTTAACAACAAAGATCTCAGACTTTTGCTTTGGAAATATAGTTGCTTTCCTACATATGACTTTCTTAGACATTTCAAATCCCACTTATCAATGTATTTTTATATAGTTGTAGAACAGTATCCCTATAGAAATATTGTTTTCTTTCATTGAGTCTTTGAGAAAAAAAAAAAAAAAACAACACACTTTTGCAAAGTAAAGCGATTCAATATTTTTCCAGCTGCTAACCCCATTGACAGTTGCTACATGCAGATGGTTTGCATCCATCTGCCAACATTCAAGTAGGAAAAAAGAAAGCATTCAATGTGAGCATCAACTGGGAATTTCAAGGACATTCTTACAACTACAAATACTCACTTGAGTTCTTCAGCAAGATTCTCACTATGAGACCATCATGATGAAGCAGGGTTTCCAGAAGCAGGTTCCAATTACAACATGGCTGGGATAAGAGCAGTTTCAATTGACCCTCGGCAGTCAGTCCTCCAGCTGATGGAGACCTTTCAAAATGCAAGATAAAGATGGAGTAATGAAGTTAATTTATCTATGAAATTAATAGCCTTAAAGTACAGATGTAATACTAACTCCTTTAAATGTTAATTCCCCCTAGATTACTCTGGAAATGCTTTCATACTTGCTTACTTTAGCGTTGCTCTGGGAAGAAATTGCATTTAATCGCAACTAACTAAAAGCAAATTAACATTTGGTAGCCAGTCAAATTTAAAAGTGATACAAAACAGTCGTGCCTATATTTCACAGACTATGACTGTTATTGTTTCATGAAGCAAACAAAAATCAAGCATGCCTTTATTTTGAATGTATTCATTTGTTCACTCACCCAATATATAATGAGTA
This sequence comes from Chrysochloris asiatica, assembly GCF_000296735.1. Lineage (NCBI taxonomy): Eukaryota > Metazoa > Chordata > Mammalia > Afrosoricida > Chrysochloridae > Chrysochloris > Chrysochloris asiatica. Next base: position 5,325,057 of record NW_006408629.1, read on the forward strand.
CCTACTAAGTTCTAGTAACTCTTTTCTTTCTTTATTCCTGGAAAGAAAGGACAAAGAGCTTGAAGTACTTTGTAATTTGCTATGTACTATGATTGCTGATGGAGTCCTAGTGTGGCGCTATGGGTTAATGTGCCAGACTGCAAAGCCATTTGAACTGTAATGTCGGTGGTTCAAACTCACCAGTTGCTCCTTGGAAATCCTATACAGGGTCATTATGGGTCAAAACCGATCTGATGGCACTTAACAACAACAACAATGATTGTTGATGATGTGGCACTGTGGGTTAATGCATCAAGCTGTAAAGTCATTTGAACTGCAAGGTAGGTGATGGAAACTCACCAACTGTTCCTTGGTGAGTTTAAAGAGTCTTTATGGTTCCGAATTGACTTGATGGCACTTAACAGCAATAAGGATTGCTGATAAAACTAAAGGAATTCAAGGAGGGTGGGGCCACAGCCATGCAGAGGCAGTGATCAGTGCTAGAAGCTGCAGAACTGCACATCTGGAGAGAGAGGTGTGACTGATTTTCATCTTTCACGTATCTTTCCTCTTCACTCCAATCCCACCCTCACTGCCCAGCCCAGACACCTTCAGGTGGGCAGGAGCACATCCCCAAAAGGGTACAGCATTGCACACACAGTTTTTCCATGGCACAGAGAGGAAACCTGCAGGCTGCTTCTTATGACATCTGACTCTGGGACCCAGCCCCAAAGTTGACCTGGGTGGGACCCTTTATCCCTGCCAGCACAGCAAAGGCCAGTGGACAGCCAATCACAATTTTATTTTTGATTGGTGGTTTCTGTCTCTGCTTTTATATCATTTCTGTCTTTGGTCCTTTTGGCCTCACTCTTTTCCCAGGTGTTGGAGCTTTCTTCCTCTACCTTATCCAAGAAGAGACAGCAACTGTGCTCATATAGCCAAGCTACAAGCATACCTTGTAATATCCTACCATCTGGACAAGAGCCAATATCAGCTTCTAGGCATTACACATGAAAAGCCTATCTCCAGATCATATCCATCAGGAGACACTCAGTAATCTAAACAACAAAGCAACATACATTCATTTAAGCATTAAAAACCCACATAACTACTGAAATTGTCCAAGAAAACACAATAAAAGGTCTCAGCACACGCCTAAAAACAGAAAAAAAGTAACTGAGACAAATGAGCTGGGAGCAGACACAGACTTTCCAGTAGAAGAGCAGGCTCTGGATCTGCCTGAGAAGGAATTCAGAAGAATGATATGGAAAC
>NW_006408629.1:5342425-5344276 GCF_000296735.1 Chrysochloris asiatica
GAAGGAGGCTCCCTGCAGAGCCTTTGCATTGCACAAGACCATAGGTGGAATCCTGATCCCCATCCAGAATCTTCTGAGGTGGGACATTTCCACTTGAAAGGACAAAAAGAGCAGCCTGGAGTGGCTAGAAGAACAGAAGATACTTCTTGAAAGAAAGACCAGCAGAAAAACAAAACAAAAAACCAATAGCAGTCCAAATGATTACTACAAGAACAAGGAAGTTGTTCCCCTTGGAGCCATCAAGGCAAGTGGTCAGGTTCTGGAGGCAAACCCCCTTCCAAGACTGAAACTCAAATGGAATACACTAGCAGGCATCCCCTCGAGGCAAACCCCCTTCCAAGACTGAAACTCAAATGGAATACACTAGCAGGCATATGGTCCTGCTGCTGACCATGCTGCTGACCACGTTGGTCACCAATAAGGGGAAGAGGGGGAAAGATAGCAATGACGTTGTGAACTAAGTACAAACACATTCAATAGACTCCTGTTAAGCTTGATTGACTAGACCAGGGAACTCCTGGGCCCAGGGACAGGGACAGGGCCACAGAGGACTAGAATGGAGTGTGAAGCATCCAGCTGATATGAAGTGAGGGGAGATACATGAGAGCACCCACACTTGCAGATAGTACCCATTTGACCTGGCATCGATGGCTAGACCACAACTAGAGGAAGAAAGAAGAGGGGGGAAAAAAGTAACCTACTACAAGTGAATGAACTTGACCTATGCTTGTGGAGGCAGTATGACAAAGGAACGGACAAATTTTTACAGTGAGGGTCATCCACCCCTTGGTACACAGGATCAACAGGGATGGGGAACTTAGACATTGGCTACCCATATTGGCAGGGCGGGGGGGAGGTGCTACAAAGGCAAGAAGTGACTGGCTTACAAGCTTTCAGTAGGGACCATAGCTCCAGAGAATACAGGGAAAGGAAGACTCTCCACTGAATTGTTTCCGACCTGTCTGGATGGGGTTAATAAAAGGGTGAGGGGGAAAGGATTCCTGTGGTTCAATAGGGAATGATTGATATCAGGTTTGACAGTGAGTGTTAGAAAGGTAAATGTAAATGTTTGGTAACAAAAGGTGGGGAGCAGCTGATTTTACAGTCCAGCAGCAGAGATCCCTGGAACCATGAGGGGAGAAAAGTGAAGTATGAGACCCTGTTCGGGGAGGCAGTGACATTAGGGATGGAGGCAGAGAAGATAAAGTGGATAGAAGGAGCAGCTTAGAATTCTGGACTCAGGGAGGGAGAGGGGCTGTGTGCTGGCAACCGGGGGCAGGTGTGTGGGGTGTACTCACCCAATGTAAACTAACACATAATTCACAATAAAAACTAAAAAAAAAAAAAAACCAACCCACAAAAAACTAAAGGAATTCAAAACTTTGGTCACAGGTCAATCATAATCTAATTATTTAATACATGAAGCCTTAAGTCAAATACGCAATGATCAAAACTGCAGCAAATAGTCACATTGCTACTGCTTAGGTAATCATGTCATCAAAGGGAATTAATTCCAAGGTAAAAAAGCTTCTACTTGAGGAATCATCATCAGTGTTGAAAAGGGAATCAAAATCAGGTATCCCCATGTCCTCACTTTAACTTACCAGTAAAATAATGGGGGAAAAAAGTAGGGATTTTAAAATGGTGATATGATTCACTTTCCCATTTAAAATTCTCAAAGTTTATATTGAGTAAATGGTACAACATGGAACTTGGCCTTAAAAACAAAAGGCAGAAAATGATCACACTTATTTTGGTTGCAGCCATAAAGATTGTGGGGAAGGGTTGACCTTAGGAAGGAAGGTATGTTTGAGCAATGTAGAAGTGTGAATGTCAGGACCATGTACTTCA
>NW_006408629.1:5346046-5348306 GCF_000296735.1 Chrysochloris asiatica
ATCGACTCAACAGCACTTACCAACAACAACCACTGGGTTTATAAATTTTTGTTCTCTTCTTTGTATTATGGTAGCATTCAACATGTACATATTTGGTGCTTACATATATGTATGTATATAAAAATTCCCTTTCTGTCATTTTTCATGAAGCTAATCTCACTTTCACAACTCTACCAGCTCAGAGAATGAGGGAACATATGCTTCACCATATGCCCAACACAGACTCCTCAATGCATTTATTACTCAAAGCTTGATGATTGAGGAATGTTTGTAATATTTTATTTTTCCTCATAGTGAGTCATTCTACTATGCATTTCAAAATCTGTAATAAGTTGAAGAATCCAAGAATTGAGGTACATTTCAACAAACAGCTTCCCATCTGGTAGATGAGAGGTTTTATTTATAACCAGGTATTCAGATACAGTGGTATGAAATGACATCCAAATTATTTTGTTTGCTTAAATGTCTGGAGAGCTGAGCAAAAACACTAGCCCTCTTTACGCTCTCCACACAGCAGCCAGATCAGGAAACTTCTCTGCCTTAACTCTTCAGCAAATCCAAAAGCCCCACCTTGGCTAATGAGGCCGTTTTTCTTCAGACTCTCTATCAAAGATCTCCAGCCAAATGGAATCTTTCCATTCTTAAATGTATTTATGTATTGTAGGTAATATTAAAAAAATCATGTTGAATTTAGTAAACCAACTAACTGCTTTTCATCTACTGGATACAAAGCTCCAAGAGAGCTCATAGAAGCATAGAGTCAACGCTTGAACTTTAGGATGGAAATAAGTATGGCCATTGTGAGATCCTGCTTTCATTTTTAGTGTGAAGGTTTCACATAGTGGGTTCTTTCTTTGTACATTGATTCAGAACAATCAGATTTATTCACAAGTCCTTGGATGCCTGAGCGTTAGGAACTTCACTCTTTACTACTTCACCCAGGGCAGGAGTTCCTGTACCTAACAGTGTCTCACTGACCTGAGATGGTCTCAAGTGGAAGCACAATCTAAAGAAATTCTGTGTATCTTGAGTTTCTAAGATGTTCCCAACTTCAACCCAAGTTGCTACTTTCATACGTCTTCATTTTATATCATAGAATCCCCTCTCTTTTGCTTATCTAAGCCTTTTGGCAAAGTGTTCTTTTTTCTGAACTTGGCCTACCCATTTCTAAGTATATCAGTCAGCCAACTAAATGTGCTTAGCTTACCAGTGGGAGTGCTGAAGGTATCAAACAAGTGTCCTCACCATGGTTGAATGTTAATGGAGAGAGAAATTTTTATTTGATGAAAGATAAAAGTGCTAAAATGTGCGTACTTGTCATAAGTACTTTAATTTAGCATGAGAGCCACCACTGTGGAGAGAAATTTTTAGCAAAGACTTCAAAGGAAAGACTTCAAAGGGAAAATGAGATTTTTAGTAAAAAGTGAAGGATGGGTAGAATTTAAGATAAGCAAAGATATATAGAGAATTCGTTACATGAGTGGCAGTCAGGGGTGGCTTGGTATGGGGAAAACGACAGAGGCAGGAAAAATGATACTATTTGGGCCTATCTAATAATTCTGCTTTGTAAAGCACATCCTAAGAGAGTGGCTCATAAAACTTTAGTGTGCATCAGAATATGCTGGAGGGCTTGTTAAAGCACAGGTTTCTGTAGCACACCCCAGAATTTCTGATTCAGTACATCTGAGATCAGGCTTGAGAATTTGCCTTTTTGACAATTTTCAGGTGATGTTTATACAACTAGTCCAGGGCCCAAGCTTTGAAAACCACTCGTCTAGACAATGTTGATGGAGTACCACGTAGATGCAAATGATTAACAGGTTCAACTGCTAACAGAAAGGTTGTAGGTTGGAGTCGACCCAGAGGCACTTCGAGGAAAGTCTTAGCAATCTATTTCCTGAAAATTGGCCACTGAAAAACCTGTGGAGCACAGTCTACCCTGACACACATGGTGCCTTCATGAGTGCATGCTTACAGGATAGCAACAGACTGTTAATAGTAGGATAGCTCTGCACTCAATAAATTCCATCTGATAATGCCACAAAATATTTTGGACTGCCTGTTAAAAGTGAGGTCCAGAGGTGGTTCTGCAGTACATCATTCAGAATATGATATAAGAAGACCTACTAGTCAGGTCAAGGAGCCCTGAGAGTGTAGTGGGTTATTAGCTGGGTTTCTAACTGCAAGTTCAGCAGTTCAAATCATCTAGCAGCTCTGTAGGAGAAAAAGTAGGCTTTCTGCTCCCCAAAAGATTTACAGC
>NW_006408629.1:5349176-5352364 GCF_000296735.1 Chrysochloris asiatica
GGAATCGACTCGACGGCACTTGACAACAACAACATCACCTTGATGAATCAATTAAAGAACTCAGGGTGCGTAACAGAGTGGATGAGTAGAACTCAGGAGTGTAAAGGTAGATGCAGCTGCTGTTGATGCCCCTACATCCTCTTGTCCTTAACACCCAGTTCACATTGGTCACTCTTCACTATCAGATCTGCATTTCTTTGTCAGCATGACAGGACGGAAATGCCAGGGAATTAACACCTTGGATGAATCCTCAACCTATGAGGATGGGAGTTGATTCTTGCTTATTAGGTGATGATGCAGAGATGTATATTTTATATAGGTTTCCAGAATTTTCCTTTAGCATTCAAGTTCTACTCATCTCTGTGATAGTTGCTTTGGTAACAGCTTTTATTTATCTTGTCTCATTCCCTCCCTCCCTTACCAAAGTCCTCCACTTGGAAACTAAGCATTCAGACTAAGACATGTGAGAAGACAACTAACATATATTTTACTTAATCTTTATTTTAGGAAAGTTAAGGAACTAGTTCAAGATCATTTTGCTAATAAATGTGGTTTCGTAACTTTTTACCCAGGTTTCTCTCTGACTTTAAAACTTTTGCTCATTTCATGACTCTATCTTTTTTCCTATTTATCCTGATTGGTATTTGAGGGTAGGATGGAATAGGTGAATTTTCCAGCATTGAGGATATTTCACTCTTTTCAACCTTCTGATTGAGGATACCGTGTTTTTGACCCAAAATCAAGTCTGTGGTCTCAAGGCTGATTCCCAAATTGGAGGCATGTTATTCAAGGTATCTAGGGACTGATTTTAACCAGATGATTCCTGGCATGGATTACTGGGCCAAATTTATACCAGAGACCATATGCTACAAGATTCAGAGAACAAAGGCAAAGATACAACTAAAGAGAAACTGAGGGTAAACATTGTATTGTGGGAAAAAGAAAGCAGAGGAGAAGTTCTTGCATTACTCTGCAGCAAGTGGCTCTCCAAAATAGACCCTTTAAAGATATTTCTAGATAAAACATTAAAGAAATATGTTTAACACAACTCGGTGACCCTTCTCTGGGAAGACAACTTTAATACCTGAGAAAGAAAGTTGGGAGTAAAAAAGTCAAACTATTTTCTTCACAATATAACCAGAAGTACATAAATGATATGCAGTGACAGCATTTAAAATATTTGTATATATCTTACCCTCAACACTAGGTATAGTCTGGAATACCTAAAAGGGATTCTACAATCCCAGTGAAACAGGCTTGTTGTAGAGTCTTTGCAGTGTATATGACCTTAGGTGGACTCCTGAGCCCCATGCAGAACCTTATGAGGTGGGACATTCCCACTAGCAAGGACAAGCAGACCAGCCTGGAACAGCTAGAGTGACAGAAGATCCATCTTCAAAGAAAGATCATCAGGAAAAACCCAAAACAAAAATGGCAGTATGGCTGGCTACTATAAGAATAAGCAAGTTGTTCGCCAGGAAGCCATCAAGGCAAGCAATCAAGTCCCCTCAGGACAAACCTCCCTCAAAACTGAAACTCAAAGGGAACACATGAGCAGGCTTGTAAGCTTGCTGGTGACCACATTGGTCTACTGGTGAGTGGGATAGGAGGAAAGGCAGCAATGAAGAAATGGGCTGAGTTCAACCATGTTTCATAGACTCCCATTGACCTGGAGATGAGAGAGAGAAAAGGACGGGCTGGTGAGACCTGGGAACACCTGAGCCCATGGACAAGAACATAGCCACAGAGGGCTAGAGCTGAGAGTGAAGCATCTAGCTGATATGAAGTGAGGGGGGATACACAAGAACACCCAAATTTGCAGATAGTACCCATGTGACCTAGTCTCAATGGCTTGACAATCAGAACTCAAGTTGATATTAAATGAGTGGGGGATACACAAGAACACCCAAACTTGCAGATAGTACCCATTTGACATAGTCTCAATGGCTTGATAATCAGAACTCAACTAGAAGTAGGTGAAAAAAAAAATTTTTTTTTTTTTTATAAAGGAAATGAAGGTAAAATGCTATAATTTGATGAACTTGACCTACACTCATGGAGGTAGTAGCTATAAATACCAACAGAGAGGGAAGGAGTCTTTACATGAAGTATCAATGCTATCTCTTCTGTATACAGGGTAGATGTTGTTGTTAAGTACCATGGAGTTGGTTCCGACTCATAGCGACCCTGTTCAGGGTTTCTGAGGCTGTAAATCTTTATGGGAGCAGGATGCCTCACCTTTCTCCTGTGGAACCGCTGGTAGTTTCGAACTGCTGACCTTGAGGTTAGCAGCTCGATTTGTAACCACTACGCTATCAGAGCTCCTTATACAGGGTAGATAGGGATGGGCAACTTAGACATTGGCTACCTAAAATGAGGGGGCGATAAAGGCACAAAGTGACTGACTTACAAGGTTTCAAGAGTGAGTTTAAGAGTGTGTGAGGGAAGATAGAGTCCCCACTGAATACTTTTCATCTTGTCTAGATGGCTGGGGTAAAAAGAGATGGGGATAGAGATAGCACTCATGTGGCACAACAGTGAATAATTATTATCAGAACTGACTGTGAATGTTGGAAATGTAAAGTGGACATTTTGTAGCAAAAGGAGGGGAGTGGTTGACCTTGCAGTCCAGGAGCGGAGGTCCCTGGGACCATGAAGGGAGAAGAGCAGAGTGTGGGACCGTACCCAGAGAAACAGTGATGCCAGAGATAGAGGCAAAAATGTGGAGAGATGGAGCAGCTGGGACTCTAGACCCAGACAGGGAGAGGGGCTGTGTGCTGACAACCAGGGGGCAGGCTAGTGGGGTATACCCCTTGGTTGGTTGATGATGCATGGAGGGGATTGTAACCGTGGCAATGAAATGATACATGATAGGATGAATGTAAAGCTAATGTTCTCCCATGTAAGCTATCACATAATGCACAATAAAATATTAAAAAAAAAAAAAAAGAGAGAGAGAGCTGAGGATAAGATTCTTATGATTCGATAGTGAGTGACTATAATCATGACTAATTGCAACTGTCACAATTGTAAAGGTAGAAGTTTTTCACTTCTACCGTAATTTCACTTTTTAAAACATATTTCATTTTAGTCATTGCTTTGGGGCTCTCTCTAATGTGATATTCTACCACTTGAGTCACTGAGACACTGGGGACCACTGTGTATCACTCAGACATATGTTTTGAGGA
>NW_006408629.1:5352464-5356144 GCF_000296735.1 Chrysochloris asiatica
CTAAAATAAATAGAGAGAAATACAGTTAACTGATGGTACATGGAGGGGATTATAACCATTGTAATGAAACAAAGTATGTGATTTGTTGAATGTAAAACTGATGATCTGCCCTGCAAACTTTCACTGAATTGACAATAAGAACATTAAAAAAAAAAGGTATAGTCAAGTCACTGCAATCTTTATAATTAAAGGTGATTCAATAAATAAAGATTGGACATAGTGAACAAGTATATTTATATATAGGCTTTGCCTTGATTTTTAATAACTTGCTCAATAAAGCTGACTGAAACTCTAAAATGAAAGAGCCTAATTTTTTCAGGGTTGGTAATATCTACGTCTATACTACCTGGAATGCAACTTAGAAAATATGGGCTTTCAACCTATCCTGTGTTCACTTCTTGATTTTAGCAGATTCATCTTTTTCACTTGGTATTGAGTCTATTTCCCCAAAACTTCCCAATAGCATTAGTACCTAAAACTTACAGTCCTAGTTCTATACTCCTATATTACACAGTTAGCATATCCCATTTTTAAAATTACATAAAACCGTAATTTCACATTTTAAAACATATTTCATTTTAGTTATTGCTTTGGGGCTCTCTCTAATGTGATATTCTACCACTTGAGTCACTGAGACACTGGGGACCACTGTGTATCACTCAGACATATGTTTTGAGGAACAAACGTTGTTACTCTGGAGCCTTGTCTGTCTCAGTCTAGAGTCCTGGTGTGGCGCTGTGGGTTAATGCACTGGACTGCAAAGGTGGTTTGAGCAGCAAGATTGGTTGTTCAAGCTCACCAGCCACTCTTTTGGAAAGCTTATACAGGGTCGCTTTGAGTTGGAACCGACTCGACAGTATTTAACAACAACAACAACCAGAGAATAGAGTCCTGGTGTGGTGCTGTGCATTAATGCACTGGACTGCAAAGGTGGGTTGAGCAGCAAGATCAGCTGTTCAAGCTCACCAGCCACTTCTTGGAAACCCTATTCAGGGTTGCTATGGGTTGGAACTGAATCGATGGCACTTAACAACAACAACAACAACCAGAGAATATCATTACAGAAAGTTTACCAAATACCCTGCTGAAGAAAAATACTCCCTAGCATCATGTTTCTGATAAGAGCAGGGACTCAATGAGAAAACACTGTTATAGGCTGAATTGTGTCTCTGCCCCATCCTTCCATCAAAAAATGGAGAAAAGATTGAAATTGTCAAACACTTCATTTTGTTTGGACACACAATTAGGGAAGCAGCAGTCAAAAAAAAAAAAAAAAAAGATATATTTATATTATAACTTCACACCACAATAGAAAAGCAAGCACACATAGAAACCTTACGATATTTAGGCATATTGAGTATCTACTTTGCTTCCATGTGACATTCCCTATGAAATCTTTACTTTTAAATCCAGCTGCTTGTCCATCCAACTTGTCCATCCACTTAAGAGGTTTAGTGGTAAGAAGCTCTCATTACTTCCCTGGATGTTGGCTCAATGTCAAAGTTTGGCACTTCATCAGAGTAAAACCTCTTTAAGCTCTTTTCCTCAGTCCTGTGGCGCAGCTTGACAGCAGCAGTTGGGAGGCCCAAACTCTTTCTGTTCTCCTCCCTAGATGTTCTTTCCTCATGATATCAGAAGCCACCTCCTTAATAAGACTGTGCTCCCATGCCTGAGTTTTACAAGTCAGACAGAATGTACCATTCATTCATTCCTTCAGTAAGTATATTTTGAATATCTTCTCTACATATGGCACTATAGTAAGTGTTGATGGTGAGGGACGGAAAAGGAATAATGCATTGTGGTAAACTGGATGAAACGAAAGTCCCACATAACACACAATGTAATTAAGCCAAAGGCGGCTTAATACATTTTGGGAGAAGATTACATTGTATAAATCCAAAATAAGATTGAGTGAAAGTATAACAGAAACAAAGCACAGTAGAAATAAATATCTACAGATCAGAATGGACTGGCCATGAATCAAAACATCATGTTGTCATCATGAAAACAAATGAGCACTGTAAAATGAATAGACTGTTTACTCCTATGGATTAGGCTACTTGGATTCAGTTTGCAGTTACAATCTACTTAGCTAAAACAGACATGAAAAGATTTGGGAAATTTTAAAGACCCCAAGAAAATGAAAGTTTGGAAAATAATAAAGAGCATTACACTGCAGCATAGAATAAATGACTGATACAGTACTCTTTCTTTAACATTTAGATCAAAGAACAGTATGGTGTTGAAGTATTAATCTTGAGATGATATATTCTCCATGTGCCATAGTTTCCAGTATGAACGCAATTAGCTTTTTAAAATCAACTCACACTGTAGCCTCTATTAGCTAGCACATTATTCTTACTGCTTTGAAAATACATTTACTTTCCCTAAAGCCAACTCTTCTAAATTCTATTCCAGGGGTTCTAGAAGAACATGAAAAATTGTGGTTTTGACCCATTTACATACTTCATCGTTTTCTCAAGTAAATCTAAAGATGAATTTATAGTCCTTGTAGCTATTTATACATTTTAAAATCTTATTTTAGATCTTCTTTTCATGTCCTTTTCCTTATTTTTTCTCTGTTTTTTCACCAATTTTAATTCATTCTGTTTGTATATTTAATACTTTTAAGAGCTGACTTAAATACTTCCTGAAACAACATATAGGTAAAAATAAGCAAATAAATGAATGTATTATTGAGATCCTTTTGAATTTAAAATATTTCCATTACCTCTCCTGTTGGCCTCCTGCTTTCTAGAAAGGCAAACCTAATAACTCAGTTTGTCATCATTCTATATGTATCTTCCTAATCCATTCATTTTAGTTGGTAAAATGCGGAATGAAGTTTTGGAATACAATCTGGGGTGAGAGACATTGAAAACCAACTACTGTGTGAGGGAAATTAATAGGGAGGTAGGGATTTTTAGGTTCCTATTATGGTGTCCTGGTGTGGCGCGGTAGGTTAAGCACAGGACCTCAAGGTCAGCTTGAACCACAGGTTGGCTCTTCAAACTCACCAGTTGCTCCTTGGAAACCCTATATTGGGTCACTATGGGTCAGAACTGACTCAGCGGCTCTTAACGAAAAAAAAAAAAAATCTTGATTTCAAGGAAACTTTGTGGTCCAATTGTTCAAACAATGGGCTGATAACCACAAGGTTGCTGCTTGTTGCTAAGTGCGATGGAGTCAGTTTCGACTCACAACAACCCTGTATAGGGTTTCCAAGTAGCAACTGGTGGGTTTGAACTGCAGACTTTGTGGTTCGCAGTCCAGTGCTGATCCTACAGTACCACACCAGGAGTCCAAACACAAGGTTTGCTGTTGTTAGGTACTATCGAGTTGGTACCAACCCATAGTGACCCTATGCACAGCATAATGAAACACTGCCTGATCCTGGGCCCTCCTCATTACTGTTGTCACGCTTGAGTCCACTGATGTTGCCACTTGGCCAATTTATCTCTCTGGGGGTCTTTTTCTCTGACCCCCCCACCTTACCAAACATGATACCCTTCTCCAGCGACTGGTCCTTCCTGACTGGACTGCAAAGGTGGGTTGAGCAGCAAGATAAGCTGTTCAAGCTCACCAAACATGATATCCTGACAATATGTCCAAAATATGAGAGATGAAGTTTAGACACCTTGGCCCCTCCAAGGAGCACCCTGGCTGCACTTCTTCCAAAA
>NW_006408629.1:5356555-5359736 GCF_000296735.1 Chrysochloris asiatica
CACCTGTGGAAGAAAGATAAGGCTATAGTCCCATAAATATTTATAGTCTCAGAAACTCTAAGACGTTCTACTTTGTCCTATAGGGTTCATATGAGCCCATGTGGTATCTTGAATTTACTTGACTTGATTTTTCTATCCAAAGTTTTAACTCCCACCAAATGATTGGGTATGACCATGCAAAGAGGATGTACGAGACTCTTAATGCTGGGATTGGTTAGTTTTGCCATCCCACTAGGCTTAAAAGAAGCCATCTCAGAATCAGGAAGAGACAATCCCTGGACTACCAAGAAAGAAAATAAGCAGAGCTTGAGATCCCTACCTGGAAAAGCAATAACAGAGGTGGTGGCAAAGAGGTGGCATGGAGAGACAGAGCAGCTTTAGGCGTCCTTATCAATGGGCTGAGTAAAGCTGAATGCTTGTGGGCAAGAGGTTAGCTTGTAAAATGTGCGCTCTGGGCATTTACAGACTGGCTAAAGAAGCTTTGTGATACTTGCTGGAGCAGGGCAGAGGCCAGGGGTCACAAAGTTGAGATGCCAAGGCAAAAGTGAGGCCTACCTGCAGTATGGCAGAGAAGAGGTATTCCTGATTGGAAAACTGCTAAGTTGTGAAAAAATCCTGCCTTGCCTCTGATCCAGAATCTACCCTGTTCATTACCCTAACAAACCCTATAATCGTGACTATTGTCTGAGTTCTGAGTGGCCATTGCAATGGATTATTGAAATGCCATGTGAAGCAGAGAGTGCTGTGGAAGGGATGGTTGGTGTCAGGATAGGGCAAAGAAGGCTGTAGGGTGAAAGCGTGTCTGACCTCCTTTTCATAGGAACTAGGCCTGGGCTGATTTTGAATTTGCTTCTCCTTTCCCCTTGTGAACTCAGAGGAAGTAAGACATGGCTTACACATCATTTTTGTAGTTGGAATCAACTTGATCGTAATAGGTTTGTTTGTTTTTGATGTCCTCATTCTAATGTTTGAGAAATGCAAATAAATAATTATCTTGTAATTACTGTTAGTTCCTTACCTCGGTCCCTATGATTATAGCATTGGTGGAGTGTCTTCGATCATAAATCATTTATATGGATGTTGTTTATTAATCCACTGGAGAGGATTTTTGCTTTCTTTAAATTGAGATGAAAACCATACCAAAAGCTGTGGTCTTTTGATCTTCATCAGTAAATATTTTTAAGTCCTTTGCTTACAGCAAGTAAGGTTTTGGAGTCCTGGTATGGTGCTGTGGGTTAAAGTGCGAGACTGCAAAGCCATTTGAACTGCAAGGTTGGTGGTTCAAGCTCACCAGCTGCTCCTCGGGAACCCTATCCAGGGTCACTATGCGTCAGAACCAACTCAATGGCACTTAACAACAACAACATCAACAAACACCACAGGTTATTAATGAGTCTTCCTCCAATCCTGATGCCACGTTTTTTTTGTTTGTTTGTTTGTTTTTTCATACAATCCAGCTGCTGTGATTATGTGCTCGTGAAATACAGATTGAATAAGTATAGTGAAAGAATACAGCCCTGGCACTCACCTTTCCTAATTTTAAACCATTCAGTGTTCCCCTGTTTGTTTGAAAAACTGCCTCTTGGTCTATCTATGCACAGATTCCTCATGAGCAAAATTAAGTGTTCCCGGATAATCATACTTCTCAATGTTGTCCATAGCTTGTCATGATCCACACAATTATAAGCCTTTGCATAGTCAATAAAGCATAGGTAAACATCTTTCTGGAATTCTCTGCTTTCAGCCAAGATCCATCTGATATCAGTAATGATTGATATCTCGCATTTCATGTCCTCTTCTGAATTTGGCTTGAATCACTGGAAGTTCTCTGTCAATGTATGCTTGCAACTATTTTGTATTACTTTATTAAAACCTCACTTGCATGGGGTATCAGTGATATTGTCTGATATTGACTTCCAAATTTCTTGGCATAGATGAGTGAGTGCCTGCTGAGCCATATCAGTTTGTTGAAAGATTTCAATTTTTATTCCATCAGCTTCTGGTGCCTTGTTCTTCACCAATGCCTTCAATGCACCTTGGACTTCTTTCTTCAGGATCATTGTTTCTTGATCATATTCTAACTCTTGAAAGGTTGAACATTGACCATTTCTTTTTTGGTACAGTGACCCTGCATATTCCATCTTCTTTTGATTCTTTCTGTATCATTTAATAGTTTGCCCATAAAATCCTTCAATACCACAAGGTTTGAATTTTTTCTTCAGTTCCCTCAGCTGAATGTGTTCTCTTTTGGTTTTCTAACTCCAGGTCTTTGTACATTTCATTATAAAATTTTACTTTCTTCTTGAGTTACCCTTTGAAATTTCTGTTCAGTTCTTTTATCTCCTCATTTACTTTAGTATCTCTATGTTGGAAAGCAAGTTTCAGAGTCTCTTCTGACATCCTTCTTTCTTGCCTTCTTAACGGCCTTTTGCTTTCTTCCTGTATGATGTTCTTGATGTCATCCCACAACTCTCTGGTCTTCAGTCTTTAGTGTCTAATGCATCAAATCTGTTCTTCAGATGATCTCTAAATTCAGGTGGGGTATGTTCAAGGTCATATTTTGGCTCTTGTGAATGTGTTTTTATTTTCTTCACCTTCAGCCTGAATTTTTATGTGAGCAATTGATGATCTGTTCCATAGTCTGCCTCTGGCCTTGTTTAAGGCTGATGATATGGAGCTTTTCCATTGTCTCTTTCCACAGATGTAGTCAGCTTGGTTTCTGTATATTCCATCTGGTGAGGTCCATGCGTATAGTCATCCTTTATATTATTTAAAAAGGTATTTGCAATGAAGAAGTCATTGATTGGTTTTGCAAACTTTTTTCCTGTGATCTCTAGCATCATTTCTATCACCAAGGCCATATTTTCCAACTACTGATCCTTCCTCTGTTTCCAACCTTTGCATTTCAATTGCCAGTATTGATTTATACATCTTGAGTCCATGTTTGATCAGTTTCAGACTGAAGAATTTGATAGAATTAATTTCATCATCATTAGCTTTAGAAGTTGGTGTTAAAATTTGAATAATAGTGCTATTAACTGGTCTTCCGGGTAGGCATATGGATAGTATCCACAGACAGTGTTGTACTTCATGACTGGTCTTGATATGTTTTTTTTTGATGATGAATGAAACGCCATTCATTAACATCATAAAATTATACATGCAATAAATGTATATATAT
>NW_006408629.1:5361631-5368718 GCF_000296735.1 Chrysochloris asiatica
GCATCAATCCTTCTACGGTCTTCCTTATTCACTGTCTAGCTTTCTCATGCATATGAGGTTATTGAAAATACCATAGGTTGGGTCACGTGCACCTTATCTTCAATCTGATATAAATATGTATATGTCAATTTACCACAATATATGGTAATATATGGGAGTGCTGGTGTGGCTCTATGGGTTAATTCACAAGACTGCAAAGCCATTTGAACTACAGGGTTGGCAGTTCAAGCTCACCAGGTGTTCCTCAGAAATCCTGTACGGGGTTGCTATGGGTCGGAATCGACTTGATGGTACTTAACAATAACAACAATGGTAATATATAATATAAATAAGGAAATGGTAATATATAACATATATAGATAGATAGAGAGTGTAGTGATTATAAGCTGAGCAGCTAACTGCAAGGTCAGCAGTTCAAATCTATCAGTTGCTCTGGAATATGAAACTTTCTATTCCCATAAAGATTTACAGTCCCAGAAAACCCTATACAAGGTTGCTATGATTTGGAACTGATTCATGACACATAACCACCACCACCACTTTATATGTGTATATAACACACAACCACAAGGTTGGTTTGAACTGCAAAGTTGGTGGTTCAAAACTTACTAGCCACTGATACTCAGAACCTCAGAAACCTTATAGAGGCTGGCTATGAGTCAGGACTGAATTGACAGCATTTAACAATAGCAACAACAAATATATATAAAATTTTATCACAATTTAACAACAAAATATTTGATCCTGGGAGTGTTTAAGAATTATGGTACTCTTAATAGAAAAGGTTCCATGTTTAAGGACAAAACAAGAGAGAAAAGAGGCTATTACATAGGGTTTCCAGTAATGAAATCATATGGAAACTTGGACAGAGAATGTTAGGATAAAGGTAAGCACTCAGAGACAGAGAGCTAGAAATTATCTAATTATCTGCACAGCAGTCATAGTCAAGGCATGTGAACAAAAGAACAACAACAAAAGATCTCTCTTTTTGCATTTTAAAATTTTGTTTTTATCTCAATAAAATGAGACTATGTTTTTTTTATAAAAAAAAATACAAATGAAAATCACTTGTAATGCTATTTTTCAGATATAATCAATATGTAATCAATTGTATATCCTTTCAATCGTTGCTTTTCTATGCATGTTTTTTATGCTCTATGTAAGGTAATATGGCATAGTTTAGCACTTCTCAACTGGGTCCCACTTTCCAATAACTGCTTATCCCTTAAAAAAAATAAGCGTTCTCTCATTCAACAAGTTTGGGAAATTGGAAAATTAATTCCTTCCCTTGCAAATAAAACAATACATGTACATTAGTATATCAGAAGCCACACAAAACTGAACCATAGCAGATTTTACAAAATAACTTACAATTTTACTCATGCGGGAAAGCTATTTTTCATGCACATCTGTTACCATCATTTTTAGTTGCTTTCTCTTTGGAAGGGGATGTGTAAGTTGCTAAGAAGTTGAGCTCTGGACTTGAACAGACCTGGATTTAGAGTCTGACCTTCCACTTTTGTTCTTTTTGGATACAATAAAGACACAACAAATGATACAATAATGAGCATATTGGAGTCCTGTTGTGACACTGTGGGCTAATGCATCAGACTGCAAAGTCATTTGAACTGCAAGGGTGGTGGTTCAAGCCCACCAGCTGCTCCTTGGAAACCCTATACAGGGTAGCTATGGGTCTGAATCGACTCGACGGCACTTAACAACAACAATGAGTGTATTAATATACAAGACGAGATGGTCTTAGAAGTAACAATACACAAAGACCTTTAAAAGTAGAATCTATGTTTATTAATCTTGGATTCCCCAGTACTTAAATGAGCAACTGGTATATGATTGTTGTATCTGTACAAATTTTTGTGTATGAAGTTTTCACAACTGGTTGAAAAAAACCACAATCTTTTCACAGGTTGGACGCTTGTTCCTCAAAGACAGAGATAAAGTCAGTCAACTCAGATGGTGAAATCATGATAGCGTATTTCTGAGATGAATAAAAAATGCATAGGAAGAATTAACAATTTCTCCTTTAGCTATATGTGGTATTTTTATTCTCAGATACCAAGGAGAGGTACTTTCCAATGATATATTCAGCAAAGAATTAAACTGACATTCTACATAATGCCACAAAATGTCATCAGATTACTCTGGAAGTACACTTCATACTTTAAATGATTTTTATTTTTAAGTGCTGTTAATTAAATAAGAAATAAGTGAAAGACGCCACTCCAAAGTTACAGCTTTCTCAAATTCTTCCTAAGGCTCTAGTGACTTACTTGATCTAGGTTTGTTGTCTATGGTTAAAAATTAACTGGATAACTGTCAAATCCCCAGTCATAAATCAAGAAGGAAGGGTTAAAAAATTGAATGGGTAATTAGCTAAAATTGAACTGAATTTCAGTAATTCACATTTTTCATTACATCACTAAAATATAAGTTATAAAGAAGGACCATTTTCTGAAGAAGCACATAATACTTGCTAAAGTAGATGGTTAGCAAAAAAAAAGGGGAAGACACTCAACAAGATGGGTTGACACAGTGACTTCAGAAATGGACTCATAGGAATGATTATGAGGATGCTGCAGTGTTGCATTCCGTTGCACACAGGATCACTGAGCCACATGGACACAACAGCATCTAACAACAACAACAGCACGATGATTAGGAAGCCTGTGCCTTGGATATTGGATGGGGAAAAAAAGGACGCAAATATACTCTTTACTTATATCTCATACAACAACAGTGTGAAAGTTATGAATTTTGTTTAGAAAGATGAATTTATATCTGTGGATATAAGTTTCTATTAAACTTTAAAAGGAATCCTAGAGTTATAAATATCAGACGAATTAAAAGTACTCACCTGAGAAAACAAGGGTAGAAATGTTCTATGCCAGAAAACCAATGTAATGGTTGGTTGCAACATGATCTTAAGGAATGTGAAGCAGAGTCATCTAAGCCATGCTGAAATGTGCTAAGGAAATACAAATAATCAGAATAAGCAGGAAACGTTAATTATCAAAACTATTTGAACAACTTTTTATTTTAATTTAGTATTCAAAGTTAATGATTTTATGCAAAATGGTATGGTGTTGGAATGACAATGTGCATAATTCATCTGCTTGTAATTTCCTGTTAAGAGGTAACTCAGAACTGGTGGGTAAGTCACTACACCTATTAGCAAACATGAGTGGAAAATCAGGATTTCTATGTGCTTTTATATAACTATCTTTACTATTGGAAAGGTATATCAATACCATTATCATTTAACTTTAAAACAATATCCTATTATAATCTTTGTCAAAAATAAAGTGCATAAAGATTTGTACAAAAAACACATATACGCATTTCTCACTAATCTGGCTTCAATAACTCAGTGTTTTATCATATTTACTTCATTAATGTAAAAAGGTTTAATATAAAATTATGTCTTTTTAATCTTTAAAGCTATTCCTAAATACCAAACAATTAATGATGTCACAATTACCTTTGTATGTGCCTAAGTACTTACCTGGGAGTCCTGGTATGGCACTGCAGGATAAGCACTGATAGCCACAAGCTCTCAGGTTCAAACCCACTCCTTGGAAACCCTCTATAGGGTCACTATGAGTTGGAACAAACTTGACAACACTGGACCACAAGCACCTACCAAGGACTTACAAAGATAGCCTCTATACGTGAAATGTGGTACAATGATTTCAAAAATAGAATAATTTGGTCAGAATACCTGATACAACAACAATCTTTGAAGACGAGAGTAGAACATTTTTCTTGGCTAACCCAAACTTAACTTCAAATCTTTAGGTAATAAGAAAGGATTTTTTACACATATTATTTGCTACACAGTTTGGTTAATGAACATTTTATAGCAGTAAGAGAATGTATTTATCTAAAAGAGTTAATAATGATGACTAGGAACATTTTGAAAATGAAATTGTTTGAAATGTTACTATCTCTCTTTATCCATAGTGTCTTTTGATACTAAAAATAGGCAGAATCTAATTTCCAATGTGAAACATCTTATCTTCGCATTTCACACACTACTTCTGTATCACATTTTCTAACTCTGATCCTATAAAGGGTTTCCAAAGAGTGGCTGGTAGGTTTGAACCACTAACCTTGCAGTTCAAACCAACTTTGCAGTCAAGTGCTTATTCTACAGCACCACACAAGGACTCAGAACTTTACTATAGCATATTTGCCTTGAAAATATTTCCTTCTCACTAAACTTGAGATGAAAACAAAATTCCATAAGTAAACTTTAAAGTCAATGGTACAGATTGAATTGTGTCTTCCATCATGTTTGGTAAGATGGAGGGTCAGAGAAAAAGAGGAAGACCCCCAATGAGATGGATTGGCCAGGTGGCAGCATCGATGGACTCAAGTGTGGCAACAGTTATGAGGTAGGCCCAGGATCAGACATTGTTTCATTTGCTGTGCATAAGGCTGCTATGAGTCAGTGCTAACTCAATGGCACCCAACAACAACAACAATATAAATGTTTATTAGAATCCTAATCCTATACCTGTAGATATAATCCTGTTTGTAAATGATGTTTTACTATGTTAATGAGACCAGAGATACAGGGTGTATCCTAAACCGAATCACTTCTGAGTCATAAAAAGAGCAGATTAGGCATAGAGACAAGCACCTACTGGGGAAGACAACTACAACGTGAGAACCAGCAAGAACCAAACAACTGCTGGGGCTACTGACAAAGAAGGACCTGGCACTATGAGCACCTGATTTGCAGCTTTAGCCCCGAGAACTGTGAAAAAAATAAATTTGTGTTCTTTAAAAACCACTCACTTGTTGTACTTGGATAACAGCAGTACTTGTTCACTAAGACAGTCAAGCTTCTTTTCATTCTGTGTACTCCACTGTGTGAGCTAGAGAATGCAATACTAGGATACCTTATACACTTTTCTGAGAAGTCTAGATTTTGCACTTTGTTGTTGTTGTTGAGTGGCAGATTATTTTTGAAATAGGAGAGTTTTGTTAGAAGGATCTAGAAGACAGAATAACATGGGAAAGACTGAGGTCATGGGGCAGGGGGTAAATGCGACTGAGAGCTCAATGAAAAATATGTGCTTTGGTTGGGAAAAAAAGAAACACTCTGATCAGATTCTAACTAAGGGATTAGGGGTGAGTAGGGAGTAACAGAACTACTAGAAGTAGAGATTCATGCTTAATGATATGGGTTTTATCAGAAAAGTACAGACGCAAGGCCACCTGCTAACAAAAAGTAAGACGGGGCAAGGTCAGGAAAGTTGACCAAAGTAAAGAAGGATGGATGAGGGAACTCCCCTAAAATTAGACGAAGAATAGAATTGTCAAAGGTTAAAAATACAGATATGTGGCTATCTCCATCAATGTTGGTGTGTGAATGAGGAGTCCAGTTAAGTGGGGTTGTGGAGACAGACAGGCATATAACATCAAAGGAGCCAGTAAGTGGAGAAGGAGGCTGGTGTGAAGTGACAGGAGATGCAGCAAGGGGACTGAAAAGGAAATGAGTACCAGAGGAAGTGACAGACTTGGTGGGGGTAGAATGAGGTGAGAAGGATGGGATAAGAGATGGCAGATTTAAAACTTGAAAGAAGAAATACTATATGATCCACAGCTCCATTATTAGGTATATAATCTAGAGGAATGGGAGTTGTGACATGGGCATCTATATTCAGTGTATTGATTCTTTATTCAGAATAGCAAAAAATATGGAGAGAACCTAAATCCATCAGTGGAAGAATGCATAAACAAACTAGGGAACATACACACAACAGGATATTGTGCAACATTAAAGAATAAGAATGAATCTATGAAACACATCATAACACGGATGAACTTGGAGCACAATATGCTGAGTGAAATTAATCAATCACAATGGGACAGATATTTTATGAGACCACTAATATCAAAAGTCAAGGAAAAGTTTACATATAGAAAGAAACATTCTTTGAAGGTGGGAGAGGGTAAATCACTAACTAGAAAGTAGACATGTGTTAACTTGGGTGAAGAGAAAGGTACTATACAATAAGGGAAGGTCAGCACAAAAGGAAGACACTAGAAGGACCACAAGAGTTAAAGGCAACAAAGATACTACTGCATACACAATCCTGAAATAACAGTAATACAATAAGCTCTGAGTTGATACATAGATAGACACCCATGCTGAAAAGATGTGGGAAGGTGAATGTGACCATGCTAAATATATATATATATATATAGGTTTGATACATATATTTCTACAAATGTGCAAGTATATCCATGAATATAGTTGCATATACAAGGCGTAAAGTTATGAAAACTTCTTAGCCATAACCAAACACCTTGAGGAAATGTAGGCTCAGGACCATAGTCTTATAGGATACCAAGGTCAATTGGCTTAACATAGTCCACAAGACAATGTTGTATATTCTACTTTGATAAGTAGTGACTTAAGTCTTAAAAGCTTGTGATCTGCCATCTAAAGTGCAACTATTGGTCTCTCCCTGTCATAAGCAAAGAAGAGTGAAGATAATCAAAGATGTATACAAATAATTACACAAACTCCATGACTCTGAGATGAGAAGAACTAGATGGTGCTCAGCTACCACTGCTGATTACTATGAAAGGGATCACAATAGGAGGTCCTAGAAAGAGCGGGAGAAAATGATGAAACAAACTTCAAAACCATATGAAAGATCAGGCTTATTGGTGGAACCCCTGAGACTATGGACCTTAGATACCTTTCAAGCCTGAAACTGAACTCACCAACATGGCTTAACCTTCAGCCAAATAATAAACAGGACTTCAGTGAACAATCAACCATAGAAGATCAAAAGAGCAGCATTTGCCCAGGGATATGCTCAGAAGGCAGGAAGGAATAGGAGAGAAGAATGAATGGAAATGGTAAACACAGGAGGAAGTAGGAAGTGTGTTGTTAACATTGTGAAGATTGTAATCAATGTCATGGATTAAAATGTGTATAAATTGTTGAAAGGAAAATCAATTTTCCCTGTAAACTTTTCTTCTGAATCATAATACAATGTTTTAAACATATATAAAGAGATGTAGGACTTGAGAAGAGAATGAAGGATGT
>NW_006408629.1:5372354-5379024 GCF_000296735.1 Chrysochloris asiatica
GAAGGTCAGAGAAAAAGAGGAAGACCCCCAATGAGGTGGATTGGCACAGTGGCAGCAGCAATGGGTTCAAGCGTAGCAACAATTGTGAGGTTGGTACAGGATTGGGCAATGTTTTGTTTCATTGTGCATGGGATTGCTATGTGCTGACTCAACAGTATCTAATAACAACAACCCGGGAGCCCTTTGCACAAAACTCTATTTGTCCTTTTATCTGGGGCTACCACATTTATCTAACGATGAGCACTTTGCCTAGAATGCCCCTTTCTGTCTTGTTCAACTAGTTCCACAGATTCGCCTACCTCCAAACTTTCTGTCTTACTGAACACCCTGTATAAAATGTTTCTTTTCTCTTTCCCATCTCTTTCCAGTCCTTTAGTTTACACTGTGCTTTTTTCATAGGACTTAACTCTACCTCACATTCTTTTTCATTAATTTTTTGTTGTCTGTTTCCTTACCCAAGAGTAGGGTGCTTGAGGCTTGCTTAGGTAGAGGCAGCATCGCTGTAAGAACAGGAGCTCCAGAGCTAGACAGCCTGGTTTGTATTTGTCAGTTTATATAAGCTCAGTTTTCTCACTTGTAAAACGGAATAACAAAAAGAACTACTTCACAAGGTCAGTGTGAGCATTAAGTGAGACGTCATAAAAAAGAGCTTATCAGAACAAAGTATCTAGAAGTCCTGGTATGGTGCTGTAGGATAAGCACTGGATCGATAACCAGGAGGTTAACAGTTCAAACCCACAAGCCACTATGAGTAAGAAACACTTTAATGACACTTAACACACGCACACATAGTACACAAAAAGTGCTCAATATGGTGTTGGTGTTGGTAGGATGCCATGGAGTCAGTTTCAACTCATAGGGACCCTGTATGGGGTTTCCAAGGCTGTAAACCTTTATGGGACAGGGGGGGCAGAAAGCGTCATCTTTCTCCTGTGAAATTGCTGATCTTGAGGTTATCAGCCCGACTCGTAACCACTGCGCTACCAGGTGCTCAATATATGTAAGTTAAAATCTGCAACATAAGAACCATTGCAAAAAACTCTTAAAGAATTCTATGACTATCTCAAAACTGATGGAATTCCTTATACTCCTAAATGGTTGTCTAGTTAGTTTCAATGATGTAATAATAATAGAATGGTTATTGGGTGCCATAGTTTCTTAGACTACAAACCACTGTCAACACAGTCTTTACCACAAAATTCCTGCCAGTACCTAAGCTCTTTTACCCTTCTGGCAGTCTCTCAGTCATACTGGTAACAGTAAGGTTATTTGGCTATAAGAAATGTTATGGCAGATGTTTATAGTCTCAGAGGGGGTGGGATCTTTATGAGCATTTAATTCCACAGCAAGATCCCAAATTAGTTTCATTATTCTGGAGAGTATAAGAGGGTGAAAATTGGCCCACAAGCCTCAATAGGGGAATGGAATTATGAGCTAGCTATTAGATAACCTCTAATGATGTTTTGGTATACACTTAAAAGAGGGGATGTTCTAAATAATTCATAGTGGGAAGTAAATTACAATCATATAAGTAATCAGATTATTTGTCCCACAAGTTTTAAAGGAATTTTGATGCAGTAAATTTAAATATTACTTTAGAAACAACCATCTATAGATAGGAATAGAATATATTTTTCTCTAACATTTCCACATTAGCAAACTTTAAAGATGGTTTTGTTTAAGAGCAAAAAGGTAACTTTGTTATAATTGACTGCCTCTGCCCGTCATTCCTTATGAACATCATACAGCCCTAGATTGACTACACAACTCCACTCCAGCATTCTATCAAAGAGTCACTGTCTTTCAAGCCTCTGATCCATAATTATGTGACCCTCTTTCCCTTTTCCCTTAACAAACATGATTTCTTAGGCTTCTGTAGCCAGCTGCGAGGAAGAAGTAAATTTAATGCACATCAAAAGTGAGAACAACTGATAACAAGTCTTACAAAATAACAACAGCTGGGTTTTATGCTTTTCTTGTGCCACCCTGCTTTTGGCTGCCCTCCCAGGAGAGTTGTGTCTTATAATAGCATGTTAATGGAATAAACCTCCACGATGGAATTGAGACAGCCAAGAATCTATCTTCAAAGGCAATGGAGAGGCCAGGTCAGACTTCTTGTATCATTTATGTACAATGGTGCCTGGGTCATTGGAGGTACTTAATAAATAAAAATAGCAATCAAAGATCATATTCTAAGAAAAAGTAGAATTCATTTGAAACTGAACTCTTCAGACAGATAGCATTGGAATGCTTGGGAAAAGATATGTGAGACTCACATGGCTCTAAAATCACAGATGATTCACTATGAATATGTAAAGACAAGCAAATGTGCTTTATAACATTTCAGTCACGGGTCACTGTTGAGCTTTCAAAAACCAGGTTAGTCTAGGTGCTCTAAGTAGTCACCTAAATGTCACTAAGTGAGAGAAAGACACTTGCTACCAAATACAGTCCCCATACTTCCCCTGCTTCTGGCTTGACTTTCTAGGATAAAAGTAACTCTTTGAGGTAAAAAAAAAAAAAAAAAAAAATGATGAGGATCATTATATCACTGGTACAATGTTTGGTATGTAATAGGTAAATAACTGGTGAAAAAAAATACAAGAATCAGTTTACCATCAGACCCTGGGGATAAACCCTGGGGGCCATCCATGAAGTGCAAACTTGAGTGGGACACAAACCAAGCAGCAGATTGAGAACAGGACATGTGGACCAAGCTAGTCAAAGGTTTATTTTTTTTTTTTATTTTTTACCGAATTGCATTTACCCAAATTTCTATAAACCAATTTTTAACTGGCTATATCAAACTGGTAGTAACATTCTATGAAAGCTAAATGTCACATATGAAACCACTCTATGGGCACACATGTGCACGTGCGTGGGAGTATGCTTCTGAGAGTGTAGTTTACTGCCTTTACGAAAGAACTACGTTTTTGAAAATACATGGTGAATGCTTTATGTGTCAGCAGTCTGTTTCCCCAGAGTACAAAGCTAAAGTGCCTCTTTTACAACACTCTAACAGAAATCTAGAAAGGAGCATTAAAAAAGAGCACATATTTTTGCAAACAGGTTCTATTCTTCCAGAAAGGAACTTAAAATCATGTATTCCTGCCTTGGGATTTAGTGGTCCTTTGCTCAACTCAGAAAGGAAAAATAGATTCAGTTTATCTGTCAGAACTATATGAATAAAGGCAGTCACCTTCTATAAAAGCATATCACATAGAGTGACAAAGACAAATGTCAGGTTACCTTCATAAAAATTCAATACTATCAACACCTGATTGTTATTTTTCTACCAATTCCTCAAAGTTCATGGTGTAATATTTTAATAAGAGATTGCTGCTGCTAAGTGCCTCAAATCAGTTCCAACTCCTAGTGACCTTGCATAGGGTTTCTGAGACTGTAAATCTTTACCGGAGCAGAAAGCCCTATCTTTCTTTCGAGGAGCAGCTGATGAGATTGAACTGCAGAACTTATGGTTCAGAATTCCAATGATTATTCTACAGAGCTACCATATTTCCCTTAATATGAGATAGATAACCTTTTATTTTCTCTTTGCTCACATTTAAGTTTTGCATCCTGATGTCTCCCTTGTATTCTGTATACAATAATTATGTATTCTGGCTTTGAAAAGAAGCCAAATAAATCAATGGATTTCAAGCACACAGTGTTCTCCCTAGTTGCTGAGGAACACATTGGTTGTAGATTTCACTTTGTCAATACAAAGCAAAATATATTTCAAAGACTACATTTATAGTCTAGAAAAATGATCATAACATTTAAATCAACACAAGCAGATAAAAGTTGTCAACATTTTTATGACTTTAGAAAAGTATATCTAGACTTTTGTTCATACCTCAAAGTAATATAACTACATATGCATTCTATTAAGAAAAAAAACACACACAAAAAAAAAAAACAACAGAGGCAATGCATGGTGTAAAATATTCCATAATCCTGGTTGAAATTAGCAATTTAAATTTTCTGAATGAGGTTACAGTGCAACAGCGAATGCACAAATCAGAGACTTGAGTACTTGCATAGTTGTTAAAAAATTGTATCAAAAGGCCATAGGTTAACAATAATAAATGTATGTTATATTATTATTATTAAAATATGTAATCTGTGATAATAATTTATTTATTTTACAAATGCATTGGAGGTTAGAATTTTTCTATTCATCTGTGACAAACCATGAAATTCAATATTGCTCACCATGACCAATCCATGAAATTTGTCAACTTTGTTCTTGATTTTCACAGGGCCTTCCTCTTAGATGAAATGACCCATTGAACTGAGAGCATAGCAATTTTTTCATCTACGGTAAATCAGTTTAGTTTACTAGGATTTATTATGGGCCTCAGACCTTAGGCTTTTCATGATTACGAACCAATATGTATATAATCCCAACCTTATGGCAATTTATCTCACTATTTCTTCCCCTTTCTGAAAGAATGCCTTATTTCTAAAACTAGGCAACATAGGGGTGCCAGCAGAAACAATTTGTAAATAATGGGTTTCTTAAAAGTCAAGGAGTAGATGGAAATTATAAGGAAATTGAAATTGAAGTCGTTAATTACTCTTAGAATTTCTAACACAAAAGTCTCAAAATTTCCTGAAAATCAAGATTTTTATGTCATATTTTTTAGAATGTTAAAGTAAGCATAGTTTAACTGATTTAGGTGATGAAGCAATAACATTATCTTAAGTTTTTACTATCAAATTAAGATTATTATCTACCCTTTCAAAATAAAATGATAATTTTAGAGAAAGGCTAAGTAAAATTGTATTTTTATTAAAAGATCTATTCTTTATCTAGTCTACATTAGAGATTTGAAGCAAAGTAGCCAGAAATGAAAAGTAGTTCAAGATTTTAAGATATACATAAAAGTGTATTTATTTAGTTGTTGTTAAATGCCATCGAGTTGGTTCCTATTCATAGTAATCTTGTAGAGGTTTCCAAGGAGTGGCTGGTGAATTTGAACAGCAAGTCGGAGGTTCAAACCAACCTTGTAGTGCATTATACTACAGAGCCACATCAGAACTCCATTTATTTAATTACATGAGCTATTTCAATATATTTTCAATGCAATTGTTTATTTCTACTTACATATTATTACCATCTCAGACACCAAAGTCTAATATTAAAATTGGAAATGTTTGGCAGATTATCTGAGAGTGTGGGGCCATTAGAACTCTTACAGTTAGGACCATTACAGTTAGGAACATTTTTTTTAGTTAAAACCATTTTTTAAAACAGTTTTTACTAGAGCAAAATGCCTAATAAAATTTTTAAATGAAAATATATGTGCAGGAAGCAAAACAAATCAGATATGATTTCCTTTTTCATGGAGTATCATGAATTGATGTTTTTGAGTTTTGGTATTGGAGGAGAATATTGAAAGTGCCATGGGCTGCCCATAGAACCAACAGATCTGTGTTGGAATAAGTGTAGCCAGAGTGCTCCTTTGAGGCCAAGATGGCCAAACTTCATCTCTCATACTTCAGACATATTGTCAGGAGGGACCAGTCGCTGGAGAAGGATATCATGTTTGGTAAGGTGGAGGGGTCAGAGAAAAAGAGAAAGACCCCCAGCAAGATGAATTGGCCAAGTGGCAGCATCAATGGGCTCAGTGTGGCAACAATAGTGAAGTTGACCCAGGAACCGGCAGTGTTTCTTTCTGTTGTGCATAAGGTCGCTATGAGTCAGTACCTATGCGATGGCACCTAACAACAACACCAACATCAAGAAGTGACTGAATTAACTTGATAGTTTAAACAACTCAAATAGCATAGCTTTTAATGATTCTGATTATACTGAAGGCTTATCAACTGAATGTGACTGACCAACAGAAACATCACACATCATTTAAGACTAGACTACTTATAAAGAAAACCATATTGGCCCAATTCACAATATCAAAATTGCACTTCAAAAAATGTCACACAATTCAATAACATTTTAAATTAAATGTGTTAAATCACATTATTTTATAGATCATGATAATGAAAAAGAAAATATACTTGATACTCACTTATATAATTCTGTTAATGGTGAAGTCAAAATCACTAATGTTGTCAACAGATTATTACAATGGGTGTGAATTTTAAAAATTTTATCATCTATATATTCATGAGGATTTAAAAGTTTTTGTACAGATGTACAGACTGACCATAACATGTGCTCAGTACATATTAAAATTGTTGTGACATCAAGTCTGTTGAAAGAAAAACAGGAAAATCATGTTAGACAAAATCATCTTCAGCTTGGTATATACACTTTTATACATATTAAGCCGATGTAAAGATAGAAAGATTTGGTTAGATACCAGCATTTCAAAGATCAAAGACAGAAAACATCAAAAGTAGTTTCCTATTTTCCAAGAGTTGTTGTTGTTACGTGCTGTTGAGTTGGTTTTGACTCCTAGTGACCCTGTATAGGGTTTTCAAAGAGTAGCTTGTGGGTTTGAACTGACAACTTGGCAGTTACCAATCCAGTGTCGATACTACAGAGCCACACCAGGAGCCCCTTCCAGGTGTTAGGTGGCTCATAATATAATTGTCTAAAAAATAGTGACATCCATAATAACAAAACATAGACTCATTTATATATATATGTGTGTGTTGTTGTTGTTGTTAAGTGCCGTCGAGTCGGTTCCGACCCATAGCG
>NW_006408629.1:5381159-5408483 GCF_000296735.1 Chrysochloris asiatica
ACTTCTTCTCTCATAATTTGGACTTATTATCAGGAGGGACTAGTCCTTGGAGGGCATCATGCTTGGTAAAATGGAAGGTTAGAGAAAAAGAGGATGATCTCCAATGAGATGGATTGGCACAGTGGCAGCAGCAATGGGCTCAAATGTAGCAACAATTGCAAAGTTGGCGTGGGACCAGGTAATGTTTCATTCTGTTATGTATTGGGTCACTATAAGTCAGTACTAATTCTATGTTACCTAACAACAACAACAATGATACCCAAGTCATGTGTAGACATCTTTTTGTGGTGTTGTAAGCATTCTACCACATGGTTACTTTAAACCACAAGGTTGGCACTTCAAACTCACAAGTCAGTCCTTGGAAACCCTATGCAGGGTCGCTATGAGTTGGAAATGACTTGATGGCACTTAGCAGCAATAAACAATGCGTAAGCTCTCAAAAGAAAACCATAGCATGAGGAGCATGTTCTCCCAACAAGTTGGAGGTGAGAAGAAACGGCAGCAGAAACACAAATGAAAAATATCAGACATTTCCAATTTTAATTGAATCTGTGAAAAGCAGGCTTTTTTTATTTGTCTTATTCACAAGCTGATTTTTAATTTGTAGTCTCTGGTTGTGCTGTGGGTTAAACACTGAGCTGTTAACCACAGGCTAGCCTTTCAGACCCTAATGAACAATTATATCCAATTCTGTTTAAATATGATTTTGGTATATGACTAACTTATACCAACCTCAGTTAATTTCTTCTTACTTTTTTTAATTTAAGGTTGGGAAAAAAAAAAAAAAGATGGCAATTCTAAAGTGAAAATAAAGTAAGTTTAAGAATCTTTTTAAATGACATTTGGCTTCAAAGTTATTATGTTGTTACATGCTGCAGAGTTGGTTCTGATTCATAACAATTTTGTATGTGGAACTTACAAACAGCAGATGGTGGGTTTGAACTATAAGCCTTGCAGTTAGCAGTCCAGTGCTTATTCTACAAGGCCACACTAATACCCCAAAGTTATTATACTCATATATACCTATATATATAATAAATACATATAGTAACAGTACATAATATAACCAAAGCTCAAATCAAATCCACTGTCATCAAGTCAATGCTGACTCATATGGGCCCTCCATAGGGTTTCTGAAATAATTTTGTGAGACTGTAAATCTTTATGGGAGCAGAAAGCCTTATCGAGTGGCTGGTGGGTTTGAATTATTCACCTTGCAGTTAGAAGTCCAGTGCTTAACCCACAGTCACATACACACCATAGAGGGCTTCAAAACATTCCTGGTAATTTTTCATTATCTTTAAGTCCATTTTTCCCACTAACTTCTTAATGTATGACTTTTGTCATGTGACTGTTGTAACCCAAACTGCATATACTATGGGAAGATTAAAAGCATCAATAATGGGATTTATTTAATTGCTCTTTGTATCAATTGGCTCTAATTGCTAATTAACAATTACTAATCCAAGGCTAGCAATTAGTAATCCAAGTAATTGGATTCCTGGTGTGGCACTGTAGGAAAAGCACCAGGTACTAACAACAAGGTTGGCAGAGGTCCTTGAAAACCCTATACAGGTCACTATGCTGTTGTTGTTCAGTGCCCTTGAGCTGTTTCTGACTCATAAGTGACCCTGCATAGGGTTTCTGAGGAGCAGCTGGTGAGTTTGAACCACCAACCTTGAAGTCCAGTGCTTAGCCTACAGTGCCACATCAGGACTCAGAACCAACTTGACGGCACTTTACAACAATCCAAGATATACATATACACACAGCTAATGATTCCCACAAAAATCATTCATATAAAAATATTTCTTTATTTTACTTATAAAACCTAAAAGAAACAACTCTAGATTTATATGGAATTTTTATGCAACCACACAGAAAATAAAAACTAAAAGTCTCTATAGTATGGCTACTTAATTAAATAATACTACCTATTTCATGAGTTAACAATAAATCTAATTTCACAAATATCTCATAATGACTTGCCACCTCATAGTTATAAATGATTTACTTACTCCACATAAGGAAAAGAATAAAGGTATTCTTTATTCTCAAAAGGTATTTTCCATTTATTCTTTAGAGTACAATTTAAAAAAAAAAAACACAAAAAACTTTGTTCAGTAATTCAAAACAGCCTGTCTGAAATCTGAAATACCATATTTATGAAACACCGTAGCAGGACCTAAACGCCCTTCATATTGTAGCATGTTTTACAGGAACGTGATCAGGAAATGATTCCTACTGCCTTAAGGAAAAGAAAAAAAACCCCAAACCCTCTGATGTCTGCAAGTTCCTCTTAAAATACACGTACATCTGCAAAAAATATTTTTATACTTACAGACAGATCTTAATCACATTAGATGCAATATACATAAAACTAAAGCCATCTCTTCATATAAACCATTGTTGTCATGTAATCACATTTTCCTAACAGTCATTGCCTACTCATAGAATTCTACTATAATTCAGTCTCCACTTTAATACCCAGTGACTGTTTCTCCTTATTTTCTGGGTATTTTCTGGGATTTCACAATTATTAAACTAGGTTTAGGAATATATAATGAGAAGAAAGGGGAAATATTTTAAAAAGAAATTAAAATATACTAAAGAGAAAAATGATTAGACAAAGTAGTTTTCTTTATGAAGACAAACTACTATATTTAAAGACTTAAAAAGGCAAAGTCCAAACTCTCTTGGGTTCCTAGAAGATCAAAGTCAAATTGGTTGGGCTTTCTCCATCATTTCAGTACCTTAATTTTCTCTCCTTAACTTAGCCTTTGTGGATATATAGCCTATATAGCAAGATATCTAGGATCACTTTTTTAGAAGTAAGATCTATATGAAATTTTAAAAAGAAAAAAACAAAGTTGTTTTGATCTAAGTTCTGTATTTCCACTTAAATATCTCAGGATAATTGAACATGATTTACTCTCAGATGTTGCTGCTGTTGTTGCGTTGAATATGTTCCAACTCGGAGCTACTCTCTATAGCAGAGGTGGGGAACCTCTTTTCTGCCAACATTTATGACATCATGTGAGGGCCATACAAAATTATCAACTTAAAAACTAGTCTGCTATAATTGGTCAAACATTTAATTAACTCACCCCTAATGTGATGGCTAAAGAGCTCTGGTAGTGTAGTGGTTACAAATCGGGCTGCGAACCACAAGGTCAGCAGTTCAAAACTATAAGCTGTTCCGCAGGATAAAGATGAGGCGTTCTGCTCCTGTAAAGATTTACAGACCCGGAAACCCTGTTCAGGGTTGCTGTGAGTCAGAACTTAACAACAACAATGTGATGGCTGGAACTGCAGATGCCCTTTTGCAGGGCCAGACCAAATGATTTCATGGTCCTTATAAGGCCAGCGGGTTGGACATTTCCCACTTCTGCTGTATAGGGTTTCCAAGTAGCAGCTGATGGGTTTGAACAACTGACTTTGCAGTTAGCAGCCCACTGCTTATACTACAGAGCTGTATCAGGATGCCTTTTAGATGTTACAAACATGTTAAGTATATGCAGAATTATTGCCATGAGATTCAGAATTACATTTTACATTATACCAACTAATAAAAAAAATTCTTAGAAAGCAATGGGTTTTGTAACTTCCAGTTACCTTATCTGTGGAGTTCTCTTATAACTGGGAAGGACCCGAGCATATCTGGAGGCCAGTAGACCCAACGTTTTCTCTAGCACTTCTGCTAGAATCTCCTGGGCTAATTTAGGAGGCAGAATGGTCCAGAGATCATGATGAAGAGCCCAGCAGAAATAATGCCACATCTGGAGCGAGAAGGAGCATCTTTCCCCCTGGCAAAACCACCACACATTAAACAATGGAATCACATATTCCAAAATGTCAATTTGCTTCCTATAAACCTAATTAGTTCAGGCTGAAAGGAAATAGCTGGAGAGTTTGACACACTAGATGACCAAGAAAGATTTTTGACAAGATGTAAAACATCCTTATTGACAAAGGAACATATGTTCCATTTCAATTACAAGACCAGATATTCTAACACAAATCCAGACCTCGAGAATTTAGCCTAGCATATCCTTAATTTTACCTACTACCATCCTAGGATTTAAAATTCACTTTTAAATAACTGGCTTGGTGTTTGCTAAACAAGTTTAAGATAGTGGGCTGATTCTTACAAAATTCAGATCTAATTATTTAAATTGTTTAAGTACGTACATTTTTATGAGATCATCAGCATCATTGATATAATTTTATAAATGTTTCATATTTCACATTTCAATGAAATAAAGGGAGAAAAACTAAACTTGCATATTACACACTTACCAACATGCATGAAACTAAGGAGGCTGGGCAACTTTTCAAGATTATTACACTAGGCTATTTCACTCACAGCATTTACATAACAACTTCAGAAACAGATCTTACATTAGTCTGATTTAATGAGACTTTGTACAGCAGAGGCAGATGTTTCTTCCTATTTTTACAGTTCATACTTCTAACGGGCTAGATTCCCATTCCTTTCCACCCCCAGACAGATCTCTCTGTGTGCCAAATTTCCCCTGACCACAGAAGGAGACCCAAACACCACCAAACCCAGGGGACTAGGTAGAAATGAGAAGGTGGCCTCAAGTGTTTTACAAGCATTAATTAGTTAATGTGCTCTTGGGAAGGCATGCTAGAAGTTTGACCTCATTTTCTTCAAACCAGATCAAAAGATTATTTGAAATAGCAATAACAGAATGCTTTCTACAAGTATTATCCTGATTATGTTAATACATTAAAAGTTAAACTAGTAGAACTTCCCATCTTATCTCTAAGTAATCCTCTTTGACCTATAATTTCTGATTTGTCCACTACTTAACATTCCTCAAACAAATGTCATCTCAAAAGATAACTTCTCATCTCTTTTCCCAGAAGTTGATAGCTTCTTATGAAGATTCCACTACTAGCATTTTCTTTCTGTATTATCCTTCTGGTAGTTTCTTTGCTAATATTTTTTGCAATGAAAGTAACAATAACATGTACACATAGTGTTTAATGAGTTTCAAATAGAATATGCAAATTAGTAGAGATGTTGTTATTCCTTGGATGGAAAACCTGGACACCAAAATGTCAGCGAGAAGTTCAAATTGAAAGGGGGCTTTGATGACAGCTTCTGATCTCCTGGTTTGTTGTGCACCTAAATTGTCTAAGAAAACTAATTATAAAATACTGGAGTAACAAACAGATAGCTTTCTATGCTCTCTTTGTGTGATAAACAATACTTTAAGTTCTTAAACTAAGATAGGAGTTTTAAAGGTTGATTTTCCATTCCATTCCCCCCTTTTTTTTAAGCTTTTTGTGAATTGAGTGAAGGCTTTTACAGACAAGATCATCAGCTTTACATTCAACAAATCATACTTTGTTTCATCTCAATGATGACAATCCCCTCTATGTAACAACAGTTATCCTGCTTCCTCCCTATGGTTTCCATCTGCATTCCACCCCCTTTCCTGTCCCCTTTCAATTTTGTTTTTAAGAAAATGTTGCCTTTTTAATCCCAAATGGTTGACCATTTCATGGTAAGTGCACTCTGCCAGTGTTGTTGTCCACTCCATAAACCTATCTACTGCTTGGCTGAAAATTAGGCCAGGAGGGTGAGTTATTCTCCAGACCTGAAAGGTGGTCTCAAGTTCCTCCAGATTCTCTCTGACCAGTCTTTTTCTCCCACTCTATCCAGGACCCTCTAATATGATCCCTTTCAGAGCAGTTGGTAATGGTAGCTGAGCACCATCTAGTTCTTCTTGTCTCAGAGTCACGGAGACTGATGTTCACATATTCCATTAGTCCACTGCACTAATTGATTCCAAGCTTCTTCAATTCTTGTCACTCTTCATTCTTCCGCATGTGGAGAGACTAACAGCTGTGCCTTAGATGGCCACTCATGAGCTTTCAAGATTCTAGATGCTGCCTACCCAAGCGGGATGTAGAACATTGTCTTTGTTGACTATGTTATGCCAATTGACCATGGTGTCCCCTGAGACTATGATCTTGAGACCCCAGACTCATCAACTCATTGCCTTAAAATGTTTGATAATATCTAGAAATTTTCCCTCATTTTGCCCACTGTATGGGGTCTTGGTGTAGTGCTATAGGATAAACACTGGACCACAAAGTCCAGTTTGAATTGCAAGGTCGGTGGTTCAAATCCATCAGCTGTTTCTCAGAAACCCAATATAGGATATCACTGAGTCAAAACCTACCATACAACACAGAACAATAACATGCTCCACCACATTTATAGTTGTGTTTGCAGGAAAGGTAAATACTCATGTGTAAATATCCTCTTTCAAACTCATATATTGATGGGATGTAAAAATATGTATATATCCCACTATTCTTCCCTTACTCATTCAGCCATTGTCTCAATTTACATATCTATGAACATAAAACTACTGTTTCAAGCTTGTGTGTATATCACTATTTACCTCTATCCCCTTTAGACCATGCGTACCTTCTCATGTGTTCATCTGTCTTCATCATACTTCTGCTACCATCCTCTCTTCTTGTATATTGCCCTCCCCGTCACATGAGTTAATATATGACTTCCCTCTAGTCAGTGACTTACTCTCCCTTCGCTCCCACCCATGGTAACCATCAATAAATGTTTCTTTTAGTATGAAAACATAGTTTTTAAAGTTTTTACAATAATGGTCTCATACCATATTGCCCATTTGTGATTGATTAATTTCACCCAATTAAACTGAATGGTTTAAAATCAGGAAACATGTGCACCAGGGTTGTATTCTTTCATCATACTTATCCAATCTCTATTTTGAGCAAATAATCTGAGAAGTTGGATTATATGAAGAAGAATGTGACATCAGGATTGCAGGAAGACTCATTAACAACCTGTGATATGCAGATGATAACAACCTAGCTGGCTGAATGCAAAGTAGATTTAAAATACTTACTGACAAAGATGAAAGACCACAGCCTTTTGTATGGGTTGTACCTCAATGTCAAGAAAAACAAATTCTAACCTTGGACCCATAAAAAACATCATGATAAATGAATAAAAGATTGAAGTTGTCAAAGACTTCATTTTGCTTGGATCCACTATCAATACTCATGGAAGCAGCAGTCAAGAAATCAAATGACGTATAGCATTAGGCAAATCTGCTGCAGAAGACCTCTTTAAAGTGCTCAAGAGCAAATGTGTCAGTTTGAGGACTACGGTGTACCTGACCCAAACTATGGTATTTACAGCAGCATCACATGCATGTGAAAGTTGGACAATGAATCAGAAAGATTATAGAAGTATTGAGTTATGGTGTTGGAAGAGAATATTAACAGTACGATGGACTGTCAGAAGAACAAGCAGATCTGTGTTGGAAGAAGTAAGACCAGAGTGCTCCTTGGAAGTCAGGATGGCCAGAATTTGTCTCTTATACTTTGGACATATTCCCTGGGGAAGGACATTATGCTACATAAGGTGGGGGATCCATGAAAAAGAGGAAGACCCCTAATGAGGACTGGCACAGTGGCAGCAACAATGGACTCAAACTTAACAATGATTGTGAGGATGGCACAGATCTGGACAGTGTTTCGTTCTGTTGTGCATAAGGTCACTATGAATTGAAATTGACTTGATGGCACTTAACAACAACAGTTTCACTCAGCATAATGTCCTCTAGATTCATCCACGTTATGAGGTGTTTTGCAGATTTATCATTATTCTTCAACATTGCATTCCATTGTGTGTATGTACCAAAGTTTATTTATCCATTCTTCCATTGATGGGCACTTTAGCTCTCTGTCTTTTTGCTATTGTGAATAATGTTGTGATGAACACCACTGTGCATATTATTTACTCATGTCCTAGCTCACATTTCTTGTGGATATATACAAAATAGAGGGGCCATAGTTATTTCCATTTCCAACTTTCTTTGGAAGTGTCATACCATTTTCTACAGTGGTTTAACCATTTTACAATCTGACCAGGAATGTAGAAGGGGGATCCCAGTCTCCTCAGACCATGCCAGCATTTGTTGTTTTGTTATTTTGAACTCTGCTATTAATGTGAGATGATATCTCACTGTTGTTTTGATGTGCATCTCTCTAATGGCTAATGGGACCTTCTGGTGTGGTGCTGTAGGATCAGCACTGCACTGCAAACCACAAGGTCAACAATTCAAACCTACCAGCTGCTCCTCAGAAACCCTATACTATGTGGCTATGAGTTGGAGTTAACTTGACAGTACTTAACAACAACAATATTGGTTAATGATCATGAGTTTCTTTATGTGCTTGTTGGCTGCTTGAATGTCTTTCTTGGTGAAGTATCTGTTCATATCCCATGCCCATTTTCTAATTTCTCATACTTTTTCTGGTACATATTAATTCAAGAAAAACTGACCCTAATCAGGTGTGATGGCCAATATAAGAGATTTATACTAATTTTCACCCATGGCACTAGATGGTTATTTATTGATGTGATCAACATGATGTTGCATATTTTTCAAAATATGAAAAACCAATTTCCTTAAATGCTTTTTTAAAGCAATAAATGCTAAAATAAAAACAAATTGAGGCATAAAGATTTCTTTTCTTATAAATCATAAACAAAAACAATTTCTTGAAATACGAACTTACTGCTTACTTAGAAATATTACAAACTGATCATTGTTGTACAGTTTCAGTTTTCTGGTATGCAAGGGTTTTCATTAAACTAAATGTTATTTATTTATCCTTCTGACCTGTTTCACTATTTGTTATCACGTCAAAAAGTATTCTCTAGTAAACATCTGCTATTTTTGCAGGCCCTTTCTAATGTAAACAGATGTGAGCTTTTATTTAGATCATATATCAGGACACAAGCAGCTGGACTTTATTACATAAGCCACTCAATATTATCTTTGAACAGACAATTCTTTATTCTTTGACTATTGGAAAACACAAGTTTCTGAAATTGAGCAGATGTCAACTATACTAAAAGCTTAATTTTAAACATGTAATCTGAACACCCACTGTGCCATCTGACCAGCACCTCATCAGCGAGATACTGAACTCTCTGACTCTCTCAACTTGACAGTTTAGAAAATAACTGTTCATGAAAATAATATATTTGGGTTCGCTTGATATCACAAAACATGAGCAAATATTGCTTCGTATCTTGTAAATTCTTTTTACTATTTCTTTGCTACGCTCTGCACATGGCGATAGGTTCCCCTGAGATCTCTATCCTGCCCTTAGCCTCCAGTCAGGCAGATATCATCTCCTTTCCTCTCAAAATCGCCTGCCAAAAACCTACAGTTCTGTTTTACAAATCAGTTGGAATAATAAGGGGAGGAGAAAGGGGTGCAGTAAGAGAGATAAAAACCCTGTCAGGCACCCCTATTGTCAAAACAGTAAAAAATGTGCACTATTTTTAGAAGATTCTTATTTTTGGTATATTCAAAAGCAGTATCACTTTATTTTTCTGAGCATAAATAACACCACTAATGCTGCAATTAAATTGTAGCTACTGACCATGTAAGTACACAGAAGCTACAGTACCATGTAATCACAGGGTAACTATCTCGTTATTTCTGCCTTTGAAGCAAAAGCCTTGTCATAAGATCTAAGAGCTGTATGTTACATGGTAATTTGGTGGTTGTATTTTTTTTTTTTTAAATACTTGGTAACTTCAATAACAGGTTCTCATGGCATCCACTTATTATTTATATTATACAACTTATTCTAGTTCCCAATTTGCATAAGAGGAAACATTATACTACTGTGTTGAACATGTAGTGATGTGATATCTGTTGTTCAATGAAAACATCATATACAATGACTCATTAGGACACTGGAATACAGAAATAGTTGGAAACATGAGATGGATTCATTTCCAACCTCTCTGTTTCCCTCAAGGCAAATAAGGAAGCCATGATACTACTAGGAAAGGGAAGACCAATCTTTCGTTTCTTTTCTCAGACTATTAGCTGCACCATCTACTTTCTCTTTCTTGTTCTGTTCACTGCTACCACTGCTGTTTGAAGTATAACCAGTTTGGAAAACCCTAAGTGGATGCTCTTGCAAAAAGAAAAAC
Organism: Chrysochloris asiatica; assembly: GCF_000296735.1. Classification (NCBI taxonomy): domain Eukaryota; kingdom Metazoa; phylum Chordata; class Mammalia; order Afrosoricida; family Chrysochloridae; genus Chrysochloris; species Chrysochloris asiatica. Next base: position 5,391,208 of record NW_006408629.1, read on the forward strand.
TACCTGGGAAAGTCCACTAAAGAAGAGATGAAATGGACTTATAAAAAGTGAACGTCTTTACAGAGTTTCTTAATACCTGTTCCTTCCTGTGTTGGCAACAATTATTATGATAATAATTAGTATCCACTTACCCAGCAAGCATGGTAAGCATGGGCTTATTGGTGCTTACTTACTAATATGTAGTGAAATTTTTCACATTTTTTTCACCACACTAGTGATTGTGCTTCTAGGTATAGCTAGCACCCGTTTCTCTACCAACTTGCAGGGCAGTGAATTACTTCATATAGCTCTTCTCTTTGTAACACCCATCACAGAGCATTTTTTCCCCTGATGGGTCTGGGTAAGAAAAGGTGGGAGAAAATGCTAATAGGAATAGGATGCTGCTGTGATTGTTAACAGAGTTAATTGCAATTGCAAAAACTTGGAACTATGAGGTGGGCTTTAAATGAGCCAACTCAGAAGCAGGAGGGGTAACGTCACTATCACCAAAAAGAAAGAGCCAGGAGTGGAGTACATTCTTTGGACTCTAAGATCCCTTTCAAATCTCCTCACAAAAAGCTATGACACCAGAGGAGTGGCAGAGAACCAAGAACCAGAGCACAAGTCAGAGCAATGGACTTCCTAGCCCACAGAACAAGTACAGAAGGCTTGCTTGCAGAGTGGGTTCCTCCGGGCAATGTAATTGGGAGCGCTATAGCCCAGAGAAAGCAGGAACCGTGCCTGTGAGCCCCAACAACACAGGAGAGGCAGAAAGAACTGTACCCTGAGTATTTCTGACCTTGAACTGTAACCTGTTAACTTTCCTAATAATCTCCATAATTGTGAGGACGGTGTCTGAGATCTGTATAGCCTGCTGTAACGTATTATTGAACCCAGCTGAGGAGAGTGCTATGGGCAGGATAGTTGTTTCTTTTCTTTTCTTTTTTTTTAAATACAACCCCAAAGGACCTTCCTACAGAATCAAACCATTTTCAAATTTGTAATTCCCGATGAGAACAAAGTACACAGTGAGCAAGAGTTATGTTTATTTATTAATCTGTAGTGAACTGTTTCACATGTTTTTCACCACAACATGTGTGAAATCCATGTGAAATTGTTTACTATAGATTAGTAAATCAGTACAAGTAAATTCAGGCTGAAAAAGCCCAGCAGGGTAAGCACTGGACTGCTAACCATAAGATTGGCAGTTCAAACCCGGAAACAAGAATCACAGGGAGGAATATTTTGGGATAAATGTTACAGCCAGGGGATTGCAAACACTGAAATGAAATGAAGTATACGATTTCTCAGATGTAAAACTGATGGTCTGCTTTATAAACTTTCACTATTGTTGTTTGGTGCCATTGAGTCAGTACAGACTCATAGTGACCCTATGCACAGCAGAACAAAACCCTGCTTGGTCCTGGGTCACCCTCACTATTGTTGCCACGCTTGAGCCCACTGATGCTGCCATTTTGCCAATCCATCTCACTGGAGGTCTTCCTCTTTTGCTCTGACCCTCCATCTTACCAAACATGATATCCTTCTCCAGTGACTGGTCCCTCCTGACAATATGTCCGAAGTATGAGACACTAAGTTTGCTTATGAGGTTATTGAAAATACCATGGCTTGAGTCAGGCACACAATAGTCCTCAAGTTGACATTTTCGCTCTTCAACACTTTACAAAGGTCTTGTGCAGCAGATTTGCCTAATGCAATAATATGTCGTCTGATTTCTTGACTGCTGCTTCCATGAGTGTTGATAGTTGATTCAAGAAAAATGAAGTCCTTGACCACTTCAATCTTTTTCCATTGATAAGAATGTTGTTTATTGGTTCAGTGGTGAGGAATTTTGTTTTCTTGACATTGAGATGCAATCCTCGAAGACTGTGCTCTTTGATTTTCATCAGTAAGTACTTTAAGTCTTAACTTGCTTTAAGCAAGCAAGATTGTATCATCGGCATATCACAGGTTGTTAGTCTTCCTCCAGTTCTGATGCCACGTTTTTCTTCATATAACCCAGCTTCTCGGATTATTTGCTCAGCATACAGGTTGAATAAGTATGGTGAAAGAATAAACCTTCACTAGTGTGTCACTGTGGGTTAATGCACTGGGCTGCAAGGTCAGTTTGAACAGCAAGGTCGGCAGTTCAAGCTCACCAATTTCTCTTTGGAAACCCTATACAGAGTCGCTGTGGGTCAGAACCGATTCGATGGTGCTTAACAACAGTATAGATTAAATTAAAAAGAAAAAACAAAAATCACAAACTTCCATCTAATGTGAAGAGTGAAGCAGAGAAGGTAATGAAGCTATGCTTGGTTGATAAAAAGTTTTTTAAACACTAATATCATTTACTGAGAGTGTAAATATTTCACCTTATCTTTTTTTTTTTTTCTTAAATGTTTTATTGTGAGTTATGTGATAGTTTACATGGGAGAACATTATTTTACATTCATTCTATCGTATATCGTCTCATTGCCATGGTTACAATCCCCTCCATGCAATCCTTCCCCCGTACACCCAGGTCTTCAGCACACAGTCGCTCTCCCTCTCTGGATCTAGAGTCTCCAGCTGCTCCACCGCTCCATGTCATCATCTCTGGCTCCATTTCAGGCATCACTGCTTATCTAGGTAGGGTCCCGCTCTCTGCTCTTCTCCCTTGATGGTCCTAGGGACCGCTCCTAGACTGAAAAGTTAATCACTCCCCTCCTTGCTATAAAACATCTACCTTTACATTTCCAACCCTCACAATCAATCAGTCCTGATAACAATTATTCACTATTGTATCACAAGAGACCTGTCTGCATTTCATTGCATCAGCCCCGCCTAGTCAGATTGAATACTACTCACTGGAGATTCTACCTTCCTCCAGGCCCTCTGGATCTAGGTTCCCTCTTGAAAGTTTGCAAGCCAGTCACTTCTTGCCTTTGTAGCCTCTCGCCCCCCATTTTGAGTAGCCAATGTCCAAGTTGCCCATCCCTGTCTACTCTATGTGTGGAGGTAATGGGAATGATTCTTGCTGTAAGGACTTGTTCCCTCTTTTGAGCTACTGCTTCCATAGGTGTAGGTCAAGTTCATCAAATTGTATCAGAATATTTTTTTTTTTCCCTCTTCTTTTTACTTCTGGTTGAGCTCTGATCATCCAGTCACTGAAGCCAGGATAAGTGGGTATTATCTGCAAGTGTGGGTGTTCTTATGCATATGCCCTCTCTTCTTATCAGCTGGACGCTTCACTCTCCTCTCTAGTCCTCTGTGGCTATGTCACTGACTCTAGGCCCAAGAGTCCCCAGGTTTTGCCACACTGCTGGCCAATCAGGTCTTCACCCGGATTCACAGAAGTCTATTGAACGTTGTAGGGCTTAGCTTACCACTTCATTGCTGTTTTTCCCTCACTTCCCCTTATCGATGTCGAGCGTGGTCACCAATCAGAGCGTGTATTCCCATTGAGTCTTGGAAGGGGATTTGCACTGAGGGGACCCGACCACTTGCCTTGATGTTTCCTGGGCAAGCATGTTGCTTGTTCTTGTAGTAACAATCGGTCTGTCTATGTTGTTTTATATTTTTCCTGTCGGTCTTTCTTTCAAGAAGTGTCTTCTGTTCTTCTAGCCACTCCAGGCTGGTCTGCTTGGCCTTTCAAGTGTTTCACCCTATCTTGGAAACAACTTTAGGGAATTTCAAATATTGCAATCTATGTATAACCAATGAGATTTAGAGACAGGGAAGTTAAGGAAGCTTGGTGATGAATAATTTTAGTTGATTCTAAGATTGATTACACTGGACGTCATTTGTCTTTAATTCAATAGAAACTTGAGGATTTCTGAATATGGGCTAGATAAAAATAGGCAAGCTATAAATGATCAGCTGGGCCTTCAAGCCCATCCACAGAACTCACAATGAGAAGGGGAAACTTAAGTATATAAAGAATAAAGTTGTTTAGTAAAATGTATTCATCAAACCAGATGGAAATTTATAATAATAAAAATAAATGCAAGGGTATCTATGACTGGTTCTTTTGAAAAAACTAGAGGGTTCTAGCATTTTGCCATTGTTATCTTTTGGGGTTTTCATTGTATCCCATTATATTCCAATTTATTATATAGCATTGCTACATTGCATCTCAAATTAAGTTATTTTTACTCTTAAGCAGAAGGAGAGTTCTGATGTCTAATTATTTTAGTTTTTTTAAAAACTGTGTTTTTCCTAAGTACAAATTCAATATTTAAAAATATTATCCTAGCAGCCTTCATGTGTTAGTAATGCTAAGCTCATGTTTCTCGTTAGCCAGAAAGCAGGTAGGCAGTAAAACATATTTGTGTAAAAAGGAGAGATAGTAAACTTAACTTCACACCTCATAAAAAGCTTTGTAGTCATCCCAGTGGTGGCTCTCAGCATCCTGTAAAATGCTTGTAGCACAAACTCTGACGCAGTAGTCCGTAACTTGAAACTGTAGAGTGTTGATGAATTCCTGATATTGTTGGACAGGCACCAGGAATATGGGTCTGTTCAGAGTGAATGATCAAAGAGACAAAGATTTAAGGCCTGTGCAGTAGGAGGTAACAATCTCCAGTACTACAAATGGTTTTGATTATTAGGTATCAATCATTCATTTCCTCCTAATGCCAGAGTCTGCCTCCACATTCACTTTCCAAATAGAAGAAGAAAAAAAAAAAAAAGCTGGCCTTTGTTTTGCTAGTCCTTTGAACATGTACATCTGCTGTTCTACATATATGACCTTCAACTTGAGACAAACTGAATTGTCAATACATCATTCAAAAATAAAAGAAATCTTTGTAAGCCTATTATTAGAGATCAGTGCATTATTTAGGCATTAGGTCATCATTATTACTAGTGAACAACATGCACTTGTCAGAATCAACTTTTAGAAAGCTATCATTGGCCTACAACCACACTCTTTTTGTTTAAAAAGATTGTAATTTGGTAGACGTCAGTTATCGCATAAACTGCTTTAAAATAATCTAAAGAAATTAGGTAATTTCTAACCATTTTGTTTATAAGTTCTAGTATAAATTGCAGCATTTGACTATGAGAATTAAGCTTCATAGTTACACTCTATATCTAGTCAAATTTATATTAACCACTTCGATCTTTAGCTATTTATTTACATTACACCACTTTTTCACAACTTGTTGCTGTTGTTGTTGTTCAGTGCCATCAAGTTGGTTCTGACTCAGAGACTCTGTATAAAGTTTCTGAAGAACAATAGGTGAGCTTGGACCACTGACTTTACAGTCCAGTACATTAACTCATAGCGCCACACCAGGACTCCATTTCATACTTGTTATTGTTGTTGTTAAGTGCCGTCGAGTCAGTTCCGACCCATAGCGACCCTGAACAGGGTTTCCGAGGCTGTAAATCTTTATGGGAGCAGAAAGCCTCATCTTTCTCCCACGGAGCAGCTGGTAGTTTCGAACTGCTGACCTTGAGGTTCGCAGCCCGATTTGTAACCACTACATACAGCAAAAACTGAATAAGGAATATAGAAAATGTTTCACTGGTCATAGTGGCTTTCCAAGTTCATGGGTTCCCTTTGGACACAGCTATGTTATTTTCCGGAGAGTGCAAGGGTGATCAGAAATACCTGCCATCATTTTCGTCCTCTAGGTGGCAAACATATCATCTTTATAGACTACTATTACATGAGAATTAAGACTGCCAAATGCTTCCTCTTTGAATCTTATGAATAGTGATGAGTCAATGGAAGTTCTGAAATATGTTTATATTGGTCATTAAAATACTAGATTTAAATATATTTTTCTCTGTCAGCTTCTAACAGCCAGTTGGCTTAGGAAAAGAAGAAGAAAAAAAATAAGACAGAAGGGTTTATTTCACAACTGTGTGTTAAGTGTGCCTTTATAAAATGGAAGCGGTTTGTTTCATTCATTCTGTCATAACAATATGCAGAAAATAGTTACTCCGGATTGTGGTGGTAGTTTTAAGTGCCATTGAGTCGATTCCGACTCATAGCAACCCTGTGTATGGTTTTCAAGAAACAGCTGGTAGACTTGAATTGCCAACCTTGTGGTTAGCAGTCCAGTGCTTATGCTGCAGCACCACACTAGGACTCCTGCTCCAGATTAGAATTTAGAAAATGCCTGTGTGTCCTTTGAACATGACTTTTGAGAGATTATCTACCTTTCATTTTAACTTGAATATATCCCATGCTCCAATTTTTTGACATTTTGTTAGGACAAATGCAAATAAGTTACCATGTTAATAATTATTTTCTCATTCTTAAATATTATCAAAATTTCACTCTTGTGATATTTGAAGATTACATATTCCTTTAGGCATAGCCATCAACATCATTTAAATGACACTCACTTTTTAGCCATTGCTTTCATCAAATTATCATAATGCGTAAAATGCTGGAAGACATATACCGCCGTGGAGAGCAGCGTGTGTAAGTTTCTCAGGGGTGCTTTGGAAGGAACCTCCTTGCTTCTCTCCCGCAGTCTGGCTAGGACAGCTGTTGCCACTTTACAACAGGCCTCCACAAAGTTTGCTCTAATTTCCTGAAAAGAATCATCTCTGCATGCCAGAGCCAATGGAAGCATTGTGTCAAGTTTTTCCATGATGTCAGAACAAAACTGGAAAGAAAGAAATGTGGCACTGAGTTATTTGTACTTTGACAGTACCGTGTAATTTATATACAGTGGAGCCAAATTCCTAAATAATGAATCTGGCATCAAACATAAATATAATGATGCAGCTTTATAATAATCGATTTCTCAGTTGTAGAAAGTTAAATGTTTTATGTCAAATAAGGAAATTCCAGAATGAAGCTTTTCTATATATAACCTTCAAGCCTTATGCTTGCCAGACATTATGAAAAAAACTCATGAAAGCAGCTTTACATGACAATACCTTTATTTGTAGTTAACAGGACTCAGAAAACATGTATCCTTGATATTAACATGTTTACATTATTTCTTGAACTTATTCTAAAAATCTTGGGCTTAATTACCATGGTATATATGTATATTTTCCATGATAATATATATTATTAAACACATGTAAATGTCAGTTTACCTTAACCTAGAAGTGTTAGAAGCAATCTCATGTAGCGTTTTATGTTACTGATAAGTAGTCAGCAGCTTTCAGAAGTGGGGTACCTAGGTTTTTTTTTTAATGTTTCCACTCCTTTTTAGTGGCAGAGAGGTTGTGGTAGTTGGGAAGGTGAACCCTGTCTCCATTCCAGATCAGCCAATATATTTCCCTGGAGAAGATTCTGCAACCTCAGAGTGGCAATGGTAAAATAAGAATGCCATCTTCAAGAACTCTTTTTTTTTACTAAAAGCTGTCATAGGTTCCTTAGCTCACTGTGGCTTTAATGTAGAGTACATTAATTTATATATATCCATAATTAATTCTTATGTATTCAATATGTTCTGCAAATATCAAAACACATGCAAAGATGTAAGAATGATGCTAATGAAACAAAATGTTCATTTGGTAAATTAAGTGTAAAGATTTAAAAACCCAAGGCAATATTTGTGGTTGCTACTTGCTGTCGAGTCAGTTCCAAGTCATGGCGACCCCAAAAAGGGTTTCCAAGGAGCAACTGGTGAGTTTGAACTGCCAACCTTGTGGTTCAAACAGACCTTGTGATCCAGTGCTTTATCCCACAGCACCACATAAGACCCAGCACCACATTTTTGTTGTTAAGTGCCGTCGAGTCGGTTCCGACTTATAGCGACCTTGTACAGGGTTTCCAAGGCTGTAAATCTTTACGGGAGCAGAAAGCCTCATCTTTCTCCCATGGAGCGGCTGTTAGTTTCGAACTGCTGACCTTATGGTTCGCAGCCCAATTCGTAACCACTACGCTACCAGAGCTCCTTTTAAGGCCCTTCAATTGCCTAAATTTCTCCTAGAGACACTCTAGGGATAAACAAAGCCGAGTTTATAGAGTACTTCCTACCTTCCATGAAGACTCTGAGGTTGCCTTTTTTAGCTGCCTCGGCCTCATTGAGTAAAAAGCTGGCAACAGGTCTAAGTCCTTTTTGCCTACTATGGCCCCATGGAGACCAGAAAAGAAAACATACTGGGCCATATACCAAGTGTTTGTCAAAGAGACTTCACCATTTGATTTATGGGTTCTTTCTAATACGAAAACAGAATAAAAGAAAACCCCAGTCTATGATGTGAAAGTATTTTGTTTAGCACTTACCTTTGCAATTTTCTTTGGTTGGTCCTTCTCGGGAGTCACTTGGCTACTGCTTTGCCAAACTTGCTGAACATTTACAAGGTTCATAGTATAGCTTGTAGCTGAAGACCTTTCATTCTGTTCTTGTTGGAGAATTTTAGTGGAAATACCTTCAATTGCTGCTCTTATGCAATGTGCCATGGGAGGAGATACTTCTTTAAATGCACTTCTCCAACCAAATTCTAGAAAAGTAACCTGGAATGTAAATGTACATAGCCATATGAATCTTTACTCAGCACCAAATACATCTATTGGTATAGATTTAAATGACCACTTTCATCCAGCTTATTGAATACAGATACTCTGATATACCGGCAGTGTCTAGGTTATGAACAAGATCCATTACTTGGTGTGTCTTTAAGAATTTGTAGGTCAGGTGCACATAGTTCTTATTTAGCCTGGCTTTAGTACAAGAAAAGGCTCGAAGACTTTTCAATAATTTAAATGCTGCACCTGCAGTAAGTGATGATGATTGTGATGAAGAATTTGTTTCAAGTAGAGGTTGGTTCAATTCTTTCAAAATGAGGGCAAATTTACATAACGTGAAAGGGCAAGTATGAGTAGTCTGTAAATCGGATGTTTGTAATCTGAAGATTTTATGTACTACTAAAGCCATTCTTACAATCTGAGAAGTATTACCTTGTCGTGAATAAAGCAATATACAAAAACATGTGCATTCTTTACACACAGTATTATACTGACATTTCATTTTAATCCATCAGTAGATTTAATCAAAAACCTTCTTTTTTCAAAATTTAATCTCTTAAATATAGTTCAATAAAGCTATCTTTACAAGAGTCGAAAGCTATACCTACTATTTATCACTTAAAGCAACCTTTAAATTCAATATATTTAATAAAGTCTAAATTAGATTTTTATAGTCTTTTTTATAGTTTATTGTTAACAAGTATTGCAACATAGACAGCATTTAATATTTAATCTTTTCTTTCTTCTTCACTCTCAGAAATCAAGATAAGCCAAAATTACAGCAATAAGAAATAAATTTCACAGAGAAAAGATTCCACTGCACCTTTCTGGATTTTTATTTGCTTAGAATTTTATTTAGTCTCTCCACCCACAAAGTGGTAAACAGCACTTTTGTTTCAGGAAATGAAGAATGAAAATGCTCTGCATAGCTCTGTGGGGCACTCCAAAGTAAGAAGAAGGCGGGGGGGGGGGGGTGCAGGAAGGCCAGCATTATTGTCTTTTAGATCCTATGTATCATATGGCAGTATGTTTATATATGTATACTTCCTCCAATTCCCCTAGTGATCTCTAAGGTACTGAAAACATTATGGGTCATAGCCTTAACAAATGCTTAGAATTAAACTTCCCTCATTTTTATGTAACTTTATTTACAGTAACAAATCACTCCTCCAACTTTAGATGACCCTAGGCCCCATATCCTTGACAGAATTACTAGTTTTTCTGGATCTCAGGCTTGTTAGAAAAAGCAAGACAAAATGAGTAAAATGGAATGAATTGTACGGTCCCTTTCAGTCTAAAATTACTGAGATTATGATCATTAACTTAATTTTCTTATAAAAACACCCCACTCAGCATTCATTTAATACTTTTGCTATGCACTGTACAAAGTAACAAAATGTTTACTCATCTAGAACTAAAATTCTAGAACTTTAACATCATGCTGCTGCTGTTGAATTCTGTTGAGATGGTTCATACTCATAGCAACACTGTACAGGTAAGTAGTTTCTGTCGAGCAGCTGATAGGCTTGAACTACTGATCATGGTGTTAGCAGTCCAGTGCTTATACTACAGCACCACACCCAGCCTGAAAACACATCTTTCTTATATTTGCATAAAATTAATCAATAATTGATTCCATTCAGTCATATATCTTTTATTGTAAGTGAAACTTTAGGATTACCATGGTCATATCCTTAGGGCATAAAAATATTTCCTTGGAACACATTTACAGTAAAATGTGAAAAGGAATTTGCCTCCAAGAAAATTAACAACAATGATAAAATTCTGGTTTTTGTTCTTCCCATCAAGGTATTTGTATATACTGAAATTATTTACATATTCATTCGTTCAAAGAAATGTGATAAAATTATCATTACTTGCCATGAATGCACTGACAATTTTTTTGTATGTGCAGTGACAATTACCTTTCAGCTTATAACTATAACACCTTGACCCATCTAAATTCTTTTTTCAAAATATGGAAAACTAAACACATTAATAGCTGTTCTTAAAAGAAAAAAATTGAAGACTTCTTCTACTCAAATTTCTCCTCTGAGCATGGCAAGAGGGCAGTGTGCCCACTAAATTATATTGTTGTCAAAAGCTTAGAAGCTAATTTCCAACCATGAATTATTTTTTTAGTGACAAAGGGTAAAACGTGAGACCTTTTCATTCATAATGATTAACAGATATAAGATGATACTGTTGTATATAAATAAAAAGTACCACTCCTTTTTTCATACCTCTTTTACTGGTAGCAATTGCTCTGAAGAAATACTAGCCTCATTTCTTCTATGTTTCCTTATGACTACTTCTTTACTGGAGCTCTCCAAAATGCCTAAAAAGGGAAAAAAAAAAAAAAAAAAGACCCCAACAAACCAACAAATAAATATAAAAGGCCATATTAAAGGTAATAAATTGATAGATACAGCCCCAAACTAATAATGTAGACTAGCTCTAGCCATAATATACATACATAGACACACATACACCCACAGACACATATCAGTATTCATTTGAAAGATGTAAAGCCTGCAACAGATAAATAATTCATAGTTCTTAAAATGCAAGTCTTTTTCTCATCTTTTCTTTCATGTTCTTTTTTTTTTTTTTTAATTAATAAACTCTTTACCATGGGGGAAAAATAACATACTAACAAAAAAACATAATAAATAATACTCCAAAAAGAAATCTTCCTACTTTTTCATTGTTGTTGTTAAGTGCCGTCGAGTCAGTTCCGACCCATAGCGACCCTGTACAGGGTTTCCGAGGGTGTAAATCTTTACGGGAGTAGAAAGCCTCATCTTTCTCCCGCGGAGCGGCTGGTAGTTTCGAACCGCTGACCTTAAAGTTCGCAGCCCGATTCTGCTAATGATAGTGTGCTTGATATGAATGATTAAGCATTTGCATCAATTTTTTTCCTTAGACTTGGCATATGATAATGAATTATATACTATGACCTAATTTTTCTTTGAGTTTTTCTACTTTGTATGGAATTTTAAGGATTAATTTCTACTTCTGTTCTAAGCAAAGCAAATTTCAATTTTTTACTGATTCTTAAGAGTAATGCTTATAAACAGTAGAGTGTGTGGTTTGGTTTTGTTTCTTCAATGTGGTACCATGAACTTCATTTTGAATTATTCCTAAGGAGTACAGCTCACAGAAATAAAAAATGTTTTGTTCCGAGGGTGAGTTAGCTTCAACATTCTTTTACCTAAATATACTAAAAAGGTAAGTACTCTATTTGGTAAACAATAACAACATTTTGAGAAACTTTATCAGAGATTATTTAGAAGAAGTTCTCAATTTTAGTGTTTCTTAATCATTTTAATTTTATGATCACTTCTGAGAACTTAGTTAAAGTGATAGAACACTCCAGACAAAAACCCATATGGCAGACACACACACGCATACACATAATTGGGAATTCCCAGACCTTCTTGTAAAGTTCATTCATGAATCCCTAGGGTCCATGGACTTCAGTTTAAGAATCCTGTTCCATTTCTTAACACACATCGCAACGCAAAGAAGGTTTTAGACTCAAATAATGCTATATCATTATATCATTCAATTTAAAATACTTTTACTCTACAGCTTGTATTTTATTATGTCATTTAAAGGAGATGGTGTTATAAATAAGTATTGAACATTGAAATAAATTCCAGATTAATTAAACAATCACTTTTAAATTAAAGAATTACTATGAATCCATAGCCTATAATAATACAAAATATTTTTTCTAAAAATCCTATGTAGAGAAGTCTTTTCAGGATACAAAATGCAAAAGCAATAGAAAAAAATATTTAATCTGCATAACAAAAACACCATTAACAGTCAAAATAGAAATGTCAAAGTGACTTGGCAAGCTCTTGCAAAATGTCTACACCTTTTGACTTGGCAATTTTATGTTAGAAATTCACCCTCCAAATCTATCTATACACATTTGAGACATAGTTCAAGGAAATGTGGTCTATTGGTGTTTGTTACAGCAAATGTGTAGGGGAAAAACAACTTTAAATGTCCATCAGTGAGCATCTGGTTAAATTATGGTATGTGCATTAAGTGGAAAATTATTCAGCTATTAGAAAGAATGAAGTTTTCTGAATAGCTAAGTAAAAAAGAATAGCTGCATAATATGACAACATTTTATGTTATTTTAACATGGGAATATATATATAGGTTGTTTCTGGAAATGGAAACAAGGCAACTGGAGTGAGAAAAAACTTACTTTTCACCATATACTCCTATGTCAGGTTTGAAATTTTTGCTACTATTAAAAAACATTTTTTAAGAAGAAAAAAATAATAAAGATTAAATCATTAATGACATGAAGGAGTTTGTAATTTGCTATGTTTCTGCAGATAGCTCATAAAATTAGTTGATTTATAAGGCATTCAACTCTGGGAAAAATAACATTAATTGAAGCATAAGCTTTGATCTGTTTCTGGAAATAAGTATCTGCCATTGTGTAGCTAGAATTTAAGATTTATGAAAAAAGTTAATTACTTTAGATGATCATTTCATGCCTAAATACATTATGTTTATCCATTCAAAGTAATATGCTTAGATGTTTATACAAACCATCTGCCTATTTTCAAGATGAGTAAGAAAAAAGAGATAAGATTTCCAAGACTTCTCTTGCTGGTGAGCAAGTCTACAGTAAGAAAATGAATAAGCCATTGTGATACCTTTAAAACATCTATTTTTGTTGTTAAATGCCACCCAGTTGGTTCTGACTTATAGCAAACCAGTATAGGTTTTCCAAAGACCCTGTATAGGTTGGTGGGCTTGAATTGTCGACCTTGCGTTTAACAGTCCAGTGTTTACCCTACAGCACAAAACCAGGACTCCTTAAAATATCTCCCCCCCTCAATTTTTCAATATTTGAAATATAATTCTATACAGATAAGCAAAATGGAGCATTTTTAGGAAAGACTAATAAAAACGTGTGAACCTAAATTAAGAAGGTAACTAGTTCTTTAACGAACTTTAGCAATTTTATATTTGCTTGGAATTTAAAATGGTGAATTTTAAAATTCAGCATTGTAGATTTCTACGAGTTCTGTGAACACCTAGAAATTATTTCACATATGTAAAAATATATCGAAAATGTCATACATTTATTAGTATTGTGTAGATAAAATAGCCCATTTTTGGCTCATTGCGCTAAAATATAGCTATTGCATGCATTCAACTTGGATTTTTTTTTTTTTTTTTTAAGGGAATGTCTAGATTACGAAGCCCAAAAGAGTGCAGAGGGTCACCAGAATGCCAGCTGCTGAATGGTTTTCCCCCACAGAGTTCTCTGTGGTTCATTTTGCACTTCTGGTTAGCTTCTACACTGCCGCTTTCTTTCATAGGGAGTAGAGGTTGGCAGTACTTCCCTGTGACATCCACTTTCACACCCAAATTGGTCTTCATAGGGTCTCATTGTATGCACTACAAAGCAACTTGCCTTGTTGGCAGCTCTAAGTGGGAACTACATGTCTTTCTTTTCTTCACTGCTCTTTGCTGGCTTACAAGTAACCTCCCACCAAAAGCTGAATCTGCAGAAGAGACTACATCCAAGAGATAATACTATGAAAAAGTATGAAGAGAAGCCCAGGTGGCCACCTTGCAAATTTCCAATGTGGAAGCCTTCGACCTCTGTGCCCAAGAAACAGCTAAAGTCCTAGTGTAATGAGCTTTACAAACCCTAGGAGCCTCTTTACCTTAACTACATACGCCTCCCTAATACAAACCCTTAACCATCTAGCTAAAAAACTCTTAGAAGCCATTTGACCCCTCTTAGGACCCCCTAAGAGTACAAACAATCTTTCAGAAGATCTGAAATCTTTGATTCTTCTGAGACAAACCCTAAGTGTTCTTCTTACATCCAATTGAAGCAGCCATTGCTCTTTGTCATTGCTGGGGCTAAAAAAAAACGAGGGCCAAGAAACCTCCTGGTTAAGATAAATCTCAGATGCCATCTCTGGAAAATTTGAGGAACTGCCCAAAAAACAACTTTATTCTGAAGGAGCATTAGCAATACCCCGTAATTCAAACCTGTGGCCAATCCATAAGAGAAGATCACCTAAAAGAAATAAAGTAAGTCACCGTAACAGTCAAATAACAAACTATCATTTTCTGAAATGTCAAAAATAGAAAGCCACCAAATCATGACCAAACAAAAACAAATAAGTATAATGACCAAGTGGTTTTTCTTCTTCAAAAACATTATTTTTTATGTTTTGACAAATCCTATCGCCCCACATTCAAATTACTAAGGCAACAGCCAATTTGGCTAACTCTGCAAAAAAGTAGTGAACATCAAAGTAAAAAAGTAAGATATTCAGTTAATCATCTGAATATTTTCTCAATGCAATGTCAAACACCTGGATAGCTTTTAACCATCTGGACAGTGAAAAAATCACTTTTCATTAGATTGTTTGAGTTATGTAGACATAGTAGGCAACTCTTTCCAAGATCTTTATTAGCAAAATATGATCCAATCAAAAGAAATACACTGAGATCCAAATGACTTGATGTCTTTTATACCTCTCTGTCTCCTGCACAAGATTTTTAAGCAAAACATTAATGGTCAGGAATAACCAATAGTTAAGATACATTTGGCTTCTTTATTCATCTGTTTCAAGAAATCCTTTCCTTCTTGATTTAAGAAACCAATGCTTTTGATAAAAATTGATTAACTTGGCTACACTAAAAAAGGCATTTGCTTTTGCTTGACATTTCCCTCAGGATCATTCTTTTCAGGGATGCATTTACATAAAGTAGTGTCAGCTTAAATCAATCATGGCTTTGCTACAAAAAATTAAAATTTCAACACTGGAAAAACACATATCACAATGGTATATTTGAGTGTTCAGGTATTTCCTTTACCTGCCCTTCAAAATTACTTCTATAGAATATGCTTGATAATCAATAAAAATGTTTAAATAGTACATGATTATCAAAGCAATACTGAAGCTGTATTGGTACCGATCCAATGGCACCTAACAACATCAAAGCAATACTGAGGTTGCTTTTATAAGTCATACAGTTGATACAATAATCAAATTTTGATAAGGCAGTATATTGTATTATAGTTGTATATTTATTTTGTTGGTTTTATTCAAGAATGGTAGCTGTGGTTCTCAAATATAATGTATTTACAAGTCTTAGAATTGCTTTATCTTATTGAGTCAAACAAGTCTTTTCCCCATTTATGCTGAAACCATCAAGTCACCTTTTGTTTTATATGGACTATTTTAACTTAATATCTTTACAATACCTCTCCCACATATTTCTAGTTTTTAATTTATGTTGCTATTAAAAAGACTAAAATCCCCAGAATTAATCCAATTTCCCAGAAGTCTGGCCAGTGACCAATGAGATTATTTCAGAATGGGTGCTTGTTAGGTGCCATTAAGTTGGTTCCAACTCAGAGAAACCTTACATACAACTGCCTGGTCCTGCACCATCCTCACAATCACTCCTAAGTCTGAACGTGTTGTTGTAGCCACTATGTCAATCCATTTCATTGAGGTCTTCCTCTTTTTTGCCAATCCTCTACTTTACCAAGAATGATGTCCTTCCTTCTCCAGGGACTGGTACATCCTGATAACATGTCCAAAGTACTTCAGAAGAAGTACTCCTTTCTAAGGAGCATCCTGGCTGTGCTTTTCCCAAGACAGATTTACTCATTCTTATGCCCAGGACATTCTTCGCGTTTGTTGATGTTAGGTGATGCCCAGTCATTTCCGATTTAGCAATCTTATGCACAACAGAATGAAACAACGCCCAGTCCTGGTCCATACTCATAATCGTTGTTAAGCTTGAGCCCACTGCTGCTGACACTGTGTCAATCCAATTGACTGGGGTCTTCCTTTTTTCAGCTGACTCTCCATTTTACCTAGCATACTGTCCTTCTCCAATATGTCCAAAGTATGAGAGATGAAGTCTCACCATCCTGGCTTCTAAGGTGCATTCTGTCTGTACTTCTTCCAACAGAGATTTGTTTGTTCTTCTATCACTACATGGTACTTTTAATATTCTCCTCCAACACCATAACTCAAATATATCAATTCTTCTACGGTTTTCCTTTTTCACTTTCCAACTTTCACATTTACCACAGCTTGGGGTCAGGCACACCTTAGCCCTCAAATTGACATCTTTGCTCTTGAACACTTTAACAAGTTCTTGTGCAGCAGATTTGCATAACAATTTCTTGACTTCTGCCTCTATGAATGTTGATAGTAGATTCAAGGAAAATGAAGTCTTTGACAGCTTCAATCTTTTCTCCATTTATCTTGATGTTATTTACTGGTCCAGGGGTGAGGATTTTTGTTTTCTATACATTGAGGTCCAACTCATATCTGAGACTGTGGTATCTGATCTTCATCAGTAAATATTTTAAGTCCCCTTCACTTTCAATAGACAAGGTTGTTAAATGAATATTCCTTTATCTTGATGCCAAGTTCGTCTTCCTATAATTCATTTTCTCAGATTATTTGCTCAGCATACAAAATGAATAACTATGGTGAGAGAATACAACCCTGGCATACATCTTTCCCAATTTTAAACCACTCAGTGTTCCCATGTTCTCTGTTCAAACAACTGTCTCTTGGTCAATGTACAGGTTCCTCATGAGCACAGTTAACTGCTTTGGAATACTCATTCTTTGCAATGTTGTCCATAGCTTGTCATCATCCACACAGTCAAAAGTCCTTGCATAATGAATAAAGCACAAATAACCATCTATCATAAATTTAATTTTGGAATGCATCAACTCTTCCTCTTCTTCAGTATTTCTTATTCATTCATTGTACAGTGTTCCCATGTGTACGTTGCTGTTGTTGTTAGGTGCCATCGAGTCGGTACCGACCCA
>NW_006408629.1:5411738-5446470 GCF_000296735.1 Chrysochloris asiatica
GGTGCTGTGGGCTAATGCGTCAGACTGCAAAGTCGTTTGAACTTCAAGTAGATGGTTGAAGCTCACAAGCTGCTCCTTAGAAACCCTATACAGGGTCACTATTGGTCGGAATCAACTCAATGGCATTTAACAACAACAAGATTATTATAACAACACACATTTATTTAATGTTTTATATGCTAAACATTTTAAGCGTTTTACATACTACCCTATTTAATTCTCATAACCATATGTATTATCAAAATATTAAAACCTTAATTCTCAAGGAAAACAAAGAAAGAATTAATTCAGTCTTATACCATTAATTTTGATGATAAGAAAACTAATTTATAAAGATACCAGACAGTTCTCTGAATGTGCAAGAATAGGCACTAGAGTATTCAGTCTGGTTGTTTTTTCATAAGATGAAGCTGCATTAAAAAAAAATAAAAAAGTTATTGGTCTGATTTAGCTAAAGGCAACTATACAGAATTGACTTAAGATGTCTTGTTAATTTGAATTATATAAGTTACCCCATATAAAGGATGAAAATATAATCCATGGTGTGCATTAATGTTTATTGAATAATCCCATCTTGTTACTTTTTAAGTAGTAGTATAGATCAAAATGGAGTCCTGGTGTGGCACTGTGGGCTAATGCATCAGACTGCAAAGTCGTTTGAACTGCAAGGTTGGTGGTTCAAGGTCACCAGCTACTCCTTGGAAAACTTTTACACAGTTACTATGGGTCGGAATCAACTCGATGGCACTTATTAACAATGACAAAAGATGAATGTGGCAGGAAACAAAACCTAAGAGAAATTATAGATTTAGAAATTTAAAACATATATATATTACCTGAAGTATTCCTGGACATTTTGAGTGACAAGAACATTTCTTCAAATAATTGTTGAATATTTTTTTCCAGCTTCAGAAGGGATTTTATGAGTTGTGATAAGAACTTTAGTTCATATAAGGAGAGAGAGAAGTTTCTTCCTTTCTGTGAGCACTCAGGAGTAACTGAAAAGACAAGACCAATATAGCTGTACATCTTACGTGTCTCTTAGTAAATATTAGAACAATCTCTATTATTCTATAACCTATCAAAACTAATGAGATCCTTTATAATTAAAAGCAGGTTTGCTCCTAAAGAAATTCATGTAAACTTTTGTAAGAGAATCTTTTCTTCTGAGAAGTAAAGATGAGTACTCTCTTTAATGAAATATGAGTATTAAAAAGTTCAATTCTCAGAGTTACAAAAAAAGAATGATAATTTGTTGTTGTAAAATTACATTTTATACAACTCATTTTTAAAAAAGTCTAGTATAACTTGGATCTAATCACCAGGAAACATCTGATATGATTAAATTGAGGGACATTCTACAAAATTATTCGTCTGTACTCTTCAAAGTATGATGGAAAGAAACTCAAAACTGAAGAAAGTTTCTAGTTTAAAAGAATCTAAAAAGGCATGAAATCAATGCATAATCAGCTTTAACAGGTATTATTGGGGTAATTCGGTAAAATATGAATAAGGTCTGTATTCCAATTCTATTATTCTAATGTGAAAATTTGAAGTGTTCAAGAGCAAAGAGTCAGTTTTAGCACTAAGGTGCACCTGATCAAAGCCATGGTATTTTCAATAGCCTCATATGCATGTGAAAGTTGGACAATGAATAAGGAAGACCATAGAAGAATTGATGCATTTGAGTTATGGTCTTGGAGGAGGATATTAAAGTTACCATGGACTGCCAGAAGAACAAACAGATCTGTGTTGGAAGAAGGGCAACCAGAATACTCCTTAGAAGCGAAGATGGACATATTTGCACATCTTACTTGTTCTCTCAGTAAATAATTCAGACATATTATCAGGAGGGACCAGTCCCTTGAGAATGACATCATGCTTGGTAAAGTGGAGGGGCAGTGAAAAAAAGGAAGACCCCAGTAAGATGGATTGGCACAGTGGTAGCAATAATAGGCTCAAGAATAGCAGCAGTTATGAGGAGGGCACAGGACCAGGCAGTGTTTCATTCTGTTCTACATAGGGTCACTCTGAGTGGGAACCAACTGGCCACTACTTAGCAACAACCATGTAAAGTTTTAAAGTGTTTAAGAGCAAAGATAACAGTTTGAGAACTAAGGTGTGCCTGATCAAAAGCATGGTGTTTTCAATTGCCTCATATGCATGTGAAAGTTGGACAATGCATATGGAAGATCATATAAGAACTAATGCATCTGAGTTATGGTGATGGAGAAAAATACTAAAGGTACCAGGGGCTGCCGGGAGAACAAACAAATCTGTATTGGAAGAAAAATAACCAGAATGCACCTTAGAAACCAGGATGGTCAGACTTCATTTCTTGTACTTTGGACATGCTACCAGTCCCTGAAGAAGCGCATTATGCTTGGTAAAGTGGAGAATATGTGAAAAGAGGAAGACCTTAATTAGATGGATTGACACAGTGGCAGCAGCAATGGGCTTAAACATAAGAACAATTGGGAGGATGGTGCAGGATCCGACAGTGTTTTGTTCTGTTCTGCATAGGGTTGCTATGAGTTGGAATTGACTGAATGGCACCTAACAACAACAAATGTGAAGTTATTGTTTCTCAATACATCCTCCATCTTGAGCTATACACTTCTGAAGTTAGAGTTTTGACCTAACTTCAGACTCTAGTCTGAATATGCCTTCAGTCTCATTATGCCTTCCATTCCCCAAAAGAATTCTGTGCTCTTTGATTCACACCATGTCAAAATGTCAGTTTTTGGCATCCTTGAGGGACTCAAATCATGTTCCCTTTATATGTTCTTTAAGTTTTTGAAACAAAAAGAAGATACCCTAATGATAATGAGACAAGTGCATTATTGAGAGCACTTGTTTATAGCCATCCATTGATTCCATAAACATTTAACATAAATTTTATTATTTTTAATAAACCCATATATATATGAACTAGAACCCCAGTAGCATTTTTTTTTAACTTATAGCTTTGGACATATTGACATGAGGGAGCAGTCGCTGGAGAAGGATATCATGTTTGGTAAGGTGGAGGGTCAGAGAAAAAAAGGGAGACCCCCAATGAAATGGATTGGCCAAGTGGCAGCATTGATGAACTCAAGCGTGGCAACAGTAGTGAGGTTGGCCCAGGATTGGGCAGTGTTTCATTGTGCTGTGCATAAGGTCGCTATGGGTCAGTTCTGACTCGATGGCACCTAACAACAACATAGCTAATTAGATAGTAAATATGGTACAATGTTAACATTTGGAAAATCTGGAATTTTAGAATTCTCTGAATTTTTGCAACTCTTCTACAAAACTAAAACTAAAATAAAAAGTTAAAAACAAGATAAAAGATACAAGTCTTCAAGGCCTTAGAACTATTAATCCTATATCATTAGAAAGCAGCAAATTAATATAGCTATTGGATCTAGGCTACATGATTCATGAAATCATTAAATTAAAAATAAATTATATCTAAATATTTGTGACATCTATTGTTAGCATCAGAATAATACAATGTAAAACAAGAAGAGGCTGATTTTTTTCCCTTTTATACTTATGTTATTGGAGTCCTGATGTGGCGCTGCAGGACAATGCACTGGACTGCAAGGTTGGTTTGAATCACCAGGTCTACTGTTCAAACTCACCAGCTCCTCCTTGGAAACCCTATACAGAGTCACTATGAGTTGAAACCTACTTGATGACATTTAATAACAAAAACAATTATGTTATTAGCCAATTTTCACTAACCTTAAATATGGTTAAAAAAATTCTTAAGGGTATAGAAAACAATTCACTTATTATATAGTTGTTGCTTCCATTTTAGGTTGGTACCACCAAATTTAAGTTTTGACTATGTTTTCAAGGATTTGATGAACCCATCCTTTGTTAATGTTACTTCTTAAAATATATATTCAAGAAGTGTCCTTGAGATTCATTACAAATTGGAAAATTTGTAAACTGTTATAAAGTAGGCATGAAGTACCTTTAGAGTCAAAATACTATGAGTGCTATTCAGAAATTGTATGAATTTGGGCCAGATGGCAGAGTGCTCAGCTGCTAACTGAAAGTTAACAGTTGAAACCTACAAGCCTATTTGAGGGTAAAAGATGTGGCCTAAGTCAGCTTCCGTAAAGAGTTTTTGGAACTCCTATGGTGCAGTTCTACTCTGTCCTTTAGGATCGCTATGAGTCAGAATCATCTCTAAATTCACATTGTACCCCATATACATTAAAGTCTGTCTCTAAATTGCTGTTGCTAAGTGTCTTGGAGGAGGTTCTGACTCATAGAGACTCTGCATAGGGTTTCCAAGAAGCAGCTGGTAGGTTTAAACTGCTGACCTTGTGGTTATGCTACAGCACCACACCAGCAGCATACCAGCGAAAACACATGTACAAGCATCAATATAACTAAAGTTCTAAAAAAAAAGTCATGCCCTTAAGTGAAAAGAGGCAATAAAGACATTATGTTTCACTTAATTGTTCCCTGATTCCCACTAATCCCGCTGTTGATTTCTTTTAAAAGTTGCTCACTAGATGAGGGACTAGTCTAATTTTCTAAATCTTAAAAGATTTTGCATCTATGATATTTATTCAGCTACTTTGCAAATTGATTGAAAGTGATCTATATCTGTGCCCATTTAAGAGAGAAATAACCCACTGGATTGCAAAAATCATCTGACTATATCATTAATATCACATTCAAGTAAAATTTTGCTGAAGATAATTTAAAAATGGCTGTAAGGGTACATTGACAGGGAGCCACCACAGGATCAAGCCTGATTTAGATGAGGATGTGCAATGAGGGTTACCATGGCTGATGTTACATGGGTCTTGGCTAAAAGCATAGAATACCAGAAAAAATTTTACCTGTGCTTTATTGACTATAAAAAGGCTTTCAAATGTGTCACCCATTACAAGTGATGGGTGACATTAGAGAATGACTACTCTAGAACTCTTCATTGTGCTCATGAGGAACCTATACACAGGCCAAGAATCAAATGTTTGAACAGAACAAAGGAACACCGAATGGTTTAAAATAGGGCAAGGTGTACTCCAGGGTTGTATTCTTTCACTATATTTATTCAATCTGTATTCTGAACAAATAATTCAAGAAGCTGGACTATATGAAGAAGAGCTTGGCATCAGGATTGGAGAAAGGTTCATTAATAACCTGCAACATGCATATGATACAACCTTGCTTCCTGAAAGTGAAGAGGATTTAAAATACTTACTGATGAAGCTCAAAGACCATAGCCTGCAGGACTGCTTTCACCTTAATGTAAAGAAAACAAAAATCCTCACCACTGGACTGATAAACAACATCCACATAAATGGAGAAATGATTGAAATTGTCAAAGACTTCATTTTGCTCGGATCAACCATTAACACTGGGATCAACCATCAACTATCAGCCATGGAAGCAGCAGTCAAGAAATCAAAAGTCATATTACATTTGGGACATCTACTGCATAAAACAATACAGGATTAAGTCTTTGACTGGGGGGACTACTAATTTCTCCTAATTCCCAATATTATTTTAAAGTTATAAATTAAAATTTCACTTTACAAGAAGATTTTGATTTAGCATCATTTAGCAAGAAGCAAGTTTATATAAAATTAACTAGATAATTAAGTTTTATCCTGCCTATATGGTCTTAATTTTAATAAAAATTATTTTCAAGACCAAAGATGTTAGTTTGAGGACTAAGGTGTGCCTGGCCCAAACCATGGTATTCTCAATAGTCTCATATGCATGTGAAAATTGTACAATGAATAAGGAAGACCCTAGAAAAATTGATGGATTTGAGTTATGGTGTTGGAAGAGAATATTAAAAGTACCATAGACTGCCAAAAAAACAAAGAAATCTGTGTTGGAAGAAGTACAGTTAGAATGTTTCTTAGAAGCCAAGATGGCTAGACTTCATGTGTTATACTTCAGACATATTATAGGAGGGACCAGTCCATGGAGAAGGACATCATATTTAGTAAAGTGGAGTCTTCTTGAATCAACTATCTACACTCATGGAAGCAGCAGTCAAGAGATCAAACGACATATTGCATTAGGCAAATCTGCTGCACAAGACCTTTTTTAAAGTGTTGAAGAGCAAGGATGTCAGCTTGAGGACTAAGGTGCACCTGATCCAAGCCATGGCGTTTTTAATAACCTCATATGTATGTGAAAGCTGGACAGTGAATAAGGAAGACTGTAGAAAAATTGATGCATTTATTTGAGTTATGGTGTTGGAGGAGAATATTGAAAGTGTCGTGGACTGGCAAAAGAACCAATAGATCCCTTTTGGAAGAAGTGCAGCCAGAGTGCTCCTTAGAAGCCAAGATGGCCAAACTCCATCTCTCATACTTTGGACATATTGTCAGGAGGGCCCAGTCGCTGGAGAATGATATCATGGTTGGTAAGGTGAAGGGTCAGATAAAAAGAGGAAGACCCGTAACGAGATGTATTGGCCAAGTGGCAACATCGATGGACGCAGCAACAGTGAGGTTGGCCCAGGATCGGGCAGTGTTTCGTTCTGCTGTGCATAAGATCGCTATGGGTCAGTACCAACTCGATGGCACCTAACACAGCAATAACAAAGTGGAGGGTCGGAAAAGAAGATGAAAACACCATTGAGATGAAGTGGCCCAGTGGAAACAGCAATGGAATCAAGAGAAGCAACGATTATGAGATTGGTGCAGGACCGAGCAGTGTTTCGTTCTCTTATGCATAAGGTCGGTATCGACTTGATGGCACCTAACCACAGTATAGAATGAAGTCTTTCATTTGGGGGGACTACTAATTTCTCCTAAATCCCAATATTATTTAAAGAAAAAAATTAAATTTCACTTTGTTGTTGTTACTAAGTGCCGTCGAGTCGGTTCCGACCCATAGCGACCCTGTACAGGGTTTCCGAGGCTGTAAAACTTTACGGGAGCAGAATACCTCATCTTTCTCCCGTGGAGCAGCTGGTAGTTTCGAACTGCTGGTCTTAAGGTTCGCAGCCCGATTCGTAAACACTAAGCTACCAGAAGAAGACTATTTAATTTGGCATCATCTAGCAAGTTCATGTAAAGTTAACTATGTACTTGAGTTTTACCCTTTCTATATAATCTTAATTTTAATGAAAAATTATTATAAGTGCTATATATAATTCTATGTCTTCCTACGCTGTAGTGTACTTAGAACACAATTTAAGGTTTTCTTGATTACAAGATGATGATCCAACATATTTGTATGCTGAAGTCAAGAGCTAATATTTGTTCCTCTGTTAAAGGACATTTCTCAAATTAATAATTCTTTGGAAAGGATTCTGTAGTCAAACAGATTGATAAAATATTACATATTAAGCCTTTCTTACATGATTCACAATGAAAATTACCATTTCTATTCACTTCTATAACAATAATAATAATAATAATTTTCAAAACAACTTTTTAAAACTTAAATGTTTCTTAAATTTTGTTGCTAAGTGAACATCAGTTGTCCAACACATCTATTTACCTCTGGAATTTTTCATCATAAAACATTTGTTTGGCGACACCATTTGGATTAGGATACTACTTAATATTTCTATCTGCAGTTTTCCTTCCATTGCTAGACTTTAGTTATGGATCTTGTTTCCGCGTGATGTGACTAATTTTACTAGTATCCTCCTCTACTGGTAAACTGCTGCTCTTAGGATCATCATGGTATTTTGCAAAAGTCACAGACCTTTTTGGAAATTTTTGTAGTCACAGTCCTAGAGCTAAACAGAACCATCTGAAATCCATTCATGGCTGTCTTTAGGGCAACATGGGCCAGGAGCTTTTGTATTGTTAAAAATGCAAAATCCTTAGTTATCTTCAGACCTAATAAATCAGCATCTGTATGGAATGAGGTTCAGAAATCTCCAGGTGCACAAAGTAGGCTTTTTGTACGTGAAAGTTTGAGACCTCTGCTTTTAAGGGTCCATGAACTGTAGTTGAAATTCCTTGTAATTGAAAATCACTCTCTACAAATAAGAAAACTTGAACTTTTTAGTCTTGGTAAATCAACACAACAAAAACATTGTATACAATATCATGGGATTAAAGAAAATTATCCACTTTTATCAAGTAATTTATTATTTTATTTTCTGGAAGAAATATAGAATAGCTGTAAGAAATATCTAAGAGAATATCCTACATGTGGTGGAGCATACAGCAGGCAAAATGAGGAAAACTTCCTACATATTATCAAATATCTTTAGGCAATGAGTGGATGGGCCTGGGGGCTCAGGACCTTAGTCACAAGGGACACCATGGTCAATGGCATAACATAGTCCACAAAGACAATGTTCTACATCTACTTGGTTGAGTAGTGTCTGGGATCTTAAAAACTCACAAACAGCCATCTAAGGCTTTTAATCAGTCCTGGTGTGGTACTGCAGGATAATGACTGGACCACAAGTTCGGTTTGAACTGCAAGTTCAACATTCAAACTTACCAGCCACTCTTCAGAAACACTATGGTAGGGTTGCTATGAGTGAGAACCGACTTGATGGCACTTAACAATAAAATCATTTAGTCCAATGGACTAATGGAATAGTGAACATCAGTCTCCACGACTGAGACCAGAAGAAGTAGATGGTGCTCACCTACCACTACCAACAGCCCTGAAAGGGTAAGAGTTCACATTAAAGATTATAAATATTTGTGGGAGCAGAAAGCCTCATCTTTTTCCTGCAGAGAGGCTGATGGGCTCAACCTTGTGATTAGCAGTACAGTGTTTATACTACAGAACCATCATGCACCATATATATACAAACACAGATATTAATGAATATATTAATATATACATGTTATCAAGTGCTGTGGAGTCAGTTCTGATTCATTGAGACCTTGTATAGAGTTTCTTAGGAGTGGCTGGTGGGTTTGAACTCCTGACCTTGTGGTTAATAATTCAGGGCTTATCCTACAGCACCACACCAGGATACACACATATATATATACACACACACATACATACATAATATAAGCTATATACATTTAGGTGTTTTCACTTAATAGCTAATAGTTAAAATATGAACCCCACTCTCTTGTACCAAAATTAAGGAATTAAAAAAATCTAGAGGTACAGTAGGGTTCCTTACATTTGATAAACAACAAAGTAGCACTTGGGATAAATATCAAAGTCCAGCTAAGTCAGACAAACCATAAAAACATGAGTAGTGACTGAAAGCACACATATTATTTTCCAAAACCATTAGCCACAGAAGTCTTGTCAATAATACCATTAAGATACAGGAGAAAATGAGAAGCCAGAAAATCAGATAATCTGAAGCTGGTGGATCAGTATAATAGGATAAAAGGAGCACATTTTAGTTTTCCCAAGAAAACGAATACCATCCACCCTATTATTGACTGTAAATGGATCCATTTTCACTGAAGAGGTATTCTCAGTGCTACCAGACAAGTGATGTAAAAAGAGGTGCTACACAAAGGCTATTGAAAGTCCCATTATTCCAGATGAAATTCATGACACAATCCAAATGGAATATATTTGTTCCAGTAAAGAAAACTTTTAAACCATATTATAATATGAAGTCAGCAGGGCTGCTTAGGAAACAAATAATAAGCAGGACTTTTCTCAATACCAAAATCACTCCCTGATGGCAGCTGGGATTCTTTGGAGCACACTACATGATATAGCAGTGCCCTGTAGGAGCCTTGAGCCTCCTTGAGTGGCTGCTTTCACAGAGCCAGAGCACATGAGAAAGAACAGAATGCAAACACCATGTTGCCCAGTTTTTAAAGAATCTTCTTTGTCATGTGAGCCTAATAAGTAGCTAGAAAACCATGGAGAACTTGCAGGCACAGTTTCTTGTCCTATATACTAAACAGAAACTGAAGCTGAATCCCACCTTTTCCAGCATTATTTCTGTAACTTTTTTCAACAAGTTAATAAATAACTAAAAAATAAGACAACTATGCATGAGCTTGAGCAAAAATACACCCTAAATATGTGAAATTTTAGATAAATGTGAGGAGGTCTCTTATGCGGTGAGAAAATTGAGAGTGGAACTGAGAACGCTGATTCTCATAAAGATGAAATAATCTGAATTTTAACAGTCAGCTCTTAGAACCTGGAAGTTAGTTTCCTTCTCTACTTTTCATTCCTGGGACACCTTAATTTTTATAAATGGCACTTCCTATTTCATTAAATGGCACACTATTACCTGAAGCAGAAAGGCAGTATGCAGAGTCAATAACATCTGGAATCTATGAGTCAACTGACCTAAGTTCAAATCCTGGCCCTGCTTCCTACTCATTGTGGAACTTAGCCTTTGCATGTCTCAGTAGTACATGAGATTTAACTGAGTTAAAATGTTAGAACAGTACCTGAGAAGTAGTAAACCAGTTACTGTTGAGTTGATTCCAGCTCATAGAATGAGAGAACTGTGCATAGGGTTTTCAATGTCTGTGACTTTTCAGAAAAAGACCACCAGAAAATTCTTCTGGGTTGACTTTGTGGGGAATTGGAACTGCCAACAACTTTTTGTTAGTACCAAGCATTCAACCATTTGTACCACCAGGGACCCCAGGTAATGATAATATTGAAAGTGCCATGGGCTGCCAAAAGAACCAATAGATCCGTTTTGGAAGAAGTGCAGCCAGAGTGCTCCTTGGAGGCCGAGATGGCCAAACTTCATCTCTCATACTTTGGACATATTGTCAGGAGGGACCAGAATACCAAACTGGAGAAGGGTATCATGTTTGGTAAGGTGGAGGGTCAGAGAAAAAGAGGAAGACCCCTAAAGAGATGGATAGGCCAAGTGGCAGCATCGATGGACTCAAGCGTGGCAAAAGTAGTGAGGTTGGTCCAGGATCAGGCAGTGTTTCGTTCTGCTGTGCATAAGGTCGCTATGGGTCGGTATCGACTTGATGGCACCTAACAACAACAACAACAAATGTTAAATATTATGACCTTCTCCTCTGAGAAGCTTGCCCTCAGACTCCAGACCAGCTTAGACACCTAGTCTCCATGTTCATTGAAAGTTTTCCTCACATGCAATTACTGTCACATGCCATTTGTTACTTCAGGAGCTATCTCTGGAAACTTTAAGTTCCTTAAAGGAAGACATTATTTTTTCCCATTCTTTATCATGGAACTACATGAATGAATGATCTCAGAATGATATATATTGGTGAGTTTCTGAGACAAAACCAAATGCTTTTAACTGATTTTATTTAGCCTCCCCCTCCACCACCACCATATACATGATTCTTAAGCTAAATAAGTATACAAAATGAACTTAGTCTGAATTACTTTTATACCTGTTTTAAGGAGAATTTTTGTTAGAAAGAACCACAGATACAATACTGGAGACTTGTTTCACTATGCTGTTGTTGTTGAGTCCTGTCAAGTCGATTCTGACTTAGAACGACCTGTAGAGGGTTTCCAAGGAATGCTGGTGAGTTTGAATCACCAACTTTATAGTTATCAGTCTAGTGCTATTATCACCATATTAGGACTGTTTCAATACGTTGTTGTTGTTGTTATGTGCCACTGAATTGGTACCAACTCATAGCGACCCTACGCACAACAGAACTAAACACTGCCCCGCTTGAGGCCATTAATGCTGCCACTTGGCCAATCCATTTCACTGGGGTCTTCCTCTTTTTCTCTGACCCTCCATCTTACCAAACATGATATCCTTCTCCAGCGACTGGTCCCTTCTGACAATATGT
This sequence comes from Chrysochloris asiatica, assembly GCF_000296735.1. Taxonomy (NCBI): domain Eukaryota; kingdom Metazoa; phylum Chordata; class Mammalia; order Afrosoricida; family Chrysochloridae; genus Chrysochloris; species Chrysochloris asiatica. The sequence goes on from NW_006408629.1 coordinate 5,423,423, forward strand.
CCGAAGTATGAGAGATGAAGTTTGGCCATCCTGGCCTCCAGCGAGCATTCTGGCTGCACTTTTTCCAATACAGATCTGTTAGGATTTTTTGGCAGCCCATGGTATTTTCAATATTTTCCTCCAACACCATAATATAAAAGCATCAATTCTTCTACAGTCTTCCTTATTCACTGTCCAGCTTTCACATGCATATGAGGTTATTGAAAATACCAAGGAAGTAATTCTTCCTGGATGTTTCACTATGCACAACTTTAAATGCTATTCATTGCTATTTACTGGATTCCATCTCTGAATTTACTGAGCATACCCTTCGGTATGGATTGCAACATAATATATATATTTGTAAATCCTCACAAATGGACCAATAAGCAACATTATGATAAACAGAGAAAACATAGACATTTTCAAGTACTTTATTTGACTTGGATCCACAATTAGTGCCTATGCAAGCAGGAGTCAAAGAATTAAATGCTGTATGGCATTGCACAAATCTGCTGCAAAAGATGTTTTTAAAGTATTTCTTTTTAAAAAAGCAAAGATGTCACTTTGAAGACTAAGGTACACCTGACTCAAGCTATGGTATTTTCAATCTCCTCTTATGCATGTGAAAGCTGGACAGTGAATAAGGAAGACCGAAGAAGAATAAATGCCTGTGAATTATGGTGTTGGTGAAGAATATTGACTGTATTACTGACTGCCAGAAGACTGAACATATCTGTCTTAGAAGAAGTATACCCAGAATGTTCCTTAGAAGCCAGGATGGCAAGACTTTGTCTCGAGTTCATTGGACATGCCATCAGGAAAGACCAATCTCTGGAGAAGGACATCAGGTCAAGTAGAGGTTCAGAGAAAAGAGGAAGATCCTCAAGGAGGCGGACTGGCACAGTGGTTATAACAATAGACTAAAACAGCTATGGTTGTGTGGATGGCATAGGCAATGTTTTATTCTGTTGTAGCGTAGTGGTTATGAGTTGGGCTGCTAACCTCAAGGTCAGCAGTTCGAAACCACCAGTGGTTCCACAGGAGAAAGATGAGGCGTTCTGCTCCCGTAAAGATGTACAGCGTCGGAAACCCTGTGCAGGGTCACTATGAGTCGGAGCCGACTCCACAGCACTTAACAACAACAACAATGCATACATGGTATCATTATGAGTCAGAAAGAGTTTGATGTCACCTGATAATAACACCACTTCTGAAGTTAAACATACATTAACTTGAATAGCAACCCCATTCCAAGAACTTCTACTACAATTGTGGCATGCCAACCATCAAAAATTGATTCTTGACCATTTTGTTTGTGTATGTGGTCCTCATTCTTTTTAGAATCCAGTAAAAGCTATGCACTTGTGTGAATAAAAACAATATTGAACATAGATTTCATGAGGTTCCCAGATTCACTGAGGTTCTAGGGTTCTCTTGGTTATCTGGTTAAGGCCTTTCTGTCGCTCTATCTCACTACATTAAAAACAGACATCACAAGTCTCCCTCTTACTAAGTAGTAGTTCTAGCAACTCATACTTTCCTTTAACAAACACTGTAGCTCTTGTCCAGAGTCCTTGTGTGGTGCTATAGGATAAGCACTGGACTGCTAACCACAAGGTTAGTGGTTCAAACCCACCAGATTGGATGGCACTTAGCAACAGCAATAACATAGCTCCAGTCTAGCTTCTGCATCAGGATCTCTTCATAATTCTTCACATGTGGCTCTATTTGAAAAAACTAAACTGCCTTAAGACATTTACATATTCTCTTGCCTGCTCTAACTCCAGCCCTGTGTAAAATGATGGGACTAGAATGAAGGATGAGTCATTGTTTTATGAGTTTAGACAAACATACAGATATGTACAAAGCAATATGGAATCCTCTTTGATAGTGGTATATGACATTCAAAATGTTCTAGTAAAGGAAATTAAATTGCTAATATATACTAAATATGAATTTTTTTTTTAAAGACCTGTCTTATCTAATAGTTCTATGCTAAAGATAGTTGTTACACTAAATTTCGCACACATTCACAGGGTCAGTAATGATGATCTCAAAAGAGATAGATCTACGGACAGAGGAAATGCCAGGTTTGGAATAAATTGTCCCAATCAGCCAAAAGTTCCATCATGGCAGGCAGAGAGGCTTGCTTTCCATTTGGTGAGGCCATGCAGCAAATAGCCCCTCGCTTCACAAGAGATATGGATGAAGAGTGGTGATAGAGTCACCCTGAAGCCATTATGCTGGGTCAATTAGAAAAAATGAAAAAGAAACTGCTTCTATTATCCTCCTTTTAAGATTCCCAGGCCAACATTGGCTCCACTGGATGCTACTGAAACTTACTGCTAAACGATAACAGAATTCTCCCACACTCCATTCCATCTTCTTCTGGCAAAAGCTGTCAGTATTATATTAACAAGGGATCGGCCTTCTCACTTATTTGCCAATGGTGTAATATCCTAGTCCCTCTCCTATTTTCTCTCTTCTCTATTTTGTTTTTGTGTTGTGATGTTTTGTTTTTTTTGACTGAGGACATGAGACAGAATATCTGACTCCTGATGTGGTCACTGTTAGTTAAAGATGTTAATCAAAGAATCACTTACTTTTGAATTCAGCTAAAAGTGAGAATTGTAGACGGGGCAAATTTCTGAGGTTTTTTTCTGTCGACATTTCTTTATGCCAGTTTAACTCCTAATTAAAAACACATAGATATGCTGACCCCTACAGTGAACATCTTAATAAGAAGACATCTTTCGTGCAGTGAAATGGGTTTTAAGGCCTAAGTACTGAATGCTAGTGGCACATTATTAATGAAATATCTTCCTAATATCCTTTTCTTGGTCTCAAATTTAGCTAAGGTTCAGTTAATTATATCTCTTATCATAAGTGTTATTTTCTATTATCATGACCAAAAATTAACCTCAAGAAAAAACTTAAAAGTTAACAATTCATTTTTACTACCGTTGAAGGTTATATCAGAGAATTCATACTTCATTTTTAAAGGAATATGCCGTGACAGAGATGTTACATTATCAGCTCTTAATATAGCATGCTAAAAATTAATTTTGAAAATTTAGCACTGGAATAAAAATAATGCCATCATCAAAAAGATGGATTTAAGTTAAGACACCTGCTGAGTGGGCTTCTTAATTTTCTAACTGAACCACAGCCTTTTAAGAGACTTTATATTTTTCTTCTTTTGTAGCCAAAAGAGTAAGATTCCCCTTCACAATTTTTTTGTAAAGTACGCAAATTACAATGCCTATGAATATATGTTAAAAGTAATATAAAAAGAGATAGCCATGTGATAATAGCAATTCTTTGTACATACCCAGAACCTGTCCTCATGAACTCATTATTCCAACAGGGAGCAGGGCAGGCCTTAGAATTAGGAAAGCCATTTCTCAGGTGTGACGGCACCTTGTAGAGTACATTTCATACTTAATTTTATGTTTTTAGCTGTCTCCTTCATGCAAGAAACAGTTTTCCAGTCATAAAAATGAAGTCATATATCCTTCAGACTTCAAATAGAACTTCAGACCACCTTAGAGCAGATTTCACTTTTTACACTGTTTTCCCTTACTGTGACCTATGATCTACAAAACCATCTTTAAGTGGGTTTCTGTTGCCAACAAAATAATGACTTGCTGTGTGCCCATGATGTACCAGGTCCATGGGATGGGCACCACTTGTGACAAGCAGGACAAAGGTACAGAGAGAAATCTGAACTAGGGGTGTTTGTGACTAACAAGGACCATTGCTCATCCCACGCAGCATTTCCAGTGGCTACCCTTGTCTCTTCAGAGTCAGTTAAGCTCCCTAATTGTTTAGAGTTCAGGAAATAAGAAAGGTCTGACATTCGTTCTATACATTCACTGGTAAGAAAAACCACTGTGTGAAAAACTATCTGAAGAAAATATCAGCAGTTGATTGGCATCCTGTGTTGACAAAAAATGATCGGTATTGAGCTCTACTGTTTTGTTTATAGTTTGTTTCAAGGGGAGAAGTGCCCAATCAAATAATTGTATTTAGTGTTTCTTTATTGACTATACACCTTTTAGTTTGTATATTACAATAGTATGGCACAATGTTTTTCTTTCTTATGAAGCCATTCTGACATTGGGCCATTAATACTCCCTAAATGATTGTTCAGGTCATAATCATGCAAGGGACTGGTTGGTTTGCTACTCACAGAAACAGCTTGCAGGGATTGTTTGCTTTGCTAGCTGCCTAAGCAAGTTGCAGGGATTGGTGAACTCATCACCCGCATAGGATGATGCTAAATATTTGTGATTATAGCCAAAAGATTATATTGGTAATAGAGGGTATTTAGAATTTCTATTAGCTTCCTTTTTGGTCCATGAATCTCTCTTCCAGGAATAAACATTTCAAAGATACTCACAGAAGTATACAGACAACGAAACTAGGAAAACCCTAATATTTTTCAATTATTGTTAAGTAAGTGCTGTCAAGTTGGTTCCGACTCAGAACGACCATGTATAGAGTTTCTGAGGAGTGGGTGGTGGGTTTGAACAGCTGACCTTACAGTTAGCAGGTCAGGGCTTATCTTACAGCATGGCATCAGAACTCCTAGTTGTCAATGGAGGTTGATTAATTAAATTAAAATTATATAATCATACAATAGGATACCTTGCTGCCTGTAAAAGCATGATGAAGACGATTCTGTATGTACTGACATGAAAGAGGTCCATAATATAGAAGGTATATAAACAAAAAGAACCAAAAGATTGCAGAGTAACCTAAAGTAACTTTGCACATGCATTAAGTGTGGAAGAGAATACAAGAAGCTGTCAAGAAGAATTGTTTAGGTAGAATCCTTATGGGTAGAGAGATTGGCGAAGACTTGACACCCACACACTTTCAACTTTATAGAATTTAAATACGCACCCACCTTTTAAATATTGGGCATGCATTGCTTTTGAGGACAAAATTAAGATTTTCTAAATCCAGCATGTTAACAATCAAGTAAGATCTAATTAAATTTAACAATATATATACAGATAAACTGTGCTCTATCTGTATTATAAACAGATCATCTCAAAGGCAGTTCGAAGAACACCCATACTTGCAGATAGTACCCACTTGACCTGGCTTAGATGGCTGGATGATCAGAACTCAACTAGAAGAAGAAAGAAGTGGCGGAGGGAAGTAACTCACTACAATTTGATGAACTTTACCTATACGTATGGAAGTAGTAGCTCAAAAAAAGGAATAAATCTTCACAGGAAAGATCACTCCCACCCCCTCGGTACACAGGGTTGACAGAGATGGGCAACTTAGACATTGGCTACCCAAAATGGGGGGGGATTGGGGGGGGAGGAATGGCTACAAAAGAAAGAAGTGACTGGCTTACAAGCTTTCAAGAGGGAGCCTAGTTCCAGATGGGGCAGGGGTAGGTAGACCTTCACTGAATGATTTCCAATCTGTTATCGGGCTGGTGAAAGGATATGGGGATAAGACTCTGTGGTACAATAGTGAATAATTGCCATCAGGACTGACTGTGAGGGTCCAAAAGGTAGGGGTAGATGTTTTTTGACAAAAGGGGATTGTGATTGATTTTGCAGCCCAGGAGCAGGGGTCCCTGGGACCATCAAGCGAAAAGAGTGGAGAACAGGATCCTACTCAGAGAGGCAGTGGTGCCAGAGATGAAGACAGACGATGACATAGACAGATGGCGCGGCTGGGGACACTGAACTCAGGGAGGGAGGGGGCTGTGCGCTGAAGGCCGGGGGAAGGTGGGCCTGTGGGGTGTATCCTTTGCTTATTTGATGGTATTGTATTCATTTCAGTGAAATGAAATACAATAAGATGAATGTAAAACTGATGTTCTCCCATGTAAACCCACATAATTCACAATAAAAACTTAAAAGTAAAGAAACAAATGGCATTAAAAAAAATGCTCAGCTCTGTCTGGTAGCATAGTGGTTACGAATCGGGCTGCAAGCATCAAGGTCAGCGGTTCGAAACTACCAGCAGTTCCGAGGGAGAAAGATAAGGCGATCTGCTCCCGTAAAGATTTACAACCTCGGAAACCCTGTGTAGGGTCGTTATGAGTCAGAACCAACTCCACGGCACATAACAACAACAACAACAACTAAACAAAAGGGGGAAAAAAAGGCAGTTCAAGAGGAAAAAGTAAAATATTATAATGAAATGTGCAAAGACCTGGAGTTAGAAAACCAAAAGAAAAGAAGAAAACACTTGGCATTTCTCAAGATGAAAGAACAGAAGAAAAATTCAAGCCTTAATTGCCATATTGAAGGATTCTCTGGGCAAATTATTGAATGATGCAGAAAGCATCAAATGAAGATGGAAGGAATATACAGAGTCACTGTACCAAACATAAATGGCCAGTGTTCAACCATCTCAAGAGGTAGCATATGATCAAGAGTCAGTAATACTGACGGAAGAAGTCCAAGGTGCACTGAAGGCATTGGCAAAGAACAGGCTCTGGAAATTGATGGAATACAAAATGAAATATTTCAAAAAACCGATACAGCCTTGGAGACACTCACTCATCTAGGCCAGTATTTGGAAGAGAGCTACTTGACTAAAGGACACCACTTGTCTTTCAGTTTGTCATACTGTGGCGGCTTGCATGTTGCTGTGATTCTGGACCACCAGTATTTTAAATACCATCAGGATCACTCATGGTAGACAGGTTTCATCTGAACTTTCACAGTAGGACAGACTAGGAAGAAGGAAGACAGCCTACTTCTGAATATTTAGTCACCGAAAACCTTGTGAATTAGCAGTAGAACACTGACAGATAGCACCAGAATACTGAATACTGAAACATGATGAACAGCACCAGAATATTATCAGACAGAGTGTCAGAAGATGAGCCCCTCAGGTAGAAAGGCACTCAAAATACGACTGGGGAAGAGCTACCTCCTCAAAGTAGAATGAACGGTGATGATACAAATGGAATAAAGCTATTGGTATCTTCATTTGCTGATGGAACACAACTCACAATGAGGAGAAACAGTTGTAAACATCCATTAATAATCGACACATGAAATGTATGAAGTCTGAATCTAGGAATTGGAAGTTACCAAAAATGAAATGAAACACATAAACGTTGATATCCTAAAATTAGTGAGCTGAAATGGACAGCTATTGGCCATTTTCAGTTTGATAGTTACCTGTTTTACCATGCCGGGAGTGACAAATTGAAAAGGAATAATCATCATCAAAAAGAAAATTCCAAGATCTATCGTGAAGGACAACACTGTCTGTGATAGGAAAATATCCATACACCTATACAAGGAAGACCAGTAAATATAACTTATTATTCAAATTTATGCACCAACCACTAAAACCAGTGATGATGAAATTGAAGAATTCTACCAATTTTTTTCATGCTGAAATAGATCAAACATGCAGTTAAGCTGTACTGATAATTACTGGCAATTGGAATACAAAGGTTGGAAATAAAGAGGAAGGATCAGTCATTGGAAAATATGCCCTGGGTTATAGAAATAATTAGTGTAGTGGTTACAATTCAGGCTGCCAACCTTAAGGTCAGCAGTTCGAAACTACCAGCTGTTCCGCGGGAGAAAGATCAGGCTTTCTGCTCCCGTAAAGATTTACAACCTCGGAAACCCTGTACAGGGTCTATGTGAGTCAGTTCTAACTCCATGGCACATAACCACCACCACCACCATAGAAATGATGCTGGAGATCGCATGACAGGATTTTGCAAGACCAATGACTTCTTCATTGCAAATGTCTTTTCTATACAACATAAAAGACGCCTGTAAACATGGACCTTACTAGATGGAATACACAGACATCAGATTGGATATATCAATGTAGAGACAGTGGAAAAGTTCCATATCATTAGCCAAAACAAGGCCAGGGGCAGACTATGGCATCAATAACTCATATGCAAGTTCAGGATGAAGAAAATGAAAAGAGCCAAAATATGACCTTGAACATATCCTACCTGAATAAAGTGATCATCTGAAGAACAGATTTGATGCATTAGACACTAATGACTAAAATCAGGAAAGGTGTGCACCATCATACAGAAAGAAAGCAAAAGGTCATTAAAAAGACAAGAAAAAAAGGAAACGATCAAAATGGATTTCAGAAGAGACTCTGAAACTTGCTCTCCAGTGTAAAGATACTAAAATAAATGGAAGAAATGAGGAGGTAAAAGAGCTGAATAGAAAATTTCAAATGGCAGATTGAGAAGACAAAGTCAAACATTATAATGAAACACGAAAAACCTGGAATTAGAAAAACAAAAGGGAAGAACATGCTCAGCATTTCTTAAGCTGAGGGAACTGAAGAAAAAATTCAATCCTTGGTTTGTGGCATTGAATGATGTAGAAAACATCAAAAGGAGACAGAAGGAATATACAGAGTCACTGTACCAAAATGAAATAGTCGATGTTCAACCATCACAAGAGATAGCATAAGATCAAGAGCCAATGAAACTGAAGAAAGAAGTCCAAGGTTCACTGAAGACTTTGGCAAAGAAGAAGGCTCTGGGAAGCAGTGATGCCAGAGATGGAGACAGAGACGATGACATGGAGAGATGGAGAGGCTGGGGACTTTGAACCCAGAGAGGGAGAGAGGCTGTGTGCTGATGACCAGGGGGAAGGCTTGTGGAGTATACCCTGTGGTTGGTGGATGATGCATGGAGGGGATTGTAACCATGGCAAGGAAACGCATGTAAACTATCACATAACTCACAATAATGCATGTAAATGAAAAAAGGCTCTGGGAATTGATGGAATACAAATTGAAATCTTTCAACAAACTGATGTGGCACTGAAGGCACTCACTCATCTAGGCCAAGAAATATGGAAGAAAACTACCTTGTCAACTGATTGGAAGAGATTTATATTTGTGCTCCTTCCTATGAGAGGTGATTCAACAATAAGCAGAAATTACTGGGCAATATCAGTAATATCGCATGTGATTAAAATTTTGCTAAAGATAATTCAAAAATAGTTCCAAAAGTACATTGGCAGGGAACTGCCAGAGGTTCAAGCTGGATTCAGACAAGGATTTGGAATGAGGGATATAATTATGGTACCAGGTGGATCTTGGCTGAAAGCAGAAAATACCAGAAAGATGTTTACTGGCGTTTTATTGACTAAGTGAAGGCTTTTGATTGTGTGGATCATGACAAGCTATGGACAACATTGCGGAGAATGAGTATTCTGCAATAATCAAATGTGTTCATGAAGAACCTGCACAGACCAAGAGGCAGTTGTTCAAACAGAACAAGGGAGCACTAAATGGTTTAAAATCAGGAAAGGTGTGCACCAAGTTGTATTTTTCTACCATACTTATTCAATCTGAACAAATTGTCTGAGAATCTGGATTACATTAAGAACATAGCATCAAGATTAGAAGTTTCATTAACAGCCTGCGATATTCAGACGATAATGCATTGCTTGCTGAAACTGTAGAGGACTTAAAATTCTAACTGATAAAGATCAAAGACCACAGCCTTTGGTATAGGTTACACCTCAATGTAAAAAAAAAAAACAATGAAACAAAAATCCTCACCACTGGAGTAATAAATAACATCAAGACAAATGGAGAAAAGATTGAAGGTGTCAGAGACTTCATTTTGCTTGGATCAACCACCAACACTCATGAAAGCAACAATCAAGATATCAAACGATGTATTTATTGCATTAGGCAAATCTGCTGCACAAGACCTTTTTAAAAGTGTTGAAGAGCAAAGACATCAGTTTGAGGACTAAGGTGCACCTGACCCAAACCATGGTCTTTTCAATAGTCTCATATGCATATGAAAGTTGAACAGTGAATAAGAAAGACCATAGAAGATTTGATGCATTTGAGTTATGGTTTTGGAGGAGAACATAAAAGTACATTGGACTACTAGAAGAACCAACAAATCTGTGCTGGAACAAGTATAGCCAGAATGTTTCAGACTTTGTCCCTCATACTTCAGACATATTATCAGAAGGGACTATTCCCTGGAGAAGGCCATCATGTTTGTTAAAGTGGAGGGTCACCAAAAAAAGAGGCAGACCCCCAATGAGATGGATTGGCACAGTGGCAGCAGCAATGAGCTCAATGAGCCATTCACCTTGGGAGTGGAGATACTTCTCCTTTTGTCACCACACCTCCTTTCAGAACATGCTGCTGTACTGCTGCTGTGTGCCTTCGAGTAGGTTCCAACTCATATCTACCCTGTATAGAGTTTCAGGAGCTGTAAATCTTTATGGGAGCAGAAAGTCTCATCTTTCTCCTACAAAGCATCTGGTGGATTTGAATTATACTGATCTGAGATTAGCAGTTCAATGTGTAACCCACTATGGTACTGAGGGGCTCCTTGAAGTAAATATAATACTTGTGGGGAAAAAAGAAAAGAAAATGAAACCATATTAAAAAGTTTCTTCTTCAACCTAAAAGGTCCTTAGTGACGTTCCACTTGCCTACAAATCAGAATCCATGTCTACACTGATTTAAAGTTGCTAACAGGAATACTGATATGACACTGTAGAATAAGCACTGGACTGCTAATCACAGGTTGGCAATTCAAATCCACGAACTGCTCCTTGGAAACCCTAACAAGGTTGCTATGATTTGGAACTGACTCAATGGAACTTTACAACAACAGGGATACTGACTGTGGATCACTAGAAATTATCAAAAATATTGTGGAGGAGAATTCCAGAACACTTGAACTCATGCAAAACCAATATACAGACCAAGATACAATCGTTCAAACAGAACAGGGCAATACTGAATGGTTTAAATCAAGAAAAGTGCATGTCAAGGTTGTATCCTCTCAACATAATTATTCAATCTGTTGTTGTTAAGTTCAGTTCTGACCCATAGTGATCCTGTGACTGGTGAGTGTTAATCTGACCTTGTGGTTCAACCCAACCTTGAGGTCTACTGCTTATCTAACTGCACCACACTATGTGGAGCCAGTAAGTACAAGCAGTGAGACTGTCTGAAGAGCACAGCATCAGGGTTGGAGGAAAGCTAATTGTGATATTCAAATAAATAAATCTTGGTATGTTAAAGGGAAGAGTACTTGAAGCACTTATTGACTTGCTGCTGATGATCAAAGAATAAAGCCTTCAGTATGAATGACACCTCAACATAAAGAAAGCAAAAAAAATCTTCACAATTGGAAAAACAAACAGCAGCATGATATATGGAGAAAAGATTGAAGTTGTCAAGGATTTCATTTTAGTTGGGACCACAATCAATGCCCATAGAAGCAGCAATCAAAAAACTAAATGATATAGTGCATTTGGGAAATCTGCTGCAAAAGACTTCTCAAAAGTGTTTGAGCAAAGATGTCACTGTGGAATAAGGGGCATCTGACCCAAGTCATGTTTTCAATTGCTTCATATTAAAGTGAAAGATGGACAATGAATAAGGAAGACTGAAAAAGAATTGGTGCCTTTGCAATAAGGTGTTGGCAAAGAACACTGACTATACCATAGACTACCAGAAGAATGAACAAATAAATCTATGTTGGAGAAAGTACAGCCAGAAAATATTCCTTGTAAGTGAGGATGGCATGTATTTTGGACATGTTATCAGGAGGGGCCAGTCCTTGGAGAAGGACATCATGTTCCTTGGAGAAGGACATCATGGAAGGTCAGTAAAGGTGAGAAAGATACTCAAAGAGGACTGACATGGTAGCTGCAGGTTTGGGCTCAAATATAACAATAATTGTGATGACTGCACAGGACAAGGCATATAGGGTTGTATATAGGCTCACTAGGAGTCAGAACTGTCTTGATAACACAGAACACTCTAGGCAGATTACTATTCCATTATCTAACAATATCATTCCTGTATTTAAATTCTTGCACATGCCTCATATCTTTTCTTCTTGGTTGTCTGTGGAGAAGACTAATTTAGAGAAATCAGGAACCCTTCTGATTTCTCTTAAGTGTTCAGAAGGAAGGTTCTGCCACTTAGGAAGAAACTATCAGCATCTTCCTAAGGAGGAAGATCCCACTCTGTTTTCCAACCTTTGCCATCTTCCAGGGAGGTGGGCACTTGTTGAGTGTTCAGACCCAGACTTCACCATCAGTCTGAGGGATGGCAATGCAAGGGCATGCTGGGAGAAACATGTATGACTCCTTCCTGGGTACTGAGGGTTATAATCATTGTTGTTGTTAAGTGCTATAGCCTCTGTTCTGACTCAAACACACTTGATAGGGTTTCCAAGGAGCAGACAGTGGGTTTGAAACGCTGACCTTGTGGTTAGCAGTCCAGTGTTTATCCTACAGTGCTACCCTAGGACTCCTATTATCATATGTTATTGTTAAGTGCTATCCAGTGGGTTCCAACTCATAGCAACCCTGTATAGGGTTTCTAAAGAGAGATTGGTAGGTTTGAACTGCCAACCTTGCAGATCAAGCTGATCTTTTTATCCAGTGCTTTATCTTACAGCACCACACCAGGAGTACATTATCAGATACATATACCTAAAATGGGAAGAGACCTAAGGGAGAAAGTGCCTGAAATAGATCACTATATGAATCACCTTACTTTCACCACAGAATGTAAACAGAAAGAATCCTTAAATATTTAAAATAATTTGTAGGGCTACATTTCTGCACAAAGCTAAACTGAGCAATAAATGGAAATTTCGTGTAAGATTAAGTAAGGATTGTCCTGTAGACCACGTCCCAAATAAGTAGAGGGACAATGAATAAAAAGCTGGAGTAAAGGATCATAAAGCTATTTACAACTGTTTATACAGCAAAGATTTCTAGTTTTACCAAAGTGTGATTTATATGCTTGGATTTCACTTGGAGACTAGAGGGCTAATGTGTCAGACTGCAAAGTCATTTGAACTGCAAGGTCGGTGGTTCAAACTCACCATCTACTCCTTGGAAACCCTATACAGGGTCGCTATGGGTCGGAATTGACTTGACAGCACTTCATAACAACAAGAATGCTCCAGAAAGCTCCTGGTAGAACAGGGAAGCAGCTATTTCCCTTTCTTTTCATTCTAAAGTGGCTACTAACCATAGCACAGTTTACAGCATGAGTGATTCCAAGATAAAGTAACATTAAATGAACAATATTATTTTTGTGAATATGTAAATTTTAACTTGGAGATCAGGGGTGGGAATCCTGTTAAAACTTGTCACATCATTTGCAGGTCATACAAAATTATTAACTTAAAAATTACAATGAAATGATACACGCTAAGATGAATGTAAAACTGATGTTCTCCCATGTAATCTATCACATAATTCATTTAATATGTGATAAATGAATAAACATTTAAAATAAAACATTTTTTAAAAAATTAAGTAAATCTAAAAGAAATAAAAATAAGCCTGCTATATTTGGTCAAACATTTAGTTAACTTACCCTTAATGTAGTTAATGCTTAGAACTGTGGTTGCCTTGGCAGGGGCACAGCAAATGATTTAGTGGACCTTATATAGCTCACAGGTTGAATGGTCCACATTGTTTTAGATTAAAAGTATTACAAATGGAGGAGACAATAAATGCTGGTGGGGATGCGGAGAAACGGGGACACTCTTGCATTGCTGGTGGGAATGCAAAATGGTCCAACCTCTTTGGAAAACAATATGGCGTTTCCTCAGAAGGATGAAAACAGAAATACCTTATGATCCAGCAATCCCTCTACTCGGTATTTATCCAAAAGAAAAAGATATATGCACACCAATGTTTATAGCAGCAGAAGACATATGCACACCAATGTTTATAGCAGCACTATTTACAATAGCAAAAAGGTGGAGACAGCCAAAGTGCCCATCAACTGAAGAATGGATAAACAAATTGTGGTACATACACACAATGGAATATTACGCTACATTGAAGAATAATATAGATCTATATCTATTTGGTGAAGATAGAGCTCACCAAATACAGCATACAGGAATCAGATTGATTAAATCTCTGGGAAGAGATTGTAGAGAAGCACAATATCATAATCCAAAACAAGACTGGGGTAGACTATGGAACAGACCTTTAATTGCTCACATGCAAGTTCAGTCTGAAGGTGAAGAAAATTAAAACAAGTCAGTGAGAGTCAAAATATGATATTGAATATATCCTATCTGAATTTACAGACTATCTCAAGAACAGATTTCTAATGTAGACAGTAATGACAGAAGACCAAAGCAAAAGGTCACTAAAAAGAAGGGATAGAAAGAAAAGACAAAAATGGATGTAGGAAGAGACTCTGAAATGTGCTCTTGAGTGCAGAAGAGCTAAAGTGAATGAAAGAAATTATGAAGTAAAAGAGCTTAACAGATAATACCAAGGGTAGCCCAAGAAGACAAAGTAAAGTATTATAAAGAAATGTGCAAAGGCCTTGAGTTAGGGAAAAACAAAAACAAAAACGGAATAACATTCTCAGCATTTCTTCAGGGCTAAAAGAACTGAAGAAAAAATCCAACCATGCAATATTTAAGGATCTTATGGACAAAATAATGAATAATGCAGAAAGAATCCAAAGAAGATGCAAGGAATACATAGTCACTGTACCAAAAAGAAATGGTCTATGTTCAACCATTTCAAAAGGTAATATATTATCAAGAACTGATGGTACTGAAAGAAGAAATTCAAGATGCACTGAAGGCAATGATGAGAAACAAGTTTCCAAGAGCTGACAGAATATAAACTGAAATCTTCCAACAAGTTGATATAGTACTGGCGGTGCTCACTGGTCTATGTCAAGCAATTTGGAAGGCTGCTATCTGGCCAACTGATTGGAAGAGATCCATCCATATTTGTGCCCATTCAAAAAAGAAGTGACCCAATTGGGTGTGGAAATCATAGAACAATATCATTAATACCACTGCAAGTAAAATTTTGCTGATGGTAATTTTAAAATAATTGCAACAGTCATCAATAGGAAGCTGCCAGGTAGTCAAGCCAGATTTATAAGAGGACTTGAAACTAGGGATATCATTGCTGACATCAGATGGATTTTGGCTGAGAGCAGAAAATACCGCAAAGATGTTTACTTGCATATTATTGACTATGAAAAGGGTTTTGACTGTGTGGATCATGACAAACTATGGGTGACATTGAGGAAAATGGGTATTCCAGAACACTGAATTGTGTTCATGAGGAACCTATACATAGATCAAGAGGCAGTCATTTGAACAGAAAAACAGGATACCAAATGGTGTAAAATAAGCAAAGGTGTGTGCCAAAGTTGTATCATTTTACCACACTTATTCAATTTTTATGAATAAACTAGATAATATGAAGAAGTACGTACAATCAGGATTGAAGGAAGACTCATTAATAACCTGCGATATGCAGATGACAGAATCTTGCTTGCTGAAAGCAAGAACTTAAAATACTGATGAAGATCAATGACTACAGCTTTCAATATAGACTGTACCTCAATGCAAAGAAAACAAATTGACTGATAAATAACATCATGATAAATGGAAAAAATATTGAAGATGTCAAAGACTTAATTTTGCTTGGATCAACCATCAACACTCATGGTGTGGTGGTTGTGGTGGTGTTGTGCCGTGGAGTCTGTTCCAACTCACAGAGACCCTGTTACAAGGCTGTAAATCTTTACCGGAGCAGAAAGCTTCATCTTTCTCCCATGGAACAGCTGGTAGTTTTGAACTGCTGACCTTGAAGTTAGCAGGCCAATTCGTAAATACTACGCTACTAGAGCTTCTTACTCATGCAAGTAGCAGTGCCATTAGGCAAATCTGCGGCAATGGTCCTTTTTAAAATGTTGAAAAGCAAAGATGTCAGTTTGAGGACTAAGGTGCACATGACCAAAGCTATGGTATTTTCAATCACCTCATATGCATGTGACAGTTGGACAGTGAATAAGGAAGACCATAGGGGAATTGAAGCCTTTGAGTTATGGTGTTAGAGGAAAATGTTAAACCGCCAAAAGAACAAACAGATAGCTCTGTGTTGGAAGAAGTATATCCAAAATGCTCCTTGGAAGCCAGGATGGCCAGACTCCATCTCTCATACTTTGGACATGTTATAAAGTGGATCAGACCCTGCCAAAGGACATCATGTTTGGTAAAATGGAGGGCCAGCAAAAAAGTGAAAGACCCCCAAAGAGATAGATTGACACAGTGGCAGCAGACATGGGGTCAAATATAACAACTGTAAGGGTGGCACAGGACGGTTAAGTGTTTTGTTCTGTTGTGCACAGTTGTTATGAGTAAAAACCAACTTGATGGTTCCTAACAACAACGCAGTGGTTAAGAGTCAGGCTGCTAGTGATGCCAGAGATGGAGGCAGAGACGATGACGTGGAGAGATGGAGCAGCTGGGGACTTTAGACACAGAGAGGAAGAGCGGCTGTGTGCTGACGATTGGAGGGCAGGCTTGTAGTGTATACCCTTTAGTTGGGTGATGATGCATGGAGGGGATTGTAACCATGGCAATGAAACAATATATGATTGGATGAAGGTAAAACTAATGTTCTCCCATGTAAACTATCACATAATTCACAATAAAGCATTAAAAAAAAAAAAAAAAAAAGAGGCTGCTAATCTCATGGTCAGCAGTTCGAAACTACCAGCTGTTCTTCAGGAGAAAGATGAGGCTTTCTGCTCCCATAAATATTTACAGCCTTGGAAACGCTATACAGGGTCACTATGAGTCAGAACAGACTCCACAGTACATAACCACCACCAACAACAAAAACAACCTTATTATAACTCTTTTATATTTATACTGGAGTCCTGGTGTGGTGCTGTGGGTTAATACGCCAGACTGCAAAGCTGCTTGAACTGCAATCAGTGGTTCAAGCTCATCAGCTGCTCCCTTAAACCCTATACAGGGTTGATGTGGGTCAGAACCGACTCAATGGCACTTAAAAACAACAATATATTTATATTGTACAACGATAAAATTTATAATTATGTCCACATGATATAAAAAAAGTGAATCTCAGCATTCCTTCATTTTATGGAAATATGAACTTCAAAGTTCTTTAAGAAGAATTTTCAAGATCAAGTTAAATAATGGCATAATGATTGAATTTATATAGCATGACTGTTCTAGCACATCATCACTGAAGACTAGAGGCTTCAAATTGTGATAAGTAAGCAGTTCACTTTATGAGCAGAAAAGCTGGATTTCATTCACATTATTTAAACACTAACATACATACAGCCACATTCTACCTTTGTGTTCAAAGTTTATTATCCTAAATTAAAAACAAGGAGATAAAACTCTGACTGAATAGAGATTTCCTGTTCTTAAAGGAAAAGGGTCTAGTTAATGATAAACTATAAAGAAATAATCATGTAGAGGATAAATTATAAAACAATAATCATTTAGAAAAAAATCAAAGTTTTTAGAAATTGAAATTTCAATATAGAAACTGCTATGGTAGACTCCCGTCGACCTGGAGATGAGAGAGAGAAGAGGAAGGGCTGGTTGGTTTGAAGTGTGTTGAGACCTGAGGATTCCTGAGCCCATGGACAAGATGTACTCATTGGAGGGCTAGAGCTGAGAACAAAGCATCAAGCTGATATGAAGCAAGGGGAGATGCACAAGATTGCCCAAACTTGTAGACAGTACTCATTCAACCTAGCTTCAATGGCTTGATGATTACAACTTGACTAGTGGTGGTGGTAGTGGTGGTGGTGGTGGAAGTAGTATGCTGTGGCATTGGTTCCAACTCATAGAGACCCCTGTATGGAGTTTGCAAAGCTGTAAATCTTTATGGGAGCAGAAAGCCTCATCTTTCTCCAGTGGAACAGCTGGCAGTTTCAAACTGCTGACCTTGAGGTTAGCAGCCCAACTCATAATCACTACGCTGCCAGAGTTCCTTACAACTTGACTAGAGGAAGATTAAAAAAAAAATTTTTTTTGATAAAAGAAACAAATGTAAATTGCTACAATTAGATGAACTTGATCTATACTTATGGATGTGGTAGCTCAAAATAACAACTCAGAGGGAAGGAGTCTTCATATCAAGTATCAATCCTATTCCCTCTGCATACAGGGTTGATAGGGACAGGCAACTTAGACATTGGCTACCTAAAGTGGAGGGGCTATAAAGGTACAAAGTGACTGGCTTGTAAGTTTTCAAGAGGCAGTTTAGTTTCAGAGTGTGGGGGATGGTAGAATTCCTAAGGAATAGTTTTAGTCTTATCTAGACTGATCTGGTGAAAGGAGATTGGGATAAGATTCTTATGATTTAACAGTGAGTAAATGGAGTCCTGGTGTGGCGTTGTGGGTTAATGCGTCAGACTGCAAAATCATTTGAACTGCAAGGTTGGTGGTTCAAGCTCACCAGCTTCTCTTTGGAAACCCTATACAGGGTCGTTATGGGTCGGAATTGACTCAACGGCACTTAACAACAACAATAATAATCGTTATCATGACTAATTGTGACTGTCACAACTGTAAAGGTAGTTTTGTAAAAAGGGGGGAGCAGTTAATCTTACATTCCAGGAACAGAGGACCCTAGGACCATCAAGGGAGAAGCACATGAATAGAATGTGGAACCCTATCCAGAGAAGCAGCAACACAAGAGATGGAGGCAGAGATGATGACATGGAGAGATAGAGCAGCTGAGGACTCTAGTCTCATGGAAAGAGAAAGGCTGTGTGCTGGCAGCCAAGAAGCAGCTTTGCAGAATGTAACCTTTGGTTGTTTAAATGATTATACATCCCTGAGTGTTTTTGTGTACACACTCCCCACCCCTCAAAAAAACAAAACAAAACAAAACAAAAACCCAGAGAGACTAGAAGCAAATACTGTTGAATGATGATCCACGGAAGAGATTGTAATCATTGCAATGAAATGATGAGTGTAAAACCAATGTAAACTCCCATGTAAACTATCACTCAGTTTATAATAAAAACTTTAAAAAAGAGAAAGAAAGTAACTGCTATGGTGTGAGATATTCAACCTTATCTAATTTAATATTACTTTTCAGGTCAAAAAATTCAGTTATCTAACAGCAGTCATTTTGTTGATTCTGTGGTCCCTAGAGAGCATTTGGTACCAGTGGGAAAATACTGTTTATGCAATGCTAGTATTGCACACTTCATAACCTGCTAATTAGCTCTTAATTTTCTCTTTGCTTAGGGAATAATGACTTCAGCTTTCACCTAATACAACAAAGGACCGCCTTAAACAATCAATTTTTTAAAATTAGCTAGTAACTCACAGACAATACCCATCCCCCCATGAGTGCCTTAGATATTCCATCAGGATATACTCCACTAACCACTACAACTTTTCAAGCTCTGTTGAAGATTGTTAACTTTAATGCTAATATAAGTGGAGGCTAGCCTCTTTGGTTATTTAAATAACCATGAAACTTTGAACATTTTGATCTCTGGTATAAACATTTCAATCACAATAACAATTTTTAACTATGGCTCAAACATATTAAATATGAAATGGCAGATGTGATATATTAATTCCTATCAAACAGATTTTAAAGAGGTAAAGCACAAACAAGGGAGGCTAAAGTCCTTAATTTTCATATTTCAAAAAAATTTATAGAGAAATCTTTGGTAAAATGTGATCATTTTTCCATAGTAAAGGAAGTGATTGCTTGTTTCTAAATGCTTATTTCTAAATGCTGTCTATGGTCTTCTTTGGCAGATGCTAGTCTGGAAACAAACCTTTGTTAAAAATAGACTTTTCTGTTATATTTACAGATCAGGGCATATAATATTTCACTTTGCTGAGTGAGTCACATAAATGTCATATGAATGGATGAATAAAACTCTCCCTCTGTAGAGAATGGATGCTTCTAAAAGGCAGCTCTTTTCTAGCTTCTAGCATGAAAACTTCATTTTTGCAGAAGAACAAAAAATCTGTCTTGGAGGAAGTGCAGCCAGAATGCTCCTTAGAGGTGAGGATGGTAATAGTTCATCTCTCATACTTTGGATGTGCTATCAGAAGGACCAGTCCCCTGGACAAGGACATCAAGCTTGTTAAAGTGAGAGGTCAGCAAAAAAAAGGACAATCCCCAATGAAATGGACTGACACAGTGGCAGCAGCAATGGGCTCAAACATTAAGAACAATCGTAAGGATGGCACAGGACCAGACAGGATTTCGTTCTGTAGTACCCTGTGAGTTGACAGCCCACAGGAACAATAGCCTACTTCATTCAGATAAAGCCGTTTGAAGCATGGATTTATAAAATCTGGATTGTTATCATATAGAATACCGAGATTTTAGTGCTTTCATGATCAGGGCATTGTGATTCTGAAGCTGAAAGCATCCAAGTTTTGACATTTTATGTGATAATAAGGAGCTCTGGTAGCGTAGTGGTTACAAATCGGGCTGCTAATCTCAAGGTCAGCAGTTCGAAACTACCAGCAGTTCCACAAGAGAAAGATGAGTCTTTCTGCTCCCATAAAGATTCACAGCCTCAGAAACACTATGCAGGGTTGCTATGTTTCAGAACCGATTCCATGGCACATAACCAACCAAACCAAATGTGATAACGATGAATTTACACTGTGCACAGAGTTTGTTGCTGCATGCAGATAAGCACATGTTTTTGCTTTTGTTAAGTGCCCTGAAGTCTGTTCAGACTCATAGTCACCTTTCCAAGGAGCGGCTGGTGGGTTTGAACTGCTGACTTGTGGTACAGTACTTACTGTACGCACCAGAACTTAGCACATAGTACTTAAAATCATACACAGTGACAGGTCAAATACATTAATATGCAGAGTCAAGGAAATGAAGCAAAAGTACTTGCTAGTCTCAAGAGGAATAAAAAACATTATCTACATTCCCAAATCCTTCTTTTGAATTAAAACTATTTTTATAAAGTAAGTATAAAAAATTATTAAAACATCTTGGCCAAAGCAATTATACAAAATGATAGTACAAAACTAGAAAGGGGAAACAATTAAATACACCAAACACTTAGACAAATAAGATAAAATGAGGCAAGAGAATGCAAATCTTCCTAATTTAGCTTGTAGTGTATGGTCCTTGGCTGAAAGGTCCAAAGAAGTCACATGTTTGAAAACAAAAATATGGAAAAACCAAAGTCTTAATACTTACACAATTAAAAACAGAAATATTTTAGGATTGGGTTTGGGTTAAATAACATAAGCAGTTAGCAATTGTGGGTGGGGGCGGGGGGAATTTCAAGGAGGACATTTTTAAAGCCGTGCATGGGGTTATCCATGTATAAATCCCATGAAAATAATAGGTTCTGCTGAAGTTGATGATATTTACTATTAAGCAGTACTATAACTATTGTAACAATACTGCATTTATGAGCGTTTTCATCTACTCACTCTCTCCTGAAGACAGTGAACTTACAACTAGTGTTACTCTTTCTTTTACATTTACTAACAATATATTTGGTCTTACAGGCACGAGTCACAGATCAACCCTTTTAATGTCTCCCTGTGGTGTGTAAATTTTTTTTTTTTTAAGCAACTGTATGTTTAAAATAATTAGTACTGCTGGATATAATCACTAATTTCCTAAAACTGCAAAAGGCAACTTAATATTTCTGCATAGCAGCTGTAATACACAATATTGCACAGAACTAAATTATTACAAACAGTGCCAGCAGTTTTCTATACACAGTACTTAAGATAATTATAAAAAATCATCTTCATTACTGCTTGCTAGAATTTTTTTTTAACAGTTTAATTTGGATAGGTTACAAAATGCATTCAAATCGCACAGATATAATTACTGTAAACCCAAGAAGCTATAAAATGTTCCCAACCAAATCCCTTTGACCCTGTTAATGTCTGTTCCTTGTTAATCTAAGGCAAACATTGTTTGTAGAGTGCATTTGTTACAGAATGTGGAAAAAAAAAAAAAAAAAAAAAAACAGGAGAAGGGGGAATCCCTTAACAGTTGTTATTGATTCCAGCATTTACTGACTAAGAGTTAAGTGCTGTTTACAAAACAGAACAGATGCAGATGCTGACAAAAAGGTAAACAATTGTTGCATGGCTTCTTGCCAGATTCTGAACCGATATATTAAACTCCAAGTGAAGCACATTTCCCCTATGGATTGCACTTACTGCCACTTCATTTCCTATGTGCTCCGTCTCTCTATTGCCATGCCTGGCACTAAGCTATTTCCAGTTCCTTACTGACCCCTGAGGCCATTAGAGAAGGGAATTGCATGTGTCTGACACGGCCTGAAACCAATTATTTGATATTTTCTTCAGAATGATGCCTAACTCTGTTGGGAATGAGCAATCATGAAATAATTTACCTCCTGATTTAATTTTTTCCTGCACAAATTAGTTGTAGACTGAGCTGGCTATAGACAGCTGCCTGTGACACAGCCCTGTGTGATCAAGACGGTACTTGAAATGAAGCACGGTGGATGTGTGTGTGTGAATTGAATAGGTTGGGGAATACTGCTTAAAAGAGGCATTGACAAGTTTATCAGATATACTGATCACATGCACTAGCTGCTGATTGAAAATGACAGAATCTTAAAGAACTATCAGAACAGTAGGGAAACCCACAAGGATGCAAACCTTATGAAGGTGTCTAATGTTTTTAAATACCTGTCTTGCTTCTGGCTCTCTTTTTAAAACCTTGGGACATGATCAAAATTTAATGAAAAACAAAACAAAAAAAAAAAAAAACACAAAACACACACTTTGGTTATGATTGGGAGACCATCACTAAATTTTGTGTTAAATAACCTTGCCTTTAGAGATAGTAATAAATGCCAAGGAAGTATGTACTTTTCTGTAACAAACCAGTATGAACCTTTCATAAAAGTATAAGGAGTAAAGCATTATTTTTATTGTCTGTATGGTAATAGGGAAAACAAAAATTGTTACAACTGGACCAGTAAACATCATGCAGAATGCAGAAACTATTGAAGTTGTCAAGGATTTCATTTTACTTGGATCTTCAATCAGCACTCATGGAAACAGCAGTCAAGTCAAGAAATCTAACAATGTATTGCATTGGACAAATCTGTTACAAAAGACCTCTATAAAGTGCTGAAAAGCAAAGATGCCATTTTGAGGATAAGGACTTGCCTTACCCAAGTAATGTTATTCTGAATTGCCTTATATGCATGTGAAAGCTAGAGTATGAATAAGGAAAACTGAAGAAGAATTG
>NW_006408629.1:5446994-5448808 GCF_000296735.1 Chrysochloris asiatica
TATATATATATCAAAGGAAAAGATATTAAGGCCAACTCTTCCAGCTCAATAAAGACAACACAAGTCTTTATTTATAGAGGAGTCACTGACCATAAAGCTTCAATTAAATTTGTGCTGTAATAACTGTCCATAAAGTCAAGCAAGGGTTTTTCTTATTTTGAGATACTTAGTCCACATTACATTTTACTCTACTTTAAGGGGCCGTGGTTGCCACATCTTCCTCTTTCCCTATAGGATTCAGTTTTTGCAGACGAGACCGCTATACAAATAACTGTGAGCTTTAAGGCTATTGTGACTATGCCAGAAAATGATCAGAAAAATACCCCAAAAAAGTACAGCCACTTGAAATAGCTGAAGGATTACATGTTTCTTTGCACTACAAAAACAACCATTAACAAAGATGATCAAAACTAATTTCAGTACAGTTTGGGGGGAAAAAAGATGTGCACTATAAAGAAATTTTATAATATTGTAAATGGTAATTATAAAATTTAGGAAATTTCTCTTATTTTCAGGACAGATGTCAGGCAAAACTGGGTGTCCACTCCAAAAATAAGTATACCTTTTACTAATGGAAATGCTACCACTGACTTTTAAACTTAGAGCAATTCCTAATTTAGCAATTCCTAATTGCAGTCCAGCTATATTTAAAAATGTAGCTATTTTTAAATCAGTTCACTATGATAATATTACAGAATTCTGAAACATCAAAACTTCAAATTGTTTAGTCTTTTATATTTCAATGGCATTATATTCCCAAAGGCTGTAATAGTTTTGTCTCTGACTTGTACTTACCTGTTAACTTGGGTACTTCCTATTGTTCTGTTACAAAAGAGATTAAACTAGCAATATGGAAAACTACATCTTCTTGAAATAATAGAGAAGAGTTTTCTGTTTCTACTTAATGTCAAAAAGAAGTTGCAACAGCAAACACTGATAGGTTTTGCTTCTGATTGAAGCAGCACATTGTACTACATTTTAAGTAACTTTCCTTCCTTACATGTGCAATTTTAGATCTCCATTTAGATAGGCCAACCACAGAAGTTCTAACAAGTGTTTTGATAAGACTAGCAGCAAATTAAAAATATATGTATAAGCAGAAGAATAGAACTTCAATTTCAAGAATGGCAGAGGCAAGAGAATTTCTGGACTATAAATCCTTAGTGTAGTTTAAACATTTTACCCAAAGCTGGGGATTATTTTCTCATAGACACATGTAAGGAATAGATGCGTTTCTCTGGTATAAATTCCTGTGCAGAAATACCAACCCATATTCAAAAAATGCTCTTTAGACAAATATAGTCCCATGTATAAAAGGCACAGATTTTCTTGCAAGGTCAAAAGATAGAGATGTTAAATGACAAATACTTTGAGGCAAGAGATATGTCTTATATCAATATTTGACTTCATAGATATGACACTGATGGTAAAGGATTTTTATACTTACACATAAATAATTACATGGAAAATGTAATATCAGATTGTACATCATTCAAACTGATTCCCATAATAAATAATCTTGTGTGATTAACAGCAATTTTATTTCTCAGTCTTCATTTTAAAAGATTCCACTTTTAAAGGAATCACACCCATGTTTGTTTATTAAACATTTTTCTTCAATTTGTATGGGAAAAAAAGTCAAATACTAATAACTGATTAATGGTTACATATTCTGAAAGTCTATGAAGAGCAGAGATGTCAGCTTGAGGACTAGGGTACGCCTGACCCAGGCCATTGTGTTTTCAATAGCCTCATATGGATGCGAAAGCTGGACAGTGAATAAGGAGGATCGTAGAAGAATTGATGCCTTTGAG
>NW_006408629.1:5450573-5479119 GCF_000296735.1 Chrysochloris asiatica
CCCTGTACAGGGTTCCTATGAGTCAGACCTTTCTTGGTGGCACACAACCACTGCCACCACCACCACCACCACCACCACACACACACACACACACACACACACACATATCTCAAATTGATCTAGAAAAAACAAACAGTAAGTCATTTTTATTTCTATCATTACTACTAATGTCATAATCAAAGGACGTAACAAGTGGAATATTTTTTCCACCCTTAGAAAGAACACACATGTGCTCCGAGGAAGAAGTAGATGATTGTGATTTAGTGTTTGCTAATTGTTTCTATATGGAAGCAAAAGTATTATGAAAATAAAATTGCATCCACCTTCTCTCTCATGGAATATACTTGCCATCCATATCGTCCTACAGTCTCTAGAACAAAGATTCAGAGGCTTCTGAACAATTAATAGAGAATAATTAGGTCAGAAAAAGAGTCCAAGCAGTAGAATACACATTTTCGGTAACTAAAGGTATGCACACGTACATACAAGGCTCCTTAAGTACACGATGCAGTCTTCTTTCATGCACAAACCTCTAGTCATTTTCTCCATTTTCAAATATATAACTTCCACTAATGATAAAACTTTAGTAAGAAGAACCCCAAACACAACATTATTTCTAAAGGAAATAAAACTAGTGTCAGGCTTTTCACTTATTTTCTCAGGGGGCACTGAGATACGGAGGGAAGATGTTTGTCTTCTAAGCTTATTTCTGCCTCTAATAATTGGCTTATTAACCAGCCCAAATGCATAAGATTTTTCACACATACAACTACAATTAGACTTGTTGTACTTCCTAATTTCTGTGTAGTGATGGAATAAATAAACCATAAGCATGGAAGCACTTTGTATGCATGATACTAACTAATGGTGTTGTTATTAATTAATAATACCAAAGCTGGCAATAACTTGTGTAACTATTTCAGTAAATTACTTGCTTTTAGCTTAATTCTGTTAAAAGTTTCAATGTAACCAGTTTACTTATATCTCTCAGAATAAAATGGGACTCTCCATCTAGATATTTTTTTACTTAAAATTAAGAAATTATTCTTAACTCACATTTGCATGATTGTTATTAAACAACAAAATATGCACAATTCATAGGGAATATGAAAACAGTTACTGTTTATATTGTTTTTAATACTATTTGCTTTTTCGTGTGTCAATATGAAAGTCATAGATTGTTTTCTTTCCATATCTTTTCCAAATTGAGCATTCAGTGGTGTGCCTTTGTACTCTGTGACTATCATAGTTTCTTCTAATATTCAAGTTTGTTCAATTTATGTGTACAGAAATAAATACAAATGTGTGACATTACACAAATATCCGGATCTGAGAAATGGCTAAGCTTGGCCTTAACTGCTCAAATTATAAAAGGATTCTTTGTTTTATTAATGAATTTATTTATTGAGAGATAGCAAATCACAATGGTTAAGAGAACAGATTTTGTCATAATTAAATGAGTTTGAATTCTGGCTGTAGGATTCCTAGCAGTGGGACTACAGGAGAGCTCCTCAAATTTTCTACACTTCAGTTTACTGTGTGGGGATAATAATACCTATCTGTGCAGAGATGTAAAAATCGAATGGTATACCAGTGCATGAATGATCAGCATATCTGGTACATTAAAAGTACCGTAGAAACAGCATCTATTATATGATGTACTTTGTTGTTGTTGTTAAATCTCATCGAGTCAGTTTCGACTCATAGCAACCCTGTATAGGGTTTCTGAGGAAGAGCTGGTGAATTTGAACCACCGGCCTTGCAGTTCAAAATGACTTTACTTATTCTACAGCGCCACACGAGGGCTCCACAACTGACTTAAGATAGTTGTAAACAGATATTACAAAAATATAAATACAAATCATCATAAATTAATACAATCAATGGGATTCATAAAATTATGTAACCCTATGGAATTCAGCTTCTGAGTAGCACTTTTCAGTCCTTGCAAAATATATACTTTATGTATTTCCTGAAATTTAGATTCTAATCTATTAAAACTGACTAGTAACATACATAACTCCATGTTAAATGGCATGAAAAAATTTCCTATCCTGCTTTCTTCATAAAAAATGAAATAAAAATAAATGGATATAAAAGTTTTACCTTAACCCCATAATCTATGACACTTTGGAAAGCTCCGCAGCATGGAAGCCCTGACTGA
Organism: Chrysochloris asiatica; assembly: GCF_000296735.1. NCBI lineage: Eukaryota > Metazoa > Chordata > Mammalia > Afrosoricida > Chrysochloridae > Chrysochloris > Chrysochloris asiatica. Next base: position 5,452,738 of record NW_006408629.1, read on the forward strand.
ACGGTGAGTGCCCTTTTGGCACAGAAAGTGGGAAGACACAAGTCCACGACTCTCTGCTCATCATATTCGTCTTAGTATATTCTAGGTGGTGGTGGTGTACAGACCAGTTGGTTGACTTCCGACTCAGTGACCCTGTTTAATAAAGTTTCCGAGGCTGTAAATCTTTACGGGAGTAGAAAGCCTCATCTCTCTCCCAAGGAGGTCAGAAGTCCAATGTGTGATTCCCTAGGCTTCCAGGGCTGCTTCATATTTTAGGGGAAGCTTCCAAACAACATTGAACAAACCATGGAGGAAAGCCTTCAGATCAATTATGCCAAAACCCAAAACAATCACTTTTGACTTTCTATACATGCAGGAAAATAATACTAAAGTTATTTATAAACTGTGTAAATATTCAATTATATTATATGGTTCATGAGATTCTTAGCCACAAATTCTTAAAGACAAAATTAGTCTTCCATGTTTTATAGGTGTAATTCTCAAGTTTTCACTTTGTACTATATTCAAGGATTTATATAAGTCCAGATATACCTAGAGAGAAAAAATATTGTGTTTGCCTAGTGTTTACGGCCTTGCAGAAATGAGCCAGTTCTTCCCTGGGCAAAAACTTAAGTAAGAGGATCTAAGGATGGCAGTTCACGTTAATTTCAAGTCCCTGCCTTGCTTGGTTTGCATACTTGTTAAAAGAAAATGATACGGACTTTTTTATTTTTTCAATCAGCAATATAGAATCAGAGTTGCATTTCCAGTCTTGCCTGTGACTTTAATTTTCAATGATCTGATTACAAATGCTCCCTTGTAAAAAGAAAAGAAAAGAAAAGAAAGAAAGAAAGAAAGAAAGAAAGAAAGAAAGAAAGAAAGAAAGGAAGAAAGAAAAGAAAACTAAAAACAAAATAATACTTAATCATAAGATCTGAGGAGAACTCCAAGAATTAGTAGAAATAGCTGCAGAAATAAGCTGGAAGGATAGAGTTCACATTCTGAATTACTGAATTTTAACCCAAATTACACATTTTTTCCAAGCTATGCAATTCCTTCATTGTTAATTTCCTGTGCACATTATATGCGTAAGTCTGTCATCTGTGTGGGTGAGATATGTATGAAAAAAACAGCACCACCTCCCCACGTTATTATTATTGCTAGGTGCCATGGAATCAATTTGGACTCTTTTATTGACCTCATGTGACAAAGTAGAACAGTCTCTTCGTGTTTTCTAGGTGTGGTGCTGTAGGTTAATGCGGTGGACTGCAAAGTCAGTTTGAACCGCAAGGTTGGTGGTTCAAGCTCACCAGCCATTCCTCAGAAAATGACTCAATGACTCAATGGTGTATAACAACAACAATCCTTTTTTTTTTTTTTTTTTGAAACGACAATATTTTACTGGGAAGATCACCTGCAGAGCTACTGGGTCGGAGTGAACTGCCATCCTTATATCTCCTTAAAAAACAAACAAGACAACAGTATGTGGGCAATTCTCATACTGGTATTGACAAGTTTTACTTGGAAAACAAATTATGCAAAGAGCTAAGGAGACTTTTGTACTTGCTACATGGAAGCAGCAGTCAAGAAATCAAACGATGTATTACATTAGGCAAATCTGCTGCACAAGACCTTTTGAAAGTGTTGAAGAACAAAGATGTCAGCCTGAGGACTAAGGTGCGCCTGACCCAAGCCATGGTATATTCAAGAACCTCATATACATGCAAAAGCTAGACAGTGAATAAGGAAGACTGTAGAAGAATTGATGCTTTTGAGTTATGGTGTAGGAGGAGAATATTGAAAGTGCCATGGGCTGCCAAAAGAACCAATAGATCCGTTTTGGAAGAAAGTATAGCCAGAGTGCTCCTTGGAGGCCAAGATGACCAAACTTCGTCTCTCACACTTCAGACATATTGTCAGGAGGGACCAGTCACTGGAGAAGGATATCATGTTTGGTAAGGTGGAGGGTCAGAGACAAAGAGGAAGACCCCTAACGAGATGGATTGGCCAAGTGGCAGCATCGATAGACTCAAGCATTTCAACAGTAGTGAGTTTGGCCCAGGATCGGTCAGTGTTTCGCTTTGCTGTGCATACGGTCGCTATGGGTCGGTACCAACTCGATGGCACCTAACAACAAAAATTGTGGTAAGGAGCTCTGGTAGCATAGTGGTTATGAGTCGGGCTGCCAACCTCATGGTCAGCAGTTCGAAATTACCAGCAGTTCCATGGGAAAAAGATAAAGCGTTCTGATCCCATAAAGATTTACAACCTCAGAAACCCTGTGCAGGGTCACTATGAGTTGGAACCAACTCCACGGTACTTAACAACAACAACAACAACAACTGTGGTATGGCACCATGGGATAAAGCACTAGACTGCAAGGTTGGTTTGAACCACAATGTTTGTGTTTTAAAGTCACCGCCACTCCTTGGAAAACCTATACAGGGTCACTATGAGTTGGAATCAACTCCACAGCACTTAACAACTGTGGCATACAAAGCCACACACTTAGTCAGGTAAGACAAAGAATAATAGCAAAAATGAGGGAAGCCCTCAATGAAATGGGCCGCCCCCAAATGCCCAACAATGACCATAAACATAGCAATCTTCATGAAGATGGTACACTTACTTCTGTTACACAGTTACACATAAGGTCACCACACGTCAGGGCTGCCTACATGGCAATTCACAAGGTGTAGTGCTGTTTGATAAGCACTGGACTGCTAATCACAGGGTTGGCAGTTCAATTCCACCAACTGCTCTTTGGAAACCCTATAAAGGACGGTCACTATGAGTCGGAACCAACTCGATGGCACTTAACAATGAACTTTGGTATAAACTTTTATTTATAAACTTTGTTTACAGTGTCATTTACAGGGTAAAAATCAGTTTGAAATTTAAAAGTCCTTATTGCCAATTGACATTGAGTCATATTCAGTTTACGGTGACTCTGTGTGAGCCAGGGCAGACTGGTGCTCGGTAGTTTTCAGTAACTGATATTTTCAGAAGTAGATTGCTAAGTCTTTCTTCTGAGGCACCTCTGGGTGGAGACAAACTTCAAATTTTTCAGTTAGGAGCTGAATGTGTTAATCTTTAGGCCGTCCAAGGCCTCCAAAAGGGTATTTAGATATTATCTAATACAACCCTTTCATTTTATAGATAAGACAATTCAAAGAGGCGAGGTGACTTGTCTAGGTGTCCTGGTGGTGCTGTGGAATAAGTGTTGGATTGCTAACCAACAGGTCTGTGACTCAAACCTACCAACCAGCTGCTTCGGGAGAAAGATGATGCTATCTGCTCCCATGAAGAAACCCTCTATAAGGTTAATGTGTTAGAATCGACTAGATGACAGCACGTAGATGGCTTGTCAAGATCACAAAACAAGTCATGACCCGCACACTTGACTCCCAATCAAGCGCCCTTTTCACCTTCTAAGGCATGTCCAGGTATTTCAAGAGAAAATAGAACTGTTATGAAGCAATACTTAAAAAAGCTGATCAATTGTATCATTTATTAGTATTTTCAACATTGGTACAGAAAAAGCACCGGAAATATGTTATTCTAGAGGAACTTTCTATAGCCTCATATGCATGTGACAGTTGGACAATGAATAAGGAAGACTATAGAAGAACTGGTGCGTTTGAGTTATGGTGTTGGAGAAGAATACTGAAAGCATCATGATTATCAGAAGAACAAACAAATCTGTGTTGGAAGAAGTACAGCCAGAACGCTCCTTAGAAGCCAGGATGGCGAGACTTAGTCTCTCATACTTCAGACATATTATCAGAAGGGACCAGTCCCTAAAGAAGGATATCATGCTTGGTAAAGTGGAGGGTGAGTGAAAAAGAGGAAGATGGATTGGCATACTGGCAGTAGCAATGGGCTCAAGTGTAACAACAATTGTGGGGTTGGTACAGGACTACACAATGTTTCGTTTTGTTGTGCATAAGGTTGCTATGAGTCAGAACGGCACGTAACACAAAGGAATTTGTGCTAACTCAAGAAAGGTATTACTTTTTCTGAGTCTTTGTTTTCCATTTACTCTTTTGCATTACTTGGAATTCCAGTTTCTACTTATGTGACTCCAATTCCTGGAGAGGGACATCATGCTTGGTAAAGCGGGCGGGGGGGGGAACAGCTAAAAAGAGGGAGACCCCAATGAGATGGATTGGCACAGTGGCAGCAACAATGGGCTCAAGCATAGCAGCAATCGTGAGGATGGTACAGGACAGGGCAGTTTCCTTCTATTGTACACTGGGTCACTACAGGTCAGAACCAACTTGATGGCATCTAACAACTACTAATGTGGCATTAGAAAAAAACCCGCATAACAGTCATCAGATATCAAATGGAGATCTTTACCTATTTCTCAGGAACACAAAGGGTACAGAGGTGTAGAGCTGTCAGCTCCTTCTACAAGCCTGAGTCATTTACACAACAATTTTCTCTCATCCTAATACTACTTTTTATATGTTTTCAGCATGCTGGGATCAATATATGAGTGGGCTTCAAAAATCATGGACAAATGGAATTAAAAGGTAACGGATTTTTCCCACAATCTTTGTGAAGCCCCCTCATATTTCTTCACCTTTCCAAGATTATTATCATTCAGATGGTCAGACTAAAACTTACATAATTGCTTTTTACAGTATAGGAGGAAGAATGACTACTTTGGGAAGTAGGAGAGAGAATAGGGTGACTGGCTTTCTTTCCAATTATGATATATACCTTTTAAGTCAAAATTCCATTTTCTCAATCTATATGGGAGCAAATTTATAACAATAACTCAAAAGATTTTATAGGAGTCTGTGGGGTATACATTAATATATATTAATTGTGTAAGTAGAAATCATTAAATAACGCACAGTCTCTACAACAACAACAATAAACAGATTATAATTGTGGAAATCTGGTTATTCTTTGATTTGAAGGCTTTGCATCCCATCTTTTGTGTTGTAGTTGCTCTTGTTTTTGTTGTTAAGTGCTGTTGAGTTGGTTCCGACTTACAGTGACCTTGTACAAGGTTTCCTAGGAGTGGCTGCTAGGTTTGAACCTTGAGGTTCAAATAGACCCTGCGGTCTAGTGCTTATCCTATCAAGCCACACAGAGCAACACTGTTGGTGTTGGGTGCCTTCTTCAAGTGGGTCCTGACACATAGCCACCCATGTACAACAGAACGGAATGCTGCCTGGTCCTGCATCATCCTCCCAACTGTTGCTATGTTTGAGCCCATGGCCGCCTTGCTGAAATAAAACAGTAAGGGACTTTGCAAGGGTAGTGGCTTTAAAGGCCACTTGGTCAACCCTGTCACTCACTGAAGACTTTTAAAAACCTTCCAAATAATCAAAGTCTTTCCCATGCAAGCTAAAATTTGTTACAGGAAATATTCATGTTAAGATCTACAGGGACCATGAAATTTACCCTATGATTGAAATCTTCTATAACATTTTTTCGTATTAAAATTCAAAGGATTAAAAAAAAAAATACAAAGGATTTATTTAACTGAAATCTACATCACAAACATTCTTCCTTTTTTCTGCTGACATTGAAAAAAGTAATTTTTCTTACATCCAAAGAAAATGTAATGCTTATAGCAAATTTAATTTGATCATTTAATCTTGCCAAATATTGTTGTTGTTGTTGTTATATGCCGTGGAGTCGGTTCTGACTCATAGTGACCCTGTACAAGATTTCCAAGGCTGTAAATCTTTACGGGAACAGAAAGCCTCATCTTTCTCCCATGGAACAACTGGTAGTTTCGAACTGCTGACTCTGAGGTTAGCAGCCCGATTTGTAACCACTATGCTATCAAGGAGCTCTGGTAGCGTAGTGGTTACGAATCGGGCTGCGAACCTTAAGGTCAGCGGTTCGAAACTACCAGCCACTCCGCGGGAGAAAGATGAGGCTTTCTACTCCCGTAAAGATTTACACCCTCGAAAACCCTGTACAGGGTCGCTATGGGTCGGAACCGACTCGACGGCACTTAACAACAACAACAACAATGCTACCAGAGCGCCTTGATACAGAAAAAAGTCGGAATATAAGAATGGCATTGTTGTTGTTGTTGTTAAGTGCCATCAAGTTGGTTCCAGCTCACAGTAACCCTGTATAAGTTTTCCAAGGAGTGACTGGTAGGTTTGAACCACTGACCATGCAGTTAGCAGTCCAGTGTGTATCCTACAGTGCCATAACAGGAATCCCTATGAATGGCATTGGTGCTGTTAAAATTAAGATAACATATAAATTTAAACCTCCCACATTGTGGTTACCAGCCAAGTGCTTAATCATTTGTGCCACCAAGGTTCCTTTCATTCATGGTAGCCACTCGACAAAGCTGAGCTAAACTGGCTTTCCAGAGCCCACTGGAATAATACTTTGACATTTCTTTAACTAGATCATGCATTTAATTTTATACTTTGAGACAAAGTCCAACCAATAGTACAGCGATTGAGATCATGAGTCTTGGAGTCAGAGAGATCTAAATATGAGCCCTGACTCTGAAATATGAATCCTGACTATATATAGCATGATTCTAGGCACATTATTTAAACTTTCTAAGCTTCAGTTTCCCTGTTTATGAACTTGAGATAAAAAGGCACTGAACCACATCCACTGTCATCGAGTCAATTCCAACTCATAGTGATCCTCTAGAGCCCCATGGGGTGTCCAAGGCTGTACTTATTTATGGAAGCCAATTGCCATGTCTTTCTCGCTCAGAGTAGCTGATGGATCCAAACTGTGACTTTTGGTTAACAGCCAAGCATTCTAACCCACTGTGCCACCTGGTCTGGCAAATGAAAAATGCTCAATTAACATGTGGTTTGTACAAACCTTCCGATAAAGGATCTTGAGAAAGATCAATGCATCTAGATTTGTGGGAAATACTGGTGTTAAAGTCAACATGCTTTGTTTGCTCTCATGAATGGGAAAACACCTCAACAGCAGCTCTAAAGACTCCATAGAAAATTCCACATATTTTCAACCATATGGATCTTTTCTTCTGCTCTAAGCTATATTTAGAATATATAAAACTTTTCATACTGAAAATACTTTATAAGTATGTAGGAATTTATTTAGCTAGCATAAAAATTTTAGAAAACAAGTGCAGTCTCAAAATGCATTTAAGAATTTATGTGTTAACAATTAAAGCGAAAGTCTACTTGGTTTGAACAAAATTTTAATGTTACTAAATTAGCTGATTTTATATTCTGCCCTAACCAAAACTTGGCTGATATATTTCTGTTCTATAATGTGATGCAGCGTATGGGGAAAATATTTTTTTTAAAAAAGAAAATAGTAAATTACTCAAAAATTTATATAGCACAGTAAGTTGGTAGTCGGGCATTTAATGAAAACAGACAAGTAAAAAGGTAATGATAGTGAGCTAAGGAAAATCTTTTAAAAGGATCATAAATTCAAAGGTCCACAACAACTTATCAAATGATCTTTTTCAAACACATAACAAACAATATAGTCTATGAACCTATTTAGAAATATACCTCAGAGTTTTAATGTAAAAGCATGCCTAGTCATAATTTAAAAAGTAATTATATATTTTACCTTGACTTCTATTCACTAGATGGATACTAAACCAGGACAGGGAAAACTTCATTTTATCAATAATTTATTTCCTTGTTTCTTTATTATTTTTTAAAAAATTAGATATTTTCAAAACATCTTTTATTTGTATATACCCATACAGAACAAAAATTAGAGGCATATTAAAAAGTATTTATAATTCAAATGCTATACTTTACTAACCAATTACAATGTAAAATTTTATAATTAATGTTTCAAGCATGTTCCTTTTGGAACTGGGTGGCTAAGCTATTATAATTTTTAATATTCCAAGTTTAGTTAATTTTCATTATCTAATCATGGTTTGGCTTTGGAAAATACAATTACACTTAGGAATGGTTTTACCTATTGTTTTACTATGTGTCATATGCAATCAAAAGAAGAAAACAATCTACTTGCAATAACCTGGGCTTACATTTCCTATATATTTAATTATCTAAAACGAGAATTAAAAAACACTTGTATTATTATCCTTAACAGAAAAAGGAATATATAAGAGAAACATGTACTGTAATTTTTAATACCATTTATTTTTATTTATTTTAGCTTGTAATGCAATTTAACCAAAATAGAAAAATCTTAGAAATTTAAAGATACCAAAGCCTTAAGTCAAACCAAACAGAAATCTTAAATGTCACTAACCCAAAGCATGCACTGCTCCTCTATGCTTGCTGGAGCTCTTGCTTGTTTTAACCACATGGACCGCACTTTCTTTGAATTGCAGCTCACAAAATTTTTCAAGAAATTTTGCCGTTTCTTCAGTAATGGTACTCAGGTAGGTTTCTTTAATGAATTTCATTGTTGAGGATGGAGCTAAAATTTCATGGAGTATGTTAAAATCCTCTTTTATCATTGAATACAACTTAAGCATTGCACTTTGGTATCCATGAGCAATTATGTCTAAATTTGATTCTCTGCTGTATGAAGGAAAGCAGTTTAGCAAAAGCTTAGTCAAAAGTTTAGTCTGTATGTTTTGGTACTTGGCCATAACTTCTGATTCTGGGTACAAGAACAAGAGTTGTTGTATGCATTGATTTTTCAATAAAAATTTCTGCCGTGCATTGTTTATTTCATTATGGCTTTGTAATCTGTTCACTAAGAAGCGTCGAAGATGCAGTCTTATGTCATCCCATATAGACTTTACATCCATAGAGGAATGATCTTCAACAGAATGAAGAGAAGTCCTGCAGAGCAAATGGAAAGTTGTTCCACTTAGAATAGATGGGAATGAAATGCTGCTCTGGCAGGAGAGGTCCCAAAGTAAATCCAATATCATGTTTTCTTGATTTTGTTCATTCTTCAGAACATTTTGCTAATAAAAGTAAATTACAACATTAGAAATGTTATTCACTATTAGAGTAACAGAAAAAAAAATATTTCTACAATCATAAACAACTTCGGAATCATTCATTTCAATTTAGAATCATTACTACCATGTTCTTCAAGGATTTTTTCGCCTTATTTTAAATTTAATTAATTCAGACATTTTAGAATGTCAGCTTTGTGGTCGATTAAATTTGTAACCCAGCTGATGAAGTATCCTTTTACTTAGATTTCTAGACATAGTTTTTGCACTATTACCCACTTCCAACATAAAATAAGTTAGTTGTATGAAAGCTGTAGCTTAAAAATTCTAAATACAAATCTATATTAAACATTAATTGAAATTTGTTACTAAGACAAAATAAATTCGAGATCATGCCCCTAATTAATTCCTGGTAGATAATGTTCATGCCCGAATGGGTACTTTTACTATTATAAAATCCCAAATGAACATACAATGCTTTAAAATGATCCTCTAATAGAACAGAGACCTTTAAATATAGTATGTGCCTAGGGGTTACTAATAGCTGCCATACTGAGAAATAAACTTTAATACATTTAAAGATTTTAACTATCATTTAAATTCTTTTTTGTTAACCATGTTAAGAAAGATTTTACTTTGAAAATTAATATGAGAATATTTCAGTTCTCTCTAAAGCAATAAGTAACCCAAAATGGGAAAAAATAATCTCAGAATTATACCCCAAAAGATGGGATGAAATTACTCCTTTATACTCTCTGTGCTGAACGAAAAACCATGGTGGCTTTAATTAAGAATAGCAAATGGGCAACAAAAAAATACCTTCTAGGATTTTGAATTATACACACAAACATTCTCCTTGCTTACTAACTATCCTAATTATGTCTATTTCAGCTAATATTGCAATTAGTTTGTATTCTCAACGTAGAGGAAAGATGATAATAGAAGAAATGGAAGTTAGGTTCAAAGTAGCATAAAATCAGGCTGGCTTTGACATTTCTTATTGACAAATATGCCATAGTTATTATGTGTGATTTAGAATTATTAATAACTCCTAGACAAATAGCAAGAATTTGCTCTCAACCATTCTAAGCAATGCAATACAGTATGGCACTATAGGATAAGCACTGGACTCAAACCTACTTACCAGCTATTCCTCGGAAACACTATACAGGGTCACTATGAGTCACATGGCATTTAGCAACAACAACAACTGAAATAAATAATAGTCAACAACTATCTAGTGTTTTATTATATAAAAAGCTTCCCACATATTTCTGATGTATTCATAATTAAAATTCAATTGATATAAAACATTTAAATCCCCAAGTTAAAGTTAAGGGCACTAAAACTCAGTGTGTTTAACTGACTTTCCACAAGTCACATAACAATTAGAAACAGCCAAGAATGAATCCCTGGTTTTATTCTCGTACTCCATGTTCTTTTCAATTTACCCTGCTGCTGTTAAGTGCCAGTAAGTCAGTTCTGACTCATAGGAACTCTGTGCAGGGTTTCCAAGGAGTGGCTGGTGGATTTGAACCGCTGACCTTGTAAACCGCTGATCCTACAAGCACCACACCAGGACTCCCTAGAGACACGCAAAGTCTACGTGACCTTTCTGTAGCTGACTTCTCTTTCGCTCTTTCCCAACTTCCCATCCCCTCCTCTGTCTCTGTCTCTCTGTTATTTTCTCTTTACTTTTACTTAGCTAGTTAGATACGTTCAGAAATGAAATATTTTCAAGTCTACAACAGGTCAGTTTTATGGTAAATTCTACAAAACTAATGAGCAAGATTAGTATCTCAGCTTTGCATTTATTTAAACCAGCCAGTAAGTGGGAATATTTTATCAAGGAAAGAATAAGAAATAAGTGGCTTAAAATACTGTTTAGTATGATTGTTTAACTTTTATAAATGACATTGGTATACTCATCAAAAGGAGATCATTACTTACTGTTTAAATAGCCAAATAATTTTAAAAATTTACAGAAAAAAAAAATGCTGTCAATTTTGAAGTTTTTAGTAGGTTAAAAACTTGTTAATAAAGCCAATTTAATCTAGACCTGGTTCCTTTCTGAAAATAACATAATCAATTAATTTTTTTTTAAATCTAGGTCTGGAACAAACCTATCAATCTAATGAATCTGAGCAAAACTAAGATGGCCTTTGCCCCTCAGTGAATACAGAATGACTTATGTGTGACAGATTAAAAGATAATTAAAAGCTTTTGCTTTTAATTAAATGAGAAAGCATTATTACATCAATATTAATGAAATTCAATATACATGGTTTTTAATAGAAATTAAGAAATAACTATATCCATATTTATTCTTCAAGGCTCCACCTTAAGGAGATAATGCATGAGAGCCTTTTCTTAAAAGAAAACGGCTTCAGGGCACATAGTCTTTCTTTCTCTTCCTTTTATTAATTTGTAAACATTAAAGAGACATCTGTAATAATAACAACAGCCAAAAACTATTTTCATCTGATTCTGTCATCCTAAGCCATCTACAACCTCAAGATATTTTCCACATCTGCCACAGTCAATGTTTGATGTTTAGACAAAAACAGGGCCGTTTCCTCCCTAAATTAAATCAAAACCATATCTATTTAACTACAGATATAATTGCTTTCTAACAATTGTGCAGTTTCTTTAGGAAACTCTCTTTACAAACTAGCCATCCTAACAAGCATGTTGTTGTTATTGTGCCATCGAGTTGGTTCCAACTCATATCGATCCTGTACAGGGTTTCCTAGGAGCAACTGGTGAGTTTGAACTACTGACCCTGTGGTTAGCAGACTAGTGCTTATCCTGAAGCGCCACCTCAGGGCTCCAAATATAGGTATAATAAAACAACTGTCCTTACTGAAGGCTACAAAACTTTCTCAAACAGAACAGTGGTCAGTATCAAAGAATGACCCATATAATAATTCTCCATCAATTAACAGCAGTCTTGTATTAATTGCTGCCTTAATTGGAAAGCACTAATCCTGGTATAGTTCTGTAGCATAAGCACTGGACAGTTTGAACTGCAAGGTCAGTCTGAACCACAAGGTTGGCGGTGCAAACCTACTAGCTGCTCCTCGGAAACCTTATACAAGGTCACTGTGAGTTGGAAGCGACTGGACAGCACTTAACAACAACAACAGCATGACTTCTGTTGTTTAGGAAGACAAAGAATGATAGACAAGACCAATTCATAGATAGAAATGACAGGGATCTTACTATACTGAATAATGAGGATAGAGAAAGTAAATAAATGTGAGGGGACACAAACTATAATAAATACAAATTTTGGGGTAGATGATTGAAGAAATTATACAGGGTGACTGGGATGAAGAAAGATGTTCCAACATTAATATGTAAGATTGTTTTTGTTAAGTGCCATTTCTGATGCACAGTGACCCAGTATAGAGTTTGATATAAACTTAAAAAAAAAAAAATGCTGCAACCATGTCAATTAACATTTTGTGGTATTACTAGGGTCTATGTACATCAAATAATTTTATGATGTTGATATGGTATACATCAAACCACAAATCACAGACTATAATATTTAATCTATATGTATATAAAACTTTATTTTACTGATTAAAATCATAGTAAAAATAAAAACAAATAGTTCTCTGGATTCTACTGGAGATATAAGAACACAACAAAAACTTAAAACCCTAGATATGACAAGGTAATACAGTCCAAAATAAATATGTACATATAGAAACTGAATCAAGTCTATTCCCTATTCACACACCCCATTCTACCTTAAAATAAAGTGGTTTTTGTTGTTTTTACCATTGTTTTGAGGAATTTTATCAAATCTCCATGAGGAACTGAAGGTGAATTAGATGAGTTATAACTATAGTTATTGAACCATTCAAAGCATTCAGTTGTTGTTTGAAGCTGTACATCTGGACATTGTTTATTAACTTCTGACTGTATTTCTTTAATACAATGTTCTATCCTATAAAAAAGAAGAGAAAAAAATTGGTAGGAAGGAGATATGACTCCATCTCATTACATCACAAATGCTAAAATGTTTGCATGTGATATCTGTTTGCACATAGTTTATAAATTTATATAACATTCTTACTTCTTATCATATTAAAATAAACACTAAGAGACTACATATTTTCATTCATAATTGAAAAATAAGAGTTCACATTTTCTAATAGGAAGAAATACAAAACAGGAAATATAAAGCATCTACTCAGGTATGAATTAGAAATTCTGCGTTAACACATAAACCAAGTGAGATGATAGGCAGTGGATGGAAGGCAGAGATAAAATACTCTTGATGATTATGAAACTCAGAAATGCATATTATCTAATAATCAGTGAATAACAGTATCAATTATGGAGAACTTCAATCAATAGTCACTCATTAAATAAGTCATAAAACAGTTAAAGAGCTTGTAATTTCAAAACAAGCTGCTATTTTTATTGTTGTCATTAAGTGCCGTTGAGTAGGTTCTGACCCATAGCGACTCTGTATAGGGTTTCCAAGCAGCGACTGGTGAGCTTGAACTACTGACCTTGAGGATCAAACCAGCTTTGCAGTCCAGCTCATTAACCCACAGCACCACACCAAGCTGCATATAACATTACTACCTTTCTCTAGCCGTTCAACTCCACTCCAAACGAAAAATAAAAACAAAAACATACAAAACTGGTTATAAAAAAAAATGGAGAAAAATAAAGCCTAGGGCCAATAGGAATTATGTTAAGGTAATGAATGTAATGAATGCTTAATTTCTTTTAGTTCTCAGTTTTCTGTATTTTCTAAATTTTTACAAGGCACATGATGCATTGTTTTAAAGATGAAATTCTTCACCTACCACTCTCCCAAAAAAGATAAAATAACTGAGGAAAAATGCCCATTGAAATCTTATAAGTTGAATGTTTAAAAGTTTTTCATCAAATTATTCTTAGCTCTTTAAAATAATAATAATAATTCTTAGCTCTGATCCTGAACAATTGTACCGTTGTTTTCATTTTCATTTAAAAATTTTCAAGTCTGTGCATTCATGGTTATAAAAATAAATAACTAAATGTGTCTTTGTGGAGGAACCGTGACCATAAGCCGAGTGCCATCTGTGGAGCCACATGGATATGACATAGTACTACCACCTGATGGCAGCATATCTAAACTGCAAGACAGCTTATAAACAGGCATATACTATTCAATTGAAACCCCTTCACTCCTGATTGACAGCTATGCAATTGTTTTTTTAAAAGTATTCAGAAAGATGTGGTACTAAAAGGTTAAGCTACCATATAGAAAATATCATTACAATTCATTAGAGATTACATAAGCTAGAACCATGAGGACTTTGGAAACCAAAGTGCTAATTATTACAACTGCTGTCATATGAAAGGTTCTTCTAAATTCATCAGGTCTCAATTGCCTATAAGACATACTGCAAAAGTTTAAGGAAGACTTTACAGGAGACTTCTGAGCCTGAGTAAATTCAAAATGAATTACCTTGAAACAAATACATTCAGGCAATCAAAGAGCCTTTTCATAAAAACAAAGAATTTAAATGAAAAACAATACCTCCTCTGACCACAGGCCACTCAATTTCCTGATGGGACAACCTTATTCATGAATACCAGTTCCAAGTCTGACAAGAGATTGGTATGTGTTTTCTTAAGTTCAATGGACTGAGAAACATGATGCCCTAAGAATACACCTTGACTCTAGGGACCCTTTATCAAAGGTTTTTATTATGGCATCCTCATGTGTCTGATTCAATGAAACCTAATAGATTACAGCAATGTGAATTGGAAGGCTCAGCGGTTAGCTTACCTAAATCTGTTTCAATCAGGACTCCACTTTTAGGCTAATCTCTAACATCTGAATCTGGGTAGAGGCCAGTAACTACAATTTATAAATAGGGTAAAGCCTTCAGAGGGCTTGATATTTTAGTAATTTGTTCTAACATTGATAAAGGGATTAAGCAGTTATATTTCAGGGGACCTCCCTCAATGATATAAACTAATACAGCTAAGCTTACTTTTAAAGTCAATTTATCACAAATTTTTAGATGTAAGAAATCATTCATTATCTGTATCTGATTTTATTTTTACTCATCCAAAAATCGCTTGTCATTCTGTCATTCGCCATTGTCTATAAATCTTGTTCAAAACACTAGTTTGGAGTCTATGGATTTATTACCTGGAGTCCTGATGTGGTGCTGCGGGTTAATGCGCCGGACTGAAAAGCCGTTTGAACTGCAAGGTTGACGGTTCACGCTCATCAGCTGCTCCTAGGAAACCCTACTCAGGGTCGCTATGGGTCAGGATCGACTAGATGGCACTTCACAACAACAACAACTTAGAATGGAAACCCTATGCAGGGTTGCTATGAGTTGGAACTATCTTGATGGCACTTAACACCAAGAATTCATAAAAAGGAATATTTACAAAATTTAAGATGAATGTCAGTTTGGTATGTAATCTGACAACTTTCATTGAGGTCAGCATTTTAAAAAATCAATTTTCAATATTTAAAAGGCAACATTATTGTATTATTTTAAAATGTGTATTGCAATACTGCTAATGGGAATAGAGGCCCTGCATAGGGTTTCTGAGGAGCAGCTGGTGAACTTGAACTGCCGACTTTGTAGTTCAAACTGACCTTGCAGTCCAGTGCATTGACTCGCAGCATCATACCACGACTGTATTATACTCAGATGTGTATTGTATTACTGCTAATGGGGATAGTAATCTATGGGGAAGCCTATATATCCTTAGACTTAAGATGAGACAAGATCTTAGTCTAGGTCTCCTAGCATAACAACATGGTACTTGTCTTTATTTATGAACTCCCTGGGTGGTGCAAAGTATTAAGCATTCAACTACTAACCGAAAGGTGGGTGGTTCAAAACCACCCAGATGCATCTGGAAAAAAAGGCCTACCAATTTGTTTTCAAAGTTTACAGGCTTGAAAACTCTATGGGTCAAAGTCCTGTTCTGCAACATTTAGGGTCAAGGTGAGTTGGAACTGACATAATGGTAACTGGTCAGATAGCTTGCCTTTATTTTAAGCCTTTCTTATTTAACTATATGATGTTTCAGACATTCTTTAGAAGCCAGACCAGTCATGGAAAACTGAAAGGTTATTCAACTAACAAGTTTATTTTAGATTTCCAACATTAGGGCAAGAAGACAAAGTGTATAAATTAGTAGCCAACTATCTTCCCTCAATAGTTGAAATGTCTAAATCTATGTCATGTGTTGGTTTAGTAATGACTTCTTTAAATATAGCATCTTTTTAGCTTTATTTGAATATTAAAATCACTGGAAACACGCTAAATTTCTATTAACAGGAAAAACAATAAAATAGTTATATCCATTTCATGCAAGTGAGACATAAAAATAAGAGTTGTTGTTAGGTGCCATTGTGTTAGTTTCAACTCACAGTGACCCTGTGCACACTGCCTGGTCCTGCATCATCCTCACAAATGATAATATGCTTGAGCACACTATTGTAGTCAGTGTGTCAATCCAATCTCATTGGTGGTCTTCCTCTTTTTCAAAGACACTCTACAGTATAGAACCGCGATATTGTACATAGGGTTATTATGAATGGGCATCTACCAACAACATCTACTTTACCAAGCAAAATATCCTTCTCCAGACTGGTCCTTCTTGGTAACATGAGCAAAGACTATGAGGTGAAGTCCAACTATCATCCCTTCTAAGGAACGTTCTGGCTGTAATTCATTCAAGATAGATTTCTTTGTTCTTCTGAAGTCTAAGGTACTTTCAATATTCTACCCCAACACCGCAATTCAAACGCATCAAATTTTCTCCAATTTTTCTTATTCATTTGCGGCTTTCATATGCATAAGACACTACTGAAAATATACTGACTTGGGTCAGGCTTACCATAATTTTCAAAGTTACATCCTTCCTCTTTAGTGCTTTAAAGAAGTCTTGTGCAGCAGCTTTGCTTAGTGCAATATGTCATTTGATTCACTGATTGTTGTTTCAATGAGTGTTGACTGTGGGTCCAATCAAAATAAAATCTTTGACAATTTCAATTTTTCTCCATTTATCATGATTTTATTTATTGATCCTGTTGTAATGATTTTTGTTTTCTTTACATTTACTTAAGGCTGTATTCTTTGATCTTCACGCATCAAGTCCTCTACCCTTTTAGCAAGCAAGGTTGTATTATCTGCATATTGCCAGTTGTTAATGAGTCTTAATCTTGATGTCATGGTCTTCATATAACCCAGTTTCTCAGATTATTTACTCAAAATGCAAGATTGAATAAGTATGGTGAACGGATACAAACCTAACACACACCTTTCCTGATTTTGAACCATTTGGAATCCCCGTGCTGGCTTCCAGCAATTGCCTCTTGGTCTATGTACAGGCTCCTCATGAGTACAATGAAGGCTCTGAAATTCCAATTCTTCATAATGCTCTTCATAGATTGTTATGATCCCCATGGTCATATACCTTTGCATAGTCAATAAAGCACAATAAACATCTTTATTGTATTCTCTGTTTTAGCCAAGATCCATCTAACATAACCAATGATATCCCTGGTTCCATGTCCTCTTCTGAATCTGGCTTGAATTTCTGACACTCCCTGGTGATGTTCTGTTGTAAACATTTAAAAATGATCTCCAGCTAAATTTTATGTGCAAGTGATAATAATATTGTTCAATGTTTTCTCATTCCAATAGGTCACATTTTTTTTGACTGGGCACAAATATGGATCTCTTTTGGTCAGTTGCCCAGGTTGTGGTCTTCCAAATTTCTTTGCATAAATCAGTGAGTGCCTCCAGTGCTGCATCATTTGGTTGCAACATTTCCATTGGTATTCCATCAATTCCTGGAGGCTTGTTTTTCATTAATCTCCGTAGTGTAGCTTGGACTTCTTCCTTCAATACCATTAGTTCTTGATCAGATGCTACCTCTTAAAATGGTTAAACATGTGGCTCGTTTTTCTTGTGGGTAAATACTGAGTAGAGGGATTGCTGGATCACAAGGTATTTCAATTTTCAACCTTCTGAGGAACCGCCATATTGTTTTCCATAGAGGTTGGACCATTTTGCAATCCCACCAGCAATGCAAGAGTGTTCCAGTCTCCACACATCCCCACCAGCATTTATTGTCTTCTCCATTTTTCATCTTTGCTGTTATTGTTGGTGTGAGATGATATCTCATTGTTGTTTTGATTTGCATCTCTCTAATGGCTAGTGGCTAGTTAGGAGCTCTGGTAGCGTAGTGGTTACGAATCGGGCTGCGAACCTTAAGGTCAGCGGTTCGAAACTACCAGCCGCTCCGCGGGAGAAAGATGAGGCTTTCTACTCCCGTAAAGATTTACACCCTCGGAAACCCTGTACAGGGTCGCTATGGGTCGGAACCGACTCGACGGCACTTAACAACAACAACAATGGCTAGTGATCATGAGCATTTCTTCATATGTTTGTTGTCTGCCCTGATCTGTTCCTTAGTGAAGTGTCTGTTCATATCCTGTGCCCACTTTTTAATTGGGTTGTTTGTCTTTTTCTTGTCTTGTTGATTGTTTCTATAGTTTTTCTGTTTTCTATTTCATTTATTTCTGCTCTGATCTTTATTATTTCTTTTCTTTTGGTGACTGTGTGTTCCCTCTGTTGTTCTGTTTCTAATTGTTATAGATGCCGTGTTAATGTGTTAATTTTAGTTCTTTCTTCTTTTTGGATGTGTGCGTTTATTGCAATAAATTGTCCTCTCAGCACAGCTTTTGCCATGTCCCAAAGATTTTGGTATGTTGTGTTTTCATTCTCATTGATTTCGAGAAATTTTGCAAATTCACATTTGATTTCTTCTACTACCAGTCGCTTTTAAGCAGGGTGTTGTTCAGTTTCCACACCTTAGGCCCCAAACTGATATCTTTGCAGCAAATTTGTTGAATGCAACACATTATTTGATAAAAAGTTATCAAAAATTTCAATTTGCTTTCATCATAATCAGCACTCAAGGAAGCAGCAGTCAAGAAATCAATTTGCATTAGGCAACTTTGTTGCAAAAGACCCTTTAAAGTGTTCAACAGCAAAGCTGTCAGTTTGAGGGCAAAGGTGAGCCTGACCCAAACCATGGTATTTTGAGTTTCCTCATATGCAAGTAAAAGTTGGACAATGAATAAGGAAGATCAGAGAAGAATCGATGCATTTAAATTATACTGTTGGTGAAGAATATTGAAAGTACCACGGACTGCCAAAAGAACAAGCAAACCTGTCTTGAAAGAAGTACAGCCAACATGCTCTTTATTAGCTAGGATGGCTAGACTCTTATACTTTGGACATGTTATCAGGAAAGACCTGGAGAAGGAAAAGTATATCATACTTGGAAAAGTTGATGGTCAATGAAAAAGAGGACGCTCTCCAACAAGATAGAATGACACAGCGGCAGCTGCAATGGGCTCAAGCATAACAGCTGTGATGATGGCGCAAGACTGTTGTGCAGAGGGTCCCGCTGAGTCAGAACAGACTCGGCAGCACCTGAAACCAGGAAGTCACTTTCAGCTCACTAATGCTAAAACATTGATCTTTATTCCATTTCATTTTTTACTTCCAATTTTACTAGATTAATAATTCATACATTAATGGATGTTTGAAGCTGTTTCTTCTCATTATGAATCACATCAGCACATGAAGGTTACAAAAGTTTTATTCCATCTATGTCACTAAGATCAACTCTACTTTGAGGAAGCAGCTCTTCTTCTGTCATATTTTGAGTCTTCCAAAATGAGCAGTTCATCATCCAGCACTGCATTAGACAGTGCTCCACTGCCATTCATAAGGTTTTCACCACCCAGTATTTTTTAAAAGTAGAACACCAGATTCCTCCCTCTACCCCCTGGCCCGTGTTAGTCTGGAAGCTCTTCTAAAACCTGTCTGCCATTGGTGACCTTGATGATATAGCTCCTAGCATCACTGCAATGCAAAAGCCACCAAAGTATGACAAACTAATGGATAAGTGGTGGTTCCATGCCTTACCAATATGAGGAAGCTTCAAAAAGTTCATGGGAAAGTGAAATTAAAAGATAATAGAAATTTCCACAAACTTTATAAAGACCTTCATATAGTGATGATTGTCTGTGGTTATACCTATTTAAATCCCACTTACTGTTGATGTATTTTGTTGTTCTTTCTATTCGCCATCACGTGTGATAGTGCTAATGTTTCATTATTGCTATCTTGTTCTTATTAAGAGCTGTTGAGTCAATTCTGACTCATACGGTTGCTGAGGAGCAGCTGGTGGGTTCATAGTTGAGTGCTTATCTTACCTTTTTCTTGTATTAAATTTAATTTCCCTAATGTGGCCCATTGTGTTTTCCTGGGACAGGTGACTATTAATGTGAATCCATAAAAATATTTCAACCTTCCCGAGAAGGGTGGCTAGGTCCTGGAAAGAGGACATTTGGAATGCGGCTGTTTAGGTTTCACTGTAGGACCAAGGATAGAGATGAAACGTAGCATCTTTCAAGTTTCTTTTCATGTTGCCTGATCTTGTTCAGTAAGAAAGGAAAACAGGTAGGGATTCTGTCAGGTGGAGTACAGAAGAATAAATAAGACCCAAATAAAAGTACAGAAAAAGTTCAAAAAGAAGCAAATGTTAATTTGCATCCCCTTGTTACTATAAAAAAAAGCTCCAATATACTGTCTGAAATAGAAAGTACAGTTATTAAAATGAATAATTTTCATTATTTGTCATTTTTATGGATAGAAAGCATTAATGTGAGTGTGTCCACTGAGAGATTTGTGGGTCTATTATTAGAAGTTCATGTCTGATGAACCTGCAGATTTTATCTGGTTATTTCTTTCAAATATCTAAATTATAATGTGGAAAACACTGAAGAAATTTTTCCTATGTAGCCTCAAATAATGTAAGTATTATATGAAAATTAAATGTAAGCTATGGAATATGTATCCTCTTACATGTTGTTGTAAAGTGCCATCGAGTCAGTTCCAACTCATAACAGCCCTGTATAAGGTTTCCAAGGAGCAGTTGGTGAGCTTGAACCACTAACCTTGTGGTTCAAACCAACCTCGTAGTTCAGTCCATTAACCCACAGTGCCACACCAGGACTCCTTACATGTACACATGGTTAAATGGATAGAGACTCTCTCAGAATATAAACCTCATGTCTCCACTCCACTGCCTCTCCTGGCAGCACTCCCTGCTCTTCTTGAGCTTACAGACAAACAAAAACACTGGTCATACATTTTACAATGGTACTAACAAAATTTACTTCATGATGTACACACAGAAGTTGACTGCAATCAAAATAAAATGAAACAAACTCTTAATAATGTATCTATTCCACTGAAAATTAAGAGGTGAAAAACCATTTTTATGTTATATTGTGAGTCAAAGAAAATGGTTCTACCTCAATATCTTGTTGAACGAATGATGAATTAGATTCATCTTGAAATATACTTCACTGTTCTGTGTAGTATTCAGTTTCTGAACTTAACAAGAGTCTATGGATACAACACTCATAATATCCCCCTTTGGCAGGTAATTTACCCTCTTGATACTAATTGTGCTCCATGTTCACAGTAAACGATTCGCCATCACTGATTTCCACTGTCAGACCCAGGAGGCACCTGCTCTGACTGGAATCTAAATGGGGATGTAAACGTGGAAATGGTTTCAGGGAATGGCAGCCTTTTGTGAAGGGCAGGTGAAGGCCAGTGACCTCTGGGCACATTTCTCCATTCCAATGAATCACTGCTTTGGGGATGTGAGAAACCCTGAGACTCATAAACCCTGATGATATTAATAAGAAGGAAAGAATTCACACTGAGATGTCAGGGTCACTGTTAGAAATACAACTTTAAAAATTCAAGTATAAGGAGAAACACCATGTTTAAAAATGAATTACCAATGTATTTTTCTTTTAAAAGTATTGCAAAAAACCTAGATCATACAGATGTTCATTATTTATTCAATGTACACCATTGGGAGATAAATAAAACTGTTAGAATACAAAAATGCCAAGGGTAATTCAACTACTGCACTGTTGAGTGTGGCGTAACTGATTCGTCATGACATACAATTTTCTAAAAGCTATTCTGTTAGAAGGCAATAAATGAGTGCATAAATGATTTACACTCTTCTGAACCATGGTTATTATTCAGTATTTTATTTTAAAAATATATACACCCTATACTATTATGTTTATTCTCGAGAGTATAATAAAAACATAATTGAATTTGATGAAAAATAGACTTGATTCTAAATGTAGCATACAGCACATACAGCTACTTCCTTATTTTATCCCTAGTGAAGATCAATGGTCACTTGAGGTAGTTCTGCTCTAGGTTTGTTATAATATATGGGCAATAAAATACTTTTAATTTTAAAATTATATCCTTACATACCATACTATATTTTACTTTTTAATACTAACATCTGAGCTTCAATTGAAATAACAATTTATGAATGCAAAATACAATATTTTAATCAACATTTTACTTTTAAATATGATTTCTTATTGACCAGGTAGGACAGGAAAATAAGTATAAATAGTTTAGCAAAAACAAGTGAAGCACTCTATAACAAAAGCATCAGCATCCCTTGAACTGTTTTGTTTGGGTAAAACTTAAATAGCATTGTAAAAGGAGAAAATTACCTTTTAAACAACATTTAATATTTGCTCTACTATAAAAATGTCTGAAATTTAGATAATGTGTTGATCTATATTGTTGTTACTGCTAAATTGTTAAGTGCCATAGAGTTGGTTCTGACTCATAGTGACCCTATGTAGGGTTTCTGAACAGTGGCTGGTGAGCTTGAACCACTGACCCTTCAATTCAAACTGACTTTGCAGACCAGTGTATCAGCCTGCAGTGGCACACTAGGACTCCTAATATTAATACAATTTTCATTTGTAAGTTGTACTGAGTTACAAACTGTTTCTTGCAATATGATAATATATAAATTACATAAATACATAATAGCACTAAAGTTGAATATTCCTATGTAATATCAAAGGTTGGAAGCCATCAAAAATGAAATGGAACACTTTAAGATTGATATTAGTGAGTTGAAATGGACTGGTATTGGCTTTTTGAATCAGAAAATTATATGGTCTACTATGTCAGGGATGACAAATGAGTAAGCAACGGTGTCACATTCATTGTCAAACAGAACATTTCAAGATCTATCCTGAACTATAACACTGTCAGTGATAAGATAATATTCATATATCTACAAGGAAGTCTTCATTTGGCTTGGATCAACCATCAAAACTCATGGAAGCAACTGTCAAGAAATCAAACAACGCACTGCATTAGGCAAATCTGCTGCACAGGACCTCTTTAAAGTATTGAAGGGCAAAGGTGTAAGTTTGAGGACTAAGGTGTGCCTGATGCAAGCCATGGTGTTTTCAATTACCTCATAGGCATGGGAAAGTTGGACAGTGAATAAGGAAGGCCAGAGAAGAATTGATGCTTTTGAGTTACGGTGCTGGAGGAGAATACAGAAAGTACCATGGACTGTCAAAAGAACGAACACATCCGTGTAGCCAGAGTGCTCCTTGGAAGCCAGGATAGCCAGAATTCATTTCTCATACTTGGGACATATTATCAGGAGGGAGCAGTCATTAGAGAAGCATATCATGCTTGGTAAAGTGGAGGGTTGGAGAAAAAGAGGAAGACTCACAATGAGATGGCACAGTGGTGGCAGCAATGGGCTCAGGCTGTGAGGTTGGCCCAGACCTGGGCATTCATTCTGTTGTGCATGAGGTCGCTATGAGTCGGTACCAACTTGATGGCACCTAACAACAACACAAGGAAGTCTGGACTCCTGCTGTGGCACTGGAGGATAAGCATTCGACGATAAGGTCGGAATGAACCATGAGGTCAGTAGTTCAAACCTAACCGCTACACCTTGGAAACCCTATAAGGGATTGCTATGTATCAATTAACTCAAAAGTACTTAACAACAACAACAACAACAAGGAAGACAAATTACTATATAGTATTCAAATTTATTCATTGGCAATTAATACCAAAGATGAAGAAATTGAAATTTTTACTTAAATCTACAATTTGAAATCCATCAAACATACAATCAAGATGTATTTATAATGTATTTATGATTGAAATGCAAAAGCTGAGACCAAAGAATAATAATCAGGATTTGGAAAATACGACCTGGATGACAGAAATGACAGAGATCATAAAATAGAATTCTATAAGACCAACTACTTATTTACGGCAGAAACCTTTTTCCAACATAAGCACTGGACTTTAAAGCACAAGGTTGTCGGCCTAGCTCACCAGCTGCTCTGTGGGGAAAAGATGAGGCTTTCTGCTCCTACAAAGATTTACAGTATCTAGAACCCTATGCGGGGTTGCTATGAGTCAGAACTAACTCGAGAGCATTTAATAACAACATACATGTGGAATTTGTAGGATGAAATACATGGGAATCAGGTCAACTATATCTGTGGAAAGAGAGAATGAAGAAGATCAATATCATCAGTCATAACAAGGTTAGGGGCCAACGTCGTAAGAGACCATCAATTGCTCATACGCAAGTTCAAAATGAAGTTGAAGAAAATTAAAACGGGTCCACAAGAGCCAAAGTGTGACCGTGACTATATTTGACACACTAAATGATAACCAGAAGAGAGTGAGATGACAGCAAGAACATCATACATGTGACCTCACTTACAGAAAAAGATTTTTAAAAGACCAATTATAGAAACCAAAGTTTGTTAGTGGTTAACACAGGTGGAAGGAGGGGGTGGGGCATAAATGGTGATGGAAAAATCACACTGATTAAGGCTAGAGCCATACTGTCAATTATTGTAATTACTGTCAATAAGCTCTCTACCTGTCACAGTTCAACTGCAGAAAAGTGTGTTAGATATACTGACAACAAGGTAAAAAAATCAAAACAAGTTGCTGCTAAAAGGGATTTGGTTCTGTGCTTTGAAGATTTAGGGTATTGGCTTCATGGGACATCCTGCTTAACTGTCCTAATAACATGCTTAATATTTCTATTCTACCTCCTAGTTCATTGATAGTGCTTGGGGCCTTAAAAGTTTGCAAGTAGCCAACTGAGGCATGAAAATTGTTCTGGAGCAATTTTATGCATAGAGCAGTAGAAGAAGAAACAGGAGGAGAACATGGAATGTGTGGAGAATTACCTCCATGAACAATTGCCTCTTTTGTAATCAGACCAGAAAAACTGGATGGTGCCTGGTTACCATTGCTAAATATTTTAACCAAAGATTCTGTGTGAGAATCTGGATCAAAAGGGAAAAACACAGAAAAAAATTTCAAATTCTCATGGACTCCAGACTTTCTGGAACCAAGGTGTCTGGAAGAACCCCTGAAACTATTGTCCTGAGATAATCTTTAAATCTTAAACCAAAACTATCCCCTGAAGTCTTCTTAAAACCTATAGTTTAGCTTAGCTAGTTAAAAATATCTGCCTTGTGCAATATGTTTTTTGGGGTTGTTTTTTTTTAAGTTTTTATTGTGAACTGAGTGATAGTTTATATGGGAGAACATCAGACTCATTGTAATGCTTACAATCTCCTCCATGCATCATCATTCAACAGTATTTGCTTCCATTACCTGTTTTGCTTTTTCTGTTTTTTTTGTTTTGTTTTGTTTTGTTTGTTTCATGGGGGTGAGATGCACACAGAAACACTCAAGAATATATAATAATTTAAACAACCAAAGGGCACATACTGCAAGCCTGCCTCCTGGCCACTAGCACACCGACCCTCTATTTCCATGAGTTCAGAGTCCTCAGCTGTTCCCTCTCTCCATGTCTTCATCTTTGCCTCCATCTCTGGTGTCGCTGCTTTTCTGAATAAGGTCTCACATTCTGTTTGTGCTCTTCTCTGTTGATGGTTCTAGGGTTCTTTATTTCTGGACTGTAAGATTAACTACTTCCCGTTTTTGTTATAAAATTTCTACGTTTACAGTTGTGACAGTTGCAATTGGTCACTACTGAATCATAAGAATCTTATCCCCATCTCTTTTCACCAGACCCGTCTAGACAAGATGAAAAGTATTCAGTGGGGATTCTACCTTCCTCTGCATACCCTTAGAGTAAACTTCCTCTTGAAAACTTGTAAGACAGGCACTTTGTACCTTTATTGCCCCTTCATTTTAGGTAGCCAATGCCTAAGTTGCCAATCCCTATCTACCCTGTACGCAGAGGGGATAGGATTGATTATTGATGTGAAGACTCCTTCCCTCTTAATTGGTATTTTGAGCTACTACATCCATAAGTATAGGTCAAGTTTATCAAATTGTAGCAATTTACACTGGATTACTTTATCACACTTTTTTTTTTTTAATCTTCCTCTTGTAGTGTTCTAATTGGCTTTCAAGATGGTGGATTGAGTAGCCATGCAGTAAGGAGCTCTGTCAGCAACAACACAGAATACCAGACCATGCAGGCTCAGGGGATGTGCTAGAACTCTGAACCACATATAAAGGAATATTTTGATGCTTGAAAGGCTTACAGCTAGGGGAATTTGTAGCAGA